>NW_020174561.1:8901846-8977125 GCF_003031525.2 Neophocaena asiaeorientalis asiaeorientalis
TATATAAAACTCCCCTATTATTATTGTATGCTTATCTTTTCCTGTTTTTCTCTCAATTTTTTATTGCCATATTTTGAGGCTCTGTTGGTAGGTTCATGCAGGTTTAAAACTATTAATCTTCTTGAGTTATTGAATCTATTAACATTATCTAATTACCACTTTATTCTCTCTTAATTATTTTGCTATTAAATCTATCTAGAGTGATGCTAGTACCTTACCACCTTCCTTTCTGCTTAGATTTTGACTAGTACATATTGTTAGTTTTTAAATCATTTTACTTCCGAATTTTCTGAATCTTTAGGTTTTAACTGTGTCTCTTATAAACAGCTCTGGGCTTTTTGTTTTTTGTTTCTTTTACCCCCTGAGGCTCAAGCATTTTATTTTTATTTTATATTGGAGCATAGTTGATTAACAATGTTGTGTTAGTTTCAGGTGTTACAGCAAAGTGATTCAGTTATACATATACATGAATCTATTCTTTTTCAAATTATTTTCCCATTAAGTTATTACAGAGTATTGAGCAATGTTCCCTGTGCTATACAGTAGATCCTTGTTGGTTATTTTAAATATAGCAGTGTATACCTGTCAATCCCAAACTCCCAATCTATCCCTCCCCCCACCCTTCCCTCCTGGTAAACATAAGTCCGTTCTCTAAGTCTGGGTCTGTTTCTGTTTTGTAAATAAGTTCATTTGTATCATTTATTTTTAGATTCCACATATAAGCGATGTCAAATGGTATTTGTCTTTCTCTGTCTGACTTACTTCACTTAGTATGATAATCTCCAGATCCATCCATGTTGCTGCAAATGGCATTATTTCATTCTTTTTAACGGCTGAGTAATATTCAATTGTATATATTACCACATCTTCTTTATCCATTCATCTGTCAGTGGACGTTTAGGGGTTTCCATGTCTTGACTATTGTAAACAGCACTGCAATGAACATTGGGGTGCATGTATTCTTTTAAACAGAAATATAGATCAATGGAACAGAATAGAAAGTCCAGAAATAAATCCACTCACCTATGGTCAATTAATCTACAACAAAGGAGGCAAGACTACACAATGAAGGAAAGACAGTCTCTTCAATAAATGGTGCTGGAAAAACTGGACAGCCACATGTAAAAAAATGAAATTAGACCATTCTTTAACACCATAAACAAAAATAAACTCAAAATGGATTGAAGACCTAAATGTAAGACTGGATACTATAAAACTCTTAGAGGAAAACATAGGCAGGTTCACTCTTTGACATAAATCGCAGCAATATCTTTTCTGAGGAGTCTCCTAGAGTAATGGAAATAAAAACAAAAATAAACAAATGGGACCTAATGAAACTCAAAAGCTTTTGCACAGTAAAGGAAATCATAAACAAAACGAAAAGACAACCCATAGAATGGGAGAAAATATTTGCAAACGATATGACTGATAAGGGATTAGTCTGCAAATTTTACAAACAGTTCTTGTGGCTCAATATCAAAAAAACAACCCAGTCAAAAGATGAGCAGAAGACCTAAATAGACATTTCTCCAAAGAAGACATACAGATGGCCAAATGCCACATGAAAAGATGCTCAACATCGCTGATTATTAGAGAAATGCAAGTCAAAACTACAGTGAGATCACCTCACACAAATCAGAATGGTCATCATAAAAAAATCTACATACAATAAATGCTGGAGAGGCTGTGGAGAAAAGGGAACCCTCATACACTGTTGATGGGAATGTAAATTGGTACAGCCACTGTGGAGAACAGTATGGAGGTTCCTTAAGAAAGTAAAAATACAGCTATGATATAATCCGGCAAACTCACTCCTAGGCATATATCTGGAGGCTAAAGCATTTTAGGTCAAATTCAATCTACTTGCCAAATGCCATATGAATGAAAGAAGGCTGTAGAACTCTATTTAACTGTCTGTATCCTTACTTTTACCTAGTGCCAAGACTGCCTTTTAACCTTGCCAATTCATTAATGATTTTTAAGAATACATATTTGTTCAGGATAATTAGCTGGTTTCAACAGAAGTTTGTTTCAGACAGCTTGTCATATTATAACAAATTAAAATGCAAAATAGTAAATTTTCAATCCGGAAATTTTATGATTTAGTTATAAGATGTGGTAATCCATATATATTAAACAATTATTTTATTATTTTTGATGACATTTTAATTCTCCTTTATTTTTTTGCTAAGATACACTTTACATACAGTAAAAATTACCCATTTTACTGTATCGTTCTGTGGGTTTTGACAAACCTACAGTTAAATATTTTTTTTGGTGTTGTATTTTTGTGTAACCACCACCATATTGAAGATATATAACAGTTCCATCACCCCAAAATATTCCTCATGTTCCTTTGGAGTCAGCTCCTTGCTCTACCTCCAACTCATGGCAACCACTGATCTAGTTTGTGTTCCTCTAGTTTTACTTTTTTCAGAATGTCATATAAATTGGATCATCCAGTATGCAACCTTTTAAGTCTGACTTTTTTCACTCAGTATAATGCATTTTAGACTTGTGTGTATCAGTACTTAATTCCTTTTTACTCCTGAATGTATTCCATTGTGTGGATGTAGCACAGTTTATCTAATCACTATTAAAGGACATTTGTATTGTTCCAGGTTTGAGAAATTACAAATAAAGCTGTTATAAACTTTTATATACATATTATTTCAAAAATAAAACTTTCATCCTTGAAGTGGGATTGCTGGATTATACTGTAAGTGAATACTTAACTTTCTAAGAAACTGTCAAACTGCTTTCCAAAGTGGCCATACCATTTTGCATTCCCACTAGCAATGAATGAAAATTTTGGTTGCTCTATATGATTGCCAGCATTTGGTATTGTTTGTTCTTTTGCTTTTAGCCATTGTAATAGACATGTAGTGGTATCTCATTATGGTTTTAATTTGCATTTCCCTTATAACTGAAAAGGAAAAAGGAAGGAAGGAGGAATCACACCTCACATGAAAAATGAATTCAAAATTGGTCAATACCTAATGTGAAATCTAAAACTATAAAACTCCTAGAAATAAGCACAGGAGAAAATCTGTGTGACTTTGGGTTATGCAAAAATTTCTCAGCTATGACACCAAAGCCATAATATATAAAAGAAAAATTAATAATTTGGACTTCAACAAAACTAAATTCTTTTGTGTTTTGGAAAGACAAGCCACAGCGTGGGAGAAAATATTTGCAAATCACATATGTGATAAGGATTTATACCAAGGATCTATAAAGGACCCTTAAAACTCAATAATAAGGAAATAACCCAATACAAAATGGAGAACATTTTTGAGTCAATACTTCACCAGAGAAGCTATTCGTATGACAAATAATTACATGAAAAGAGCTTCCCCCAACAGAGTGAAGCATTTGTTATAATTAATGAACTTACATTAACACATCATAATCACCCAATGTCCATAATTTACATTACAGTTTACTCGCGATGTTGTTAATTCTATGGGTTTGGACAAATACATAATGACATGTCTCCATCATTATAGTATCATACAGAGTATTTTCACTGCCCTAAAAATCATCTGTGTTCCACCTACTCATTCTCCCCCTTTCAATCACTGGCAACCATTGATTTTTTTCACTGTGTCCATAGTTTTTTTTCCAGAATGTCACATAGTAGGAATCATATATGATATACATTTTTCTTATCTTCCTTTTCCTTTTAGCTTTTTGTGTCTTTATACTTAAAGTGGGTTTCCTTTAAGCAACATATAGGTGAGTATTTTTTTAATACAATCTGTCAATCTCTGCTTTTTATTTAGAGTGTTTTTATCATTTGCAGTTAAGTCTACCTGGAGGCCCCTCTATATTCTGTACAAGGACCTTAACTGGCATGGGCATCATTGGAGAATAGACAGTGACAAAACTTTCGCTGGTGTGTTCTTCAACAGCAACATTTTACAGTACAAAAAAGTCAAAGACAGTAATGAAGTCATTGTGCTTTCTAGTAATCTCTCAGACTGGCATTGGGAAGCAAGTTCCTTTAGGAGTAAGTAATCTTGTAGGGTTCTTGGAAACATTTTGTGGGTTGGAGGAAGTGGAAGGTCAAAATATAGGAGTAGAGAGAGGATGTGGCTTTTCAAAAGTGTGATACTAAACTTTCTGATTAGAGTGATTGAGGTTATTAAACTAGAAAAGTAAAATAGACATGACTATATTTGTCTCTATATAGGACTTATATGAGATGTTTATCTTAAGTTTGTTTTTTTTTTTTTGCGGTATGCGGGCCTCTTACTGTTGTGCCCTCTCCCGTTGCGGAGCACAGGCTCCGGACGCACAGGCCCAGCGGCCATGGCTCACGGGCCCAGCCGCTCCGCGGCATGTGGGATCTTCCCGGACCGGGGCACGAACCCGCGTTCCCTGCATTGGCAGGCGGACTCCCAATCACTGCGCCACCAGGGAAGCCCTATCTTAAGTTTTTATGACAAAAATATAACCATGCTGTGAGTGCAGTTTTTAACTTGTTATTTTTACTAATAAAATATACATTTCCTCACACAATTAATTTTCTATAACATGGTTTTCTATGGATCCATAATTGTCTATTGTATGACTATACCGTGATGTATAGAACAATTTCTCTTTGATGGAAATCTAAGGCATTTTTTTCTATTTAACAAAAAATCTCTGCTATATATATGTATACATATGTAAAAAAATAATATATAAGTGTAATATACAATATAAATGTACATTTATGTAATATAAATATATACAAATATATGCACACATATATCCATATGTATGAATTATATATATCTAGCATATGTTGATCATATCTTTTGTATGCATTCAAGATTATTTCTTTAGGATAACTTTCTAGACATAAAGCTTGAAGCTTCTGAAATATATATTGAATACAGGTTAATTTTTTCTGAATGTAAGAAATCAGAAGAAATTAAATAAATTTAGTATAAGAACTGTAGAAGGTAGATCTTAGAAGTTATTTAGGCTTGGATCTTTGATTTGCCTGATAGTAGATAAATTTTTCTTTTTCAAAATATATGATTCTAGGCTCACAACTCTTCTGTCTTCTTTTTTTAGGTTCTCTTTATTGTAGATGAGTTTCTTTTTTCTTCTAATCAGCATTTAAACCTTGATGATCACCAGACTTTAAAACTTGTTCACTGTTCTTACTTTATACACTCAACTTGGATGATCTCTTTCACACTCACTGACATATATGTACGTGAAGAATCCTGAGGATTCCCAAGTCTAGCTATCTAAACATTTCCACATGTGTATCTTATAGACAAACTGAGCTTATTATTTTCTCATATCTTGTATTTTGTAGTTAATAAATGACACACTATTCAATCAAATAACTATGCCAGAATTTCAGTCATCTTTGAATCTGTACCCTGCTTCATCATTGGCACCCAATCAGAACCTAAATTCTGAATTTCCCTTCTAAGTATTTGGTCTAATTATCCCTACTATTCATTTGGTTAATGCTTCTCTGATTCAGGCTCTCACAATCTCTTGCCCAGGCTTCTGAAATAGCTTCTTGATTGGTCTCTTTGCCTACATTTTTATCCCCTCCAGAGTAGCCAAAGTAATACATTTCAAAATGTGAAGGCTCTTTATGTCCTTGCCCTCCTTTAAAACTCTTCTATGTTTTTAACATGATCTTAAGAGAATGTCTAACAATAACCTTTATTTTCCTTATTTGTAAAATACAACAGGAATAAACTTAAGCCAGCAGGGAAAAAGGGTATTCTTTATCATCCGCATTACTTATTATTGCCCAGGAAGCTTTAGTCATTTTAATAAAGCAGAAAAAATAAAAATGAGATATTTATCAGTCAGGGTTCTCCAGAGAAACAGAACCAATAGATTTTATATATAATTATTTTAAGGAGTTGCTCACACAGTTGTGGAGGTGGCAAGCCCAAAAATCTATAGAGCAGTTTAGCAGACTGGGAACTCGTAAAGGATTGATGTCCTAGTTTTGAGGTAGAATTTCTCCTCCATGAAAACTTAATTTTTGTTCTTAAAGTCTTTCAACTGATTAGATGAGGCTCATCCACTTCATAAGGGTGTTCCTTATTTAAAGTTAACTGATTGAACATGTTAACCACATCTACAAAATACCTTCATAGCAGCACCTACATTAGTGTTTGATTAAATAACTGGGTACTCTAGCCTATATTTGTGTATGTGTGTGTGTGTGTATTCTTTTTCTTCTCCCCTCAGAAGAGTTAATAATAGTTAACTCTATATCTTGGTATTTAAGACAAATTTATCAAGGAAAGACTATAACTAAAAAGGAGTAAACATCACTCAGAGATGGGTAAGTTGAAGGTTTTGTCTTCACTTTTAGTGAGAGTTAGCATATCTTTGGTTAGGTGGAAGTATAATGTTATTGTTATCTTTAATCAGAAATTAACATAGGTAAAATGTGAAATGGAAGCTGAACTGACAGTGGTGTGGATACTGCTAGGTTGTTAGCTGTCAACTTTGCATTATTCCCATTTCTAAGGAACTGAATGTCCCAGAATCCCCTTCTCTAGTTTGCTGATCTTGTGTGAGGAACTCCTGTAAGATTTGGAAGGCAGGGTGGAGAGGCCATTATTCTAGGGAGGTGTGGTGGCCAGATGTAGTGGCTTTGCAGATATTTCCATGAGCTTCTCTTTGAGCTCATGGTGACCTGATGTGGCAACTTCATAGAATTTACCATCAGCTCACGTTTCATAGTTACATGGTGTCATAGTGACACTGAGTCATAGTGACAGCCAGATGTAGCTTTTTAGACTTCTCTGCAACCTCTGATTTCTCCAGTCTGTTCTAGGTCTTTGAGCAGAAGTCATTAGTAACTGATCCTCCAATCCTTTGTTTGCAGTCTCCAGACTACCTTCCACATTTATGCAAGCCCTAATTCCTATATTAAATTCCTTTTATTCTGGTAATGTTGTAGTGTATCTGTGCTTACTGATTTTATCTAGACTGCTGCATATGCTGGAACTCAATAATTATTCAGTGGATTATTTATGCAAAAATGGGCAGATTAAAGCTATAGAATAAACAATTCATAAACAACTCTTAATAGGTAAAAGAATTTAGTATACAGTAAAGCTAGCAATTCAAATTAGAAAATAAAGGCAATATTATTTAATGAATGGTAATAGGATATTTGGTTAAATATTTGGAAAAAATAATGATAGACATTTCATAGTTTGATTCAAAAATTTTTCAGTACACTAAAGAATTAAATTAAAAAATTGAGCTAGCAGAAATTAGGAATAAATATTTATTTTTTGAGGGAAAGAAATGTTTTTATGGCATTCAAGCAAAGGAAAATACATGTAGGAAAAGTTTAACAATCTGAAATTTTAAAAAATTAAAGGTAAAAATATACTAATAAAGATAAAAGGAAATTTAAAAACTTCTGAAGAATTTTAAACATGTATAGCAAGAATTATAGCTTTACAGATTAACAACTAAATGTGTGAA
Source organism: Neophocaena asiaeorientalis asiaeorientalis (assembly GCF_003031525.2). Classification (NCBI taxonomy): domain Eukaryota; kingdom Metazoa; phylum Chordata; class Mammalia; order Artiodactyla; family Phocoenidae; genus Neophocaena; species Neophocaena asiaeorientalis. The sequence continues at coordinate 8,909,323 of NW_020174561.1, forward strand.
TAGTATTAATTTTCAATTTAGAAAGAAAAATACATGGTTAAACAAATTCTTTAACATCATTAGGAATACAAGAAATAAAAAATAAAAATAGTAAAATCTTATTTTCTTGCTCCTCAAGTTAAGCAGGGCTTTTATAAAGATAATATATATTGCTAACGAGGGTATGGGTAAGTACTGGTAGTAGAATTTTAAACTTACACAAACTTTCTGAAGGGGTATTTGGTGACTAGTAAAAGGAACTTAAAAATTATTGATATAATTTGATCCTTTAATTATTCTTGTAAGATCTTATATCAATGAAATAATCTCAAATATGCAAAAATATTTATGCACTAGGAAAATAATCAAAATAGTATTTATAATGGGAAAAAGCGGAAGCATGATCAGCATTAAGACATTGATTAAACACAGATGAATATTTACATGGTAAAATACTATGCAACAATTATATATAGTACTTTCAAATAATAAATGACATCATAAAATATTCAAGGCATAATTTTTAAAACTAGGATACAAAAAATGTATACATTAGGGTAAAAATTTATAAAAGTGTAGGATGAGTGTGTGATTATGCATAGAGAAGAAAAAGATTGAAGAAAATACTGAAAATCTTAATACTACTATATTTTATAATAACTTTGAATATAATCTATAAAAATTTTAAATCACTATGTTGTACATCTGAAACTAATATAGTCTTTTAAATCAACTGTACCTCTATAAATAAATAAATAAATAAAATTCTTTTGGGGAAAAAAAATGAAGCTTAACTACATAAAGCATAGGCTCTGGGTTCAGGCAGATATACATTGAATCCTGCATTTATTCACTTATTATTTATATGCCACTCCATCTAAATTTTTGCCATGCTCTGGTTATTATTTTGTACTCTACCTAAGGATCAGCAAAATCTTTCTGAAAAAGACAAGATGATAAATATTTTAGGTTTTTTGGGACAAGAGGAAAATCACAGATATTATTTGGTAAATATGTGACAAGGGAGAAAATTTTCCACAAATTTTTACTGACAAAATTAAAAATATAATGACAGTAATTGAGTATAATAATTTTTTGTACTACTAACCCACTAATGATAATAATGGCATTCTTTTACCTCTGAATAACATTTTGTTTAATTGGAGCTCAAAGTTAGTATTCTCTATCATCAAAATTGATCACGAATGTACGTCTGTTAATGTTGGTGTGTAATGAGACTTCATGTACTTCACTTTGGAAATGCCTTTTTACATAGACAGGTATTACCAAATGCTGATATCTATCCATGAGCATACAATTTTAATTAAGCATAATTATTATTTAGAAAGCATTTATAGATTTGTATTCTTCTCCATATTTGTTTTTTAATATATCACTGCATTGCAGATTAATTGCTTCCAGTTGAAGAAGGTTAGGTGGAAGCTATTTAATTGAACAGATAAATGGATTTTGAAGTAGTATGGAAATTTCCTTCTTATTTGTATTTAATTCCGCAAAATTCTTCTGGAACTGTAGTTTGAGGTCAGGATATATAGCTGTTGTAAAGTTGTATTGGACTGGATCTCACTTCTTGTTTTAACTTTTGAAAGAATAGAAGTATATAAAGCAGCTTAACATTTTTTGTGATTCAAGAACATTAGTTGTCATTGACATTACTGAATATAAGTTTCACATATAAAGCTCTGGTTTGCCTTGTAATTTAAGATTAAATTAATTAAGAAACATATTCAGTTCTTCAGCAAAAGCTAATTTCTAAAATACTCTATTTCAATAATAGTGGCTGAGAGTGGCTCTTTTTCATTCAGAAAAATTTCAGTCTTAGCCCTGAGCTCAAAAAATTTCAATAAAAGTTCATTACTGCTAAGCCATTGCACTTCTGTATGGTAAGGCAAGTCAGGTTTTTTAGCTTCTATTTCTGACAAAAATTCACAGAAATGATGATTAAATCCATGAAAGTGAATGCAGTGCACCATTGATACTTCTAGGTCAATGACAAATGATAGATTCAACTATTTTATGCAAAGTATTTGCTAATTAGTATTACAATGAATAAACACTTTACAGTTTCACAGATTTTATAAATGTGTCCCATTTTATGCTTCATACATATATTTACTACTGTCAGTTGTATCACATCTTAGCGGATTCCACTTCAGGTTGTATTGAATTAGTATTCTCTCAACTTCTATGAAAATATTCTCATCTGTAGTTGTTCCAATGCAGACTTTCTTGGAACTGTGAAGCTAATTCTTTAGTCAGTTCAAACTCAGTGATAACTCTTAAGTCATCAAAAGCCAAGAAAAATCACTTGAAATTATTTGCCTTATTTCTCAATTGACTATTGATGTTGCTTCTAATGTCCTCAACTCTTCAAGCAACTGTTCTCATAGAAAGGCTAGTAATTTTAAACAAGTTTATTTTCTCTGGACACGTTCTTCAGTTGCTACAATCAGATATGATTTGATCAAGTCACCATTGATAAATGGCTTTCCTTGTATGGCCAACAAATGAGTTGCTCAGAAGCTTAATTTGGTTGCAACTTCATTCTTGATTTTTTAATTTTGTGTAGAAATTCTGCTGTGATGAGATATTCCATTTTAAGTTTTCTAATTTTTCTGTTAATTTCCTGTGAGTTGAGAATATTGCAACAAGTTCTTAATCTGGAAATATTAACACATATTGTATTCTATTAGTAAAGCTATAGTGTCATTGCATTGCAAATGCAGTGCTTTGCCATATAACTCAATTAAAAAAAAAATCCACATTTCATTGTGCCTTTAAAATCGTGTCTTATACCCCAGAGCTGGCCCTATCCACCAGCAAGTCAGAAGCCACCACAGCCAGCTGGGTCAGGGGACAGCCCCACGTACCAGCAGGCTCCACATTAGTCAGCCCCACCACAACAGAAGGGCCCATGCAGCCCACATAGGGAGCACTCCTGCAGCATAGCTCTGGTGACCAGAAGGGAGTGTGCTGCTGGGCCCCATAGGACATCTCCTACATTAGGCCACTTCTCCAAGATCAGGGAACATAACTGACATACCTAATACATAGAAATAAACACAGAGAATCAGGTAAAATGAATAGACAGACAAGTATGTTCCAAATGAAGGAACAAGACAAAACCCCAGAAGAACTAAGTGAAATGGAGATAAGCAATCTATCTGATAAAGAGCTCAAGGTCATGATTATAAAGATGCTCAACAAACTCAGGAGAAGAATCGATGAACACAGTGAGAAATTTAACAAAGAGCTAGAAAATGTAAAAAAAAGAACCAAACTGAGCTGAAGAATCCAATAACTTAAATAAAAAATACACTAGAAGAAATTAAAAAATTAGGTGATACAGAGAAACAGATCAGCAAACTAGAAGACAGAGTAATGGAAATAATCTAAGCTGAACAGAAAAGAGAAAAAAGACTTTTAAAAACTGAGGATAGTTTAAGACACCTCTGGGATATCAAGCATACTGACATTTGCATTATAGGGGTCCCAAAAGGAGAAGAGAGAGAGAAAAAGGGGAAGAGAAATTATGTGAAGAAATAATAGCTGAAAATTTCCCTAACCTGGGGAAAGAAAGAGGCATCCAGGTCCAGGAAGAGCAGAGAGTCCCAAACAAGGGCCCAAAGAGGTCCACACCAGGACACATAATTAAAATGTCAAAAATGGAAGATAGAGAATCTTAAAAGCAGCAAGAGAAAAGCAACTAGTTATGTACAAGGGAACTCCCATAAGACTGTCAGCTGACTTTTCAGCAGAACCTTTGCAGGCCAGAAGTGGCACCATATATTCAAAGTAATGAAAAGGGAAAGCTTACAACCAAGAACACTCTTCTAGGCAAGGCTACCATTCAGCTTTGAAGGAAAGACAAAGAGTTTTAAAGATAAGCAAAAGCTAAAACTGTTCAGAACCACTAAACCAGTTTTATAAGAAATGTTCAGAGGGACCTCCCTAAGTGGAAAAGAAAAGACCACACAAAAAAGAGAAAGGAATCCAAACATAACAAAATGGAAACAGACTCATAGATACAGAGGAGATATTGGAAGTTGCCAGAGAGGAGGGATGTGGTGTATGAGGGAAATGAGTGAGGAAGATTAAGAAGTACAAACTTCCAGTTATAGAATAAATAAGTCACAGGGATATAATGTACAGCATAGGGAATATAGTCAATTATAATGTAATAACTTTGTATGGTGACTGACGGTAACTAGACTTATTGTGGTGATCATTTTGTAATGCATAAAAATATCAAATTACTATGTTGTACACCTGAACCTAATATAATATTTTAAGTCAATTATACTTAAAAAAAATATGGCACTCAACACTGTCAAGTTCTAAGTGCTTCTTTGTGATTTGTAGTACACCAGACAGCACTGCAATGCAAGGGGAGTACCACCTTCAGTCCTTGTCCTGACTATTCAACTGCATTGTAGCAGGAGAGCAGCTGAAAGAATGAGTATGTTTCTGTTCCAGTAAAACTTTATTTATGAACAATGAAATTTAAATTTCATATAGTTCTAATGCAAAATATATAAAATAGTATTTTTGTTTTGATTTTTTTAAAACCACTTAAAAATGCAAAAAGCATTCTTTGATCATAGGCCATATAGGAACAGATGGTAGGCCGAAGACCTCACAGACCTTAGTTTGCCTCCCCCTACTCTACCTGAGTCAAAGTGCTTTTGTTCCCTATGCATCTCATGCAGTTTCTTTCCTGTTGCCTTTTTGATTTATGCTGTCTCCCCTTCCTGGAATTCCCTTCACTCATTGTCCATCCCTCCCTCCACCTTTATAAGATTAACTGCTAAAAATCCTTTAAGATCAGCTTACTTCTCCCTTTCCCAAACCTTTTCTTGATATGCTCCCCTCCATTAAGATTCCCTCCCTTGTTTCCATAATAACTGGTGAGGAACTGTTAGTGATCTTTTCTCACTATATTAGAATTTTCTGTTTATGTATTTTCTTCCCCAACAGACTATATAATTGAGACAAAAACCATGTCTTTTTTAAAATTACTGTATCGTTAGCACCTCTACAAAGAAAACATGGGACATATATGTACATATGTTAGATATACATAATCATATATATGTATATATGTGCATATATTTATATATATTTGTATTACATAAATGTATATTTGCATTATATTTATATTATATATTACATTTATATATGTATGTATATACATATATGTAAAAATCAGTCTGTTTTTATCATTTCCATAAAACAAAAATATTCAACATCATAATTTATTAAGGTCACTGCCCATGCCTAACCTTATGAAATTTAGGAAACATTTGGAAAAAATTTTTGAGCTCATGAAGCTGACTTATAAGGAAAGCCAGGTTGAGAGCAGCAATGTTAATTCCATATTTTCTAGGACTTAATTGAAAGCCTATATGTAGATATTTATCAAGACAATTGTGATGAGTGAGCCATTTCATGCAAAATTGTCTAGTTTTCTTCCATATTTATTTGTGTCTCTATTAGTATTTTCCTCTCTAAAAAACAGGCTATATTACTGGGTACATTTTAATACCACAATTAGTCATGGATGTGGTGATTCATCAGGTTGGCTTAAAAAGCGAAAGCAGCCTTGCCCTTCCTAAGCATTGACTGTTGGCAACTCTCTTTTTCCCCCTCTGAATCAGACGTGTATTTGTTTGAGTAATCAAGAAAGAACTGTCTGTCTTGTGACCTTAGACGCTGGTGAAAGGGAGCAACTGAATGTTTTTGGCATAGGAAAGTTAGCAGAACAGTGCAAATCTGTAGAGCAGAGAGTGCTCTGCTTGGCTGCTTACTCTGGGCAGACTTGAATGTCACACAATCCTCTAATTGCCGGCAGGATTTTTACCCTCTGCAGAAAATTATTTCAATATAAGCAAAATGGATTTCAAGTCTTATAAAAGACAATTCTTACACTCTGTGTGCATTTTACTGTATTTTCTACCATCTATTAAGACCTGCAGTCTTTCCGAAGTGAGCATCCTGAATCCTACAGTGATGAAAGCCAGTAAGAGACAGCTTTACACCGTGGATGCCATTGGTGAAAAAGCACATCAAATAACCCTGCTGGGGGATGAATGAATCAGCCTAATGAAAATTTAGGCGAGGCAATTGGATCACACAGAGGAAACCTATGTCCTATGTCTTGAAATCTTTAAGCCATCTACAGTATTCTTTTGCTTGCTATTTCAGTAGCAGAGCTGTTTATACACCCTCTTTGACTCATGTTCCCAAGTGATCTTATTCCAGATATGATTTGGGGACAGTTATGTTTGCTGTTCTGATATCTTCCTAAAAGGAAATTATTTTGGAAGTAAAGTCACTGATGAAATCAACTCAGGAAAATGCACTTTGTAAATATGAAGATATGAGCATTACTAAAGCCCATGCTATAAAAATACCAATTATTATTTCTACGGGATAGCAGTTACAATGGAACAGTGACGTATCTTTAAAGGAAGGGTGAAAGGGCCTCAATGTGAGAAATATGAGGCATAATAAATTTTAAGTAAATATATTTGAGTATTACCCATATTGTAAAAGACAATTCTCTATATAAAATGAAACACAAAAGGCTAATATGAAGGGAACAGTAGTTAATGTTATCCAAGGGGGCAAAGCTAAATAAGGTTTCTTTCCCAGCATGGAAGAATCTCCTTTTTTCCTGGCCTCCTGTTTCTATGTGGAGAAACTTCCTTGAACATGTCAGTCCCAGCTCTGGCTGCTCTGACTCACTTTTCCCTAGAGGGATGAGCAATTCAGGCCAGTCTCTGGCCCTGTGGGGATGGCCTAGGAAAAGCCTGTGATTCCCCAGCTCTGCTTTGGACTCACTGGGTCCAACTTTCTCATTCAGGGACTAAGCGTTGGAGACCAGTTATGGCTACAGATCTAAAGCTAAGTTCTAAATAACCTTCTATGAGCCCACTGGTATGACTCTGCCTCTCTCTCACAGTTGCTTATGAATTCAGTTCTTCAGAAAGGGAAGAGTTGGTTTTGGATCTTAATAAAGCTCCAGTAGTTGATTAAGAAACAAAGTTATGTGAGATGCAAGATGTGTATCTAAGTATCAGTCAGAAAAATTAAATAGAATTTATCTTTCTGAAAAGAAGCAAAAACGAGAAGAAAAGAATACAAACCAAATCTCTTCATGTTTATTTGTTTATACTGATGTGTGACATCAGACAGACAGATATATAAAAGAGAATCAGCATAGAGGGAGCATAAGGCTCCACTTTGATGAGTATTAATTGACCACAGAAGAACCGGAACATCAAAAAGCCTGAAAGAAGAATTATGAATTTAATCCTTCCTCTCCCTTCTAAAAGAAAGTAACTGCAAATGTTTAAGAGGGAAGCATGGCCATAGACATTGTCGGATCATGCAGTAATATCAGATCCCAGACTAAGGGTAATTTATTTCAGGATTGCAATAAGGATCAATCACAATAGGGTATGTGAGATGTCATGGGGCTGTGCTTGAAACATTGCCCAGTAGGACAGGGGAGGGAGTGTCCTCTAAGGGAAGGAGAGCGCTTCCCTTCAGAGAGAAAGAGGAGGAACTAAAAGGGTAGTTACAAGGAAGCTAGAGGCTAGAGGGAAAGAAGGGAGTGGCAAATGGCTTGACCAAAAACAGGCAGAGCAACTGAAATGCAGATGTCCAATGGAATACTATTTGTACTTAGACTAAGGAAGACAATGACAGCCCCTTAACCCTTGTCATAAGTTGAGCACTACTCATCGAAAACTCTGCTTTCAACACCAAAGAACCCAGTGAGGACTTTAGAATGACAAAGTCTTTAACTAAATAACAAGTGACTGAGATTCATTCCTTCCACAGCTGGTTTCTGACAAGACTTTCTTTCTCTCCATCTCACACCTCTCCACCATCCATACCTCCACTTCCTAACCTTCCACCTCCCATTCTTCTTCCTCACCCTTCTACATTTCATCCCTCCTCCACCCACCTCTCCACCTCCCACCCCTCCACCACTACCTCTTTGGAGGTGGCCAATTCCTACTCATTAAATATTCAGTTTTTTTTTTTTTAACTGAAGCATAGATAGCTTACAATGTTGTGTTAGTTTCAAGTGTACAGCAGTAATTCAGATATATATTTTTTTTCCAGCTTCTTTTCCATTATAAGTTATTACAAGATATTGAGTATAATTCCCTGTGCTATACAGTAGGTCCTTGTTACCTGTTTTATATATAGTAGAGTGTATATGTTAATCCCAAACTCCTAATTTATCTCTCCCCACGGCCCCATATCTCCTTTGGTAAGCATGTTTGTTTTCTATATCTGTGAGGAAGAGAGAGAAAGACAAATATCATATGATATCAGTTATATGTGGAATCTAAAAAAATTATACAAATGAACTTATTTACAAAACAGAAATAGTCAATACTCAGTTTCATGGCTTCTCCTGCCAAAGGCTTTCCTCAGGCTCTTCAATTCCCACTCACCCAGCACCGCCTCCTCTCAGATTTAGGTTGGCTGGCCCAATGTTTAAGAATTTCAGCTCTACTGCCAGAGACCTGTGTTTGAAAACAATCTCTGCAGTTTGCTGTCTGCGTGATCTTGGGCAAGTTATTTAATCTCTTCTAGCCTTAGTTTCTTCATTGATAAAATCTGACAAATGATAGTATATATTCCATAGGGTTGCTGTGAGCACTAAACAAAATAATATACACAGAGCACTTGACATAGTGCCTAGTACACTGAAAGAACCCAGTAGAGGGTGGTCATGATTACTGGACTGATTCTTCCCATTTTCTAGCATACACTTATGTTGCATTACAGTTGTCTGCATGTCTATCTGCATGTCTGTTTGCATACAGAATGTGAACCGGAAGTTGACCTCCCAGTGTCTGGTACAATGTAAAGCCCTGTAGGTGTCTGTTGAATGAATTCAAGAGTAAGCTTACCCCATATGCTGCCATAAATGATGCTGATGTTGGTGGTTGTATTTTAGAAAGGGCATGCAAGGCAAGAATCTTCCCAAGTCAAACTATATCATTGCCTAGTCTTTCAAAATACCTAAAAAAGGAGATTCTACAATCCCCTTTGGTAACATTCTCCTGTCGACATTTTCTCTAAGTCAAACATACACCTACACTTTAAAATGAATGTCTATCATTTAGTTTTTATATCAGTGGAAAAAGAAAACAACTGCCTTCATTCCCTATAAAATAACCTCTCCTACATGTAAACATTCACGTTGGCTTTCTTTCTCACTGTCCTCTTAGTAAAATAAACCTTTTTTTCTAACCTTTTTAAATAGTCTTTATTTCTTCAAGCCCTTTAATAATTGTGGCTCTGAAAAGTACTGAGTTACAAAGCATAAAAACAGTGAAAAATTTTATGAAGTCTCAGAAGTGGGACATTTAACACCTGAAGAAAGGACACCCATTTTTAAATAGAAGAGTTACATTTATTTGGAAACAGTAGTCTTCAAAACATTATTATACTGGTGAATGAAGTCTTAGTAGTTTCAACCAGTTGTACTAGGTAATTCTTCTTAACTTTTATAAAGTATATATGCAAAGGGTTGACATATTAAGTGGCTATATAAAGAATCTTAAAATGTTTAGATATATTAACTACATTTCTAAAGATCTAACCAAAAATATAAATTTGTACAGTCACTATGGAAAAGAGTATGGAGGGTCCTCAGAAATTAAAAATGGAACTATCATGTGATCCAGCATTCCCACTTCTGGGTATATATCCAAAGGAAATGAAAAAGGGATCTCAAAGTAATATCTACACTCCCATGTTCATTGCAGCACTATTCACAATAGCCAAGATATGGAAACAACCTAAGTGTACATCAATGGATGAATGGATAAAGAAGATGTTTGTATGCAAACATACACATACTCACACACACAGAGGAATATTATTCATCCATAAGAAAGAAGGAAATCCTGCCATTTGTGGCATCAGTGAACCTTGAGGGCATTATGCTAAGTGAAGTAAGTCAGACAGAGAAAGACAAATATTATATAATATCACTTATATGTGGAATCTAACAAAGCTGAACTCACAGAAACAGATAGTAGAGTGGGGGTTATCAAGGACTGAGAGCTGGGGGAAATGGGGAGATGCCGGTCCAAGGGTATAAACTTTCAGTTATAACATGAATAAGTTCTGGGGATCTAATGTACAGCATGGTGATTATAGTTAATAATACTGTATTATATACTTGAAAGTTACTAAGAGAGTAGACCTTAAATGTTCTCACCACAAAAAAGAAATAGTACTTATATGATGTGATGGAGGTGTTGGTTAACCTGTGTGGTAATCACTTTTCAATATGTAAGTGTATCAAATCAACATATCGTACACCTTAAACTTATACAATGTTATATGTCAATTATATCTCAAGAAAGCTATTTTTAAAATATTTTAAAAAATAATAAAGACCTGGCCTAAGAAGAATTATCAGCAGTTTCATCATAACATGATTCAAAATAGTGAAAAGTTAGAAACAATGTATATTCTAACATTAGGGAAAAGGTTACATAGGATAAGAAATGATTTTTCAGAAAAATTCTTAGCACAGCATTTCCTAAATAACAGACATTACTTTAAAAAAATTATTATGTGTACATTTAGAATAATATTTTAAACACTATTTTTGACATCTGAAAATGTTTATGATATAATGTAAAATTTTAAAGCAGGCTATTAAATTGTATATTCAATATAAAAAATTTGTTTTAAACATTTTTTTCAATTTTTAAAACAAATATACTATGGTAGGCATTTGTCATATATGTGATATAAGTGGTATAAGGCTTAAAATTAAGACTCAGTATTAATGTGCTAACTTGACATCTAGTAAAATCAGGGGGACCTCCAACGGCCTAACTGCAAGTTCCCCTCCCCAGTGTTTTCCCATGGATAAGGTCCCCCAGTCAACCTTGTCCCAGGTTAGCAGCCCTCCTTATCACAGGGACTAAGCACAGTTCCTGCTTATCCCTCAGTGTTGGGCTTCAGTTCTTCACTAGCTCGTGCATTATTCAAACAAGCCAATCACATCCTTCTGCAACAACTAAGGGTCACTCCACCCTCTTGATTTACAAAGCTGGTCAACCATAGTCCCTACTTGTTCATTCTGTCCCTGAATGCAACCCTCACATGGCTTTGTGTGGCGTGTAGTGTCCCCCTCCTCCAGACTGTGAGTATACGTAACTAATAAATTGCTGTTGGTATCATCTATCCAGTGTTGGGGAGCATGTATTCAGCCATTCCCATAACTACAGGGCAAAAATTTCTCCATCATCAGCAGGGTAAACAGGAAGTGATCAAAACACCATCCAACAATTGTTTATTAAATATCCTTTTTATAGTTGGTGAAATTCTCACTACACTATAAGGTGTCAGATTCAGAAGCCATTTTCCCAGCCTTCCTTGTTGGACACCTGTATATGACAAGGTTTCCACCCATGCGACTGCATGAGACTTTTTGACCTGGAACATGGGTGATTAGGCTCTCATGATGATAGCGGCAGTGCTGGTAACTGACAGTTCCTGTGCAATAGTTGTGAGGTTCTCTTATTTAGTCCCAAACATCATCACAGAAAGTCGCAGTATTTGTGAAGGCTGCAGTGATACAGTCAAGATGTGGCAAGAATTGCATGATTAGACATGGTTCCTGGCTGAGTGTCTTCTTACATTGGGTCTCTGACTCTCACAGGTTCTGTGAGGACCCAATATCTTTTAATATATTTCTTTACGATTTAAAGTAGCTCAAGTTGATTCAGCTATTCACAACTTAGTTCCCTGACCAAAATAATAAATGGTATCAGAAAAAGTTGTAAGCATCCAGATCCTTATGGAAATGGAAATCTGAAATTATATGACCTGCTTATGTCTGAAGGCCTTAGAGTAAAACTGTTAGAAGATAATGGGACCCTGCCATCCATGACAAGCAATGGAAAAACAGTTCTTCACCTGTGATTACCTGGAATGGCAGGTTTTAGGAACCAAATGTCCACTGATCTGGAATCGTAGGATATGTGTGAGAAATGCAAGGATTGTGGAGTAGGCTGGTTGTTTCTAAGTGTGCTGGAGAATTTATAGAAATTAAACAATATGCTCCACATGCAAAATTCTTGTTTTGATGCATCCAAGAGTAGATAATTTCCTTGACTGTTTGAAATTATCTTTAAATTTTTCCAGTAATGGAACAATCATAGTTGAAAATAAAATTCAAAATTTTATCCTGAGGGTCACCAGATTACAAAGTCAGTTTAATTTGTAGCCTTGTTCTCAAGTAAAAGAGCATTTCTTTGTTTCGATGGAAATCTGTGAGTTACCCTAGGGCTAAATGAGAGGAGTCAGATCATGAGACATAAACCCACAAGTTCCATGGAATTGCCTCTACAAGCAGAAGCAGCTCCTTCTTCCCTTTGTCAAGAGCCTTTCCCTGGTTTGCTTCAAGATCTGTGACAACCTTGCCTAGGACAATAGCCTTGCAGAGGGAAGCTGCTCTCCCTCATGCCTGCCTATACCACCTTTCACTGCTGTCAGTATAACTAGAGTCAGATATCAGCCGCTTTCACATAAAAGGAGGAGGAAGTTTATATACCAGCTGATTAAAAATACTTTATTAATTTGCAATGGCAAAAATCTTGGGAATATATGTGGGAATTAATTCTGAGTGGGCTAGACTAGGAAAGTGCTAGTTTCATGTGTATTTGTTTTGCAAAAATTCATTGAGCTGTTCATTTATTATATATGCCCCTTCCTTTATGCATATTTTATTTCAATCAAGTTTTTAAACATCAATAAAACTGCATGTTCATTCAAATCTGAACATGATGCCTGACCCAACTAAAGCTTTGTCTTCTTTTCTTTCTGCAAATTGCTCCCCAGTAACTTTTGAGTTAACCTTTTATACCTCTCTGAATCCCTTCTGACAAACGTTCATTAAATTAATCTCCTTTTATAAGTGCTGGCTTCCATAATTAAAACAAAGCAGTTCCTTCCAAGATTTGAACAGAAAAGGGTTCACAAATGTTCTGGTTATAAGCCAACTCTGATTCTCTCTCCAGGTCTCTTTCCCTCTTGGGAGTCTGGTACATTGATGGCTGCTGCCACAATTACCTCCCAACTTTTTAACACCCTGGCTCCAGCCCACAAAAGCCCTTTCAATTGTTTCCGCTTAGAAAAGCTAAGACTAGCTGATATTTTCAAAATAAATTCTACTAAATAGAAATAAAGAAGTGCAAATAGAAATCCAGGAAAAAAATTAATCCTGCTTAGAAATAATTGGGTTTCCAATACAGATCTCTCATCCTGTCATAACTATCCTATTTCCACCTTCATCACTCCAATTTTCCTGCTCTTTTGTATGCGGACGGGTTGGTAGTAGGCAATCTTAGTATTTAGTCCACAGCTCACAAAATATAAAGACAAGATCATGATGGAATAGAGGGGAAATACTATTTCTGAGAGATCCTAACTGGAAATCAGTTATAGTGACTAATGAAATTTGGATTGTCTCATTTAACAAAGAATGAGAGTGTTTTATTCATATGATAAATAGTGGTATACTGTTGGATGAGAAAATAGTGTTGTTTGGAATTTTAAATACAGAAGGGCAAGTGCTGACATTGGGCAGCAAAGGATTGTTAATTAACACACCTTATATTTGTGGCTGACCTATATATTTTTTGAATACCCTTTCTATACTTTGGGAAGCCATAACTATATTTCCCAGTCTTCTTTGCAGCTAGAATTTAGGCATGTGATTCAGTCAGATGCATCCATAAAAGTAATTAGGTGAATTAAAAGCATCACTTTGAGGCACTTTTGGTTCTTATCTGAGAGTGCAGTCTCAACCTGGGACATTTATAAAACCATAAGATAGGTATGGAGCTTGGATGAAGGGAAACTAGATTTTATCCATTTCTGAAGTTGGACCATCTTATGAGAAAATTCATATGGGCACAAATTTGGCTTTATATGTCTCTGTATCCCCTATAACACATTGATTTACAGATAGTAGAGGTTCAGTGAGGATTGTTTATATTATTATTTAAAAAATCACCCAAGTATTTTTGCAGTTACTCCATGTCAATGTTAGTTTGACAAGATATATGTTAATATATGTTATACCAACATATACTGAGGGATTTAGTAGCATTTGTCATTTTAATTCCATAATAGTGGGGTAGGGAGAGGGAAAAAGAAAACATCCCACTCTGGAGCTGGGAAATATTTTGAATCTGACATCACAATTAATATGAGGGGAAAATGAAATTTTCCTAAAGCGTGAATTCAAAATTCCACATGTTCTTGCCAGGCAGGGACAGGCCTTGGTCCAGCTGCAATAGTTGTATTAGAGCCAAATCCTAAGATAGAAGAGATAAGACTAACACAGGAGCCAAATATGTAATTTAGAAAAAGGAGAGACTTTTTAAAGGAAAAGTGTGAGGTGCCCAAGAAGTTGTATCCGTTGTTAGAATGAAATTTAGCACTCTGATAAATTGAAATCTCACCTGACTCCACGTAATGAAAGGTCACAAGTTATTCCAAAGCCTGTGCCCTTCATATTAAGTCATTAATCAAAATCTGCAAAGGGACACTCAGAAAGTCAGATACCTTTTTATTTCAATTAAATTTTTTGCTTACATACTTTTGAGTATCAGACATAAAAAATGTTTATTCATTACCCATAGTTTTGTGAAGGACAGTTTTTCCTTGTCAGCATAGAGATGGAGAAGAAATGGTAGTTCTTGAAATCATGTTAAGAGGACTATTAGATAAATTTAAGTTAATGTAAAATACACGAAGACTGAAACTGATTGACTTAGCTATGGTCTCCCTTGTTGGCCCACTTCCTTTTCATACATTTTCAATGAGATTAGTTAGCCAGTAAGATTTTGAAAAGAAAACTCTATCTTTACCATTCATTTTGACTTTTCCATAGATCAAAGAGCAACATTTGCCTCAAGGTGACTGGGGGTTGGAGGAAAAGCTTTCCATAAAATGGTATATTTTATTGGATTCAACAAACGTGGTGAAAAATATCATTTATCTCTAGTTGGTCCATGCAATCTCTTTAGTATATTGTTTGGTTACTTGGCAAGAGTTTTAGAAAAAAAACCTATAGCTACCCACTTGTTCATCACTCATCAAAGAGGCTTCTTAGGTGCTCAGTGGTGGGAACAACAGAGGGTGAGGTGTGAGCCAATTGCCTAAGTGAAAAGAGCACACTGTGTCATCATCAGTCATACTCCCAGGCTTTTCTAGAAAGGTTTAAAACACCACAAAGCCCTTTGAGTTCTGAGCTGTTTTGGTAGTATTGGGATAAACAATTTTGCTCTATTAGTCGCTTACGGTTAGACTCAAGCATAGTTGTCTATCTAGTCCCAGTTCAGGCCTTGCTATTATGTGTTCAGAAATACTAAGGTTTGCAGTTGAATTTTATCCTTCTGAAATTTTTTCTCACTGCCTGAAATATTTTCTCATTGCCCAATCACCTCTGCCCTTGATCTGGTCTGTTTCTGCTAACATGACACCTGGCTGCCCAGGGTGGTCTGCTCCAGGTCTGAATCATTCAACAAATATTTAATGAGCAACTGCAAGAAGCGAGATCCTGTGCTGGTTGCTAAGGATGCAGAGTTAAATAACACTGTCCCTCCTCTTGAGTTACCCACAGTCTAGTGGTGTGGAAACAGTTATCTATTCCCTTTCTTGACAAATTCCTTGACCCCCTAGAAGGCTTAAAATGATAGCTTTAGCAGTGAACTGAAATAAACAAAGAAAAAGAAGACATGTCCTAAAAATAACAAGATGAGATGGCATTACAAGTGACATGTGGGCTTCCCTGGTGGTGCAGTGGTTGAGAGTCCGCCTGCCGATGCAGGGGATACGGGTTCGTGCCCGGTCCGGGAGGATCCCACATGCCGCGGAGCAGCTGAGCCCGTGAGCCATGGCCGCTGAGCCTGCGCGTCCGGAGCCTGTGCTCCGCGATGGGAGAGGCCACAACGGTGAGAGGTACGCGTACCGCAAAAAAAAAAAAAAAAAAAAAAAACAAGTGACATGTGAATGTCTCCAAGTTGGTCTAGAAGACTTGAAAAAGACAAAATCCTAGCTTAAGTTAGATTTGGGTCAATAGTTTCTAAGAACCTATAGGATTCTCAGTTTTACCCAAGATCTGAGGCTAGTTTTATCAGTTGGTGCAGATTTCCCACCTGGTCCTAGTGATATTAGATTTTCATACTCCATGGCTCTTGCCTAGTCCCAGCATAAGAAAAGCATCATTCTCTTTTATCTCCAAGTATTTCTCCTTTGAGTTTCATTCTACATTGAAATGACCTTGTGATGTTTTCTCTCCCCTTCCAATATGTTCCCCACCACTCACAGCTCCTTGCTTTTCTGGCTTATTCTCACAGCTTGTCTTCTACTTTCTTAAGCCCACCTCCCCTTGTAATAAAGTTTGGCTTTTCTACCCACTGCTTCAAACCCATAGGGTTAAAGACTCCAATTATTTCTTCCTCGTTCATATTCTTCTCTTAGAAAAAAAACTTCCAATTACAAGCCTCCAGTGAAGGGAGCTCCATTATCACATGGACCATGACAATAACTAATTGCACCAAGAGTGGAAAACTGACTCAAACTGGGCCAAAGTGTGCAAGCTTAAGAACTTACATTGAGGCACACCTGTGTCAGGTAACAGCGAAGCACTGACAGCAAGGTCATGGAGAGTCCATGCTGGAATCAAGGCTGCAGTGAGCCAGAACCACATGAAAACTAAGATTATAAGGGCAGAGGAGCCATGAAGAAGGCCATTATGGAGAATATTAATCTTCAGACAAGGAAGAGAGAGAAAAAGAGAGAGAGAGACTTTCATATGAAATGTAAGGTAATAGGAAGGCATTTGAGTAGGAATCATATGGTTTCAATTGTCAGATTTTTCTTGACCTTCACAGATCATTTGTTCCTTTTCTGCTCTGAATACTTTGGGGAATTTAGAATAAAATAAAATTTAACCTAACTATAGGTTTCTCTTTTTTAAAATTTTTTATTTATTTATTTTTATTTTTGGCTGTGTTGGGTCTTCATTGCTGTGCGCAGGCTTTCTCTAGTTGCGGCGAACGGGGGCTACTCCTCATTGCGGTGTGCAGGCTTCTCATTGTGGTGGCTTCTTGCTGCGGAGCATGAGCTCTAGGCACACGGGCTTCAGCAGTTGTAGCATGTGGGCTCAGTAGTTGTGGCACACAGGCTCAAT
This sequence comes from Neophocaena asiaeorientalis asiaeorientalis, assembly GCF_003031525.2. Classification (NCBI taxonomy): domain Eukaryota; kingdom Metazoa; phylum Chordata; class Mammalia; order Artiodactyla; family Phocoenidae; genus Neophocaena; species Neophocaena asiaeorientalis. The sequence continues at coordinate 8,926,580 of NW_020174561.1, forward strand.
AGTTGTGGCTCGCGGGATCTAGGGTGCAGCCTCAGTCGTTGTGGTGCCCGGGCTTAGTTGCTCTGTGGCATGTGGGATCTTCCTGGGCGAGGGCTCGAACCCGTGTCTCCTGCGTTGGCAGACAGATTCTTAACCACTGTGCCACCGGGGAAGCCCTAACCTAACTATACGTTTCTTTTTTTTTTTTTTTGCGGTACGCGGGCCTCTCACTGTTGTGGCCTCTCCCGTTGCGGAGCACAGGCTCCGAACGCGCAGGCTCAGCGGCCATGGCTCACGGGCCCAGCCGCTCCGTGGCATGTGGGATCTTCCCAGACCAGGGCACGAACCTGTGTCCCCTGCATTGGCAGGCGGACTCTCAACCACTACGCCACTAGGGAAGCCCTCTATTTATTTTTTTAAGCACTAAAATGAATAGCATATTTCATAGAATTAACTTGGAGAATTTCCCTGATGTATATGAAATCTGATCCTAGAAATACTAAAAATTACTCCAGCTGGCTCTGTTTACTCCAGTTGGCTTTGTTTATTTACTAACATGTAAACTGGGCAAGTTGCTCAATGTTCCTAAGCCTCCATTTCCTCATCTATAGAATGGGAATAAAAATATCTGTATTGTAAGGCTTTTGTGAGGGGTAAATGAGATAACATGTAAATGAGATCATACATAAAAAGGCTTATCAGTGCCTAGCTCTTGGTTAAACACACCAGAAATGCTGGTCATTTTTGGTTAGTGGCATTATCAACATTATTTTTATAATCAATTCCACTTCCACTGCCATTTCTTCACATCTTTCCAGACACACCCCGTGTGATGATGGACACCCAGGTCAGCTCTCTTCCACAGTGTCTATACTCTAAAATGACCTCTTTTCTCATTTCCCTTTCCCTCATTCCTTTACCCACCAACCCTACTCCCCATCCACAATACCATTGTTTGAGATCTCACTTAGAGTTTAAGATGGAAGCAATTCGATTAAAGTAATTCACATCAAAGGTAGAATTTCTAAACAACTCAGGAGGATTGCCTCTTAAAAATAATGCTTGTTAAAGAGACTTCAACCCGGAAAAATTTCAGAGAATATGAAGAAAGAATAAAATGTTTTTGGAAGATTTTAAAGAAACAGGAGAAGGCCAGAAAAGACTGATTAAAATTGTTTTCAAAATGAGTTGAAATACGTGTTATGGCCCATTTTATAGTAATATTGTATTTATAACATCTATGAGCAATGCAGTGTTCTGGACCAGTGAATTGAAGAGTTTCTGAAACTTGCTATTTCAGTTCTAAAACTGAAAAATAAAGGGGAGAGGACATGCAAGCTTTACTAAATTACCAGATAGGTAGAGAGGAGTTGTTGTGATAGAGTGGAAAGAATTGAAATACATAGCCCCACTAGGCCCAGAATCAAATTCTGATTCTGAGACTTATTTATAATATGGCCTTGGGCACTTATAGCTTTTTACCCTCAGTTCCTTATGTTGAAAATAGTGACAGTATTGTTTATTCAATGTGGTATTTTTATTAATATTTTCCGATTGTATTATTAAAGACTGGTAAATACCATAGCAGTTAACTGTTATTATTCAAGTAGTCAGTTATCATAATATTGAAGGTACACATATTGGATAACCAGAAGCTATGTGGGTTAATTTTTTCAAATCTCTATGACTAGCCCAAATATAATATCACTACATTTTACATTTTGAAGTTCCAGGGTGCTTGGTGATATTTATGTCTAACATAGTACGAGAAGTATAACCTATATTTAATAAATGCTTGCTGATTTATGGATGTTGACCTGATGACTTCTTCATTTGCCAGTAGTATCTATAATCTGGCACCTTTGTTAATGGTAAGGAGAGTTTACTCAAAATTTTTAGTGGCAATGAAAGAGAACAAATTTTTTAGTATTATATAATAAAAAGGAAATGAAAAATTTTAAAGCCTTATAATCCATATGGCATTCAATTTCATTTTCTGGCTCTGTGGGTTATAAAACCCCAAACTTTCAAGTTATAAAAGGGTGGATTTTTATCACAACCTTTTATACAACACATAAGAATATTCTCATTGTAAAGTTTAATCAGTTGAGAAGTGTATCTAGAGCATCCCTTCAGCACTGCCTCCCCAGTCGCACTTGGTTTCCCAAAGTATATTATTAATAGTTTGTTGTACACACTTCCAAAGTGCTTTCTAGGCATTTATGCAAAATCACACACACTTTCACCAATGGAATCAGACTTTCTATATTGTTTTGCAACTTCATAAAAAAACTTAACAGCATCTATGGATCTGGCATGTCAGCATGTAAATTTTACTTATAATTATTGCACAGTATTTTATGGTATTGATATATCATAATTTAGTTAACCCTCAGTTGATTAGCATTTGGATAATTGCCTATATTTTGCTTTTAAAACAATGTTCCATGAATGTTCCTATTCTTTTTTTTTTTTTTTGGAACCTGTTTTGGCATTTATTTAATTTTTATGTACCAGACGTATCAAAAAAGGGAAGTGGACCTGAATATTTTTAAAATGTTTCTCACAATTTTACTGAAGTATAATTGATGTACAAAGAACTGCATATATTTAATGTGTAATTATTCAATGAGTTTGAATATGTGTTAACACCCATGATACCATCACCACAATCAAGGTAGTAGACATATGCATTACCTCCTAGAGTTTCCTTGTGTCCTTTTGGGATTTTGGTTGTAAGAACACCTAATATGAGATTTACTCTCAACAAACTTTGAAGAGCACAATACCATATACATTTTTAAAATTTATTTATTTGGTTGTGCCGGGTCTTAGTTGCGGCAGGTAGGCTCCTTAGTTGCAGCTCATGGGATCCTTAGTTGTGGCATGCAAACTCTTAGTTGCAGCATGCATGTGGGATCTAATTCCCTGACCAGGGCTTGAACCCGGCCCCCCCTGTATTGGGACTGCAGAGTCTTATCCACTGTGCCACCAGGGAAGTCCCACAATACCGTATTTTTTGATGCACATGTGCAAATGTTTTTCTAGGATTAATATTTATAAGTGGAACTGCTGACCCAAAGAGTATAAATATTTTTAATTTGCATAAATCTTGCCAATTTGGGAACGCCTTTTTTGCACTCCCACTTCTAGTTCTCATATATTTGAAATAATGTCTGACCTCTCTCCAAAATCTTTGACTGCCTTGCAGACCACATTCCTAGAATAATATGGGTTTAGCAAAGGTGCCAGGGCTCTGGGGAGGGCATCTAGGGTCATCACATTGAACAGCTCTGCCATCTCCATCCTTTTTTGTATACATAGTTGGGTTCATAAGAACTGGAAAAAATCAGATGTGCTGTTTCCATTGCTAAATGTAAAGAATTTCACACTGTCTCTTCTACTCCTCTTGGAGCTTGCTATGGATTTCAAATATAAAGAAGGTACTTTCTCTTCTCTGATTAATAATTTTGGGGAAAAAATCATTTTATTTTCTATTTAGCTTACAGACATGAATACAGATATGTCAAAAAGCTTACCTTCTTTAAACATAGAATATAGATTTCTTTCAAATACCATGGAATATTTATTTTTAAAAATGCCTAAAATCATTTTTAAGGTAACAAAGAAAATTCGGAATATTTCAAAGGGTAGGAGTGACTCAGGCTATATCCTCTTCTCTGAAAGCTCAGTTTAGTTAGGTAAATACTAAAATTAAAAGAAAACAGTGGGCATGATTTATATTGACATGTTTATTTATCTTAAAGGTAGTAAACTTTTATATGCTGTGTAACATAGCCTTGAAAAGCAATTTGTAAAAATTTGTTAAAAATAGAAAAGAAGCTCTAAAGGAAAAAACAGGCATGCTTTCACATAAATTACTGTCCCCAGTAGATTAAGAAGGCTAAAGGAAAATGTATATAGCTTTTCTTGAATAAGTTTGGCTCATTAGGGTTTGATATAAAGCAATTTTATTTTTTTCCCATAGTTCCCTCAAGCTCAAGCTCGATTAAGTTTTTCCCCACCGATGAATGACAGCTCAGGTGGGTCACTCAGCCACAAGGAAAATCACAATTCGATAATTAAAATGCCCAGTCCAAGGCAGTAATCAGAACTCCAGATTTCATTTAAGCTGAAGCTTTCTCCCTTTCCCCAGACATGGGGAGAGGGAGGTGGAGGGTGGAGGTTGGTCTGGGTGGGATGGTCCACCCCCCACAGACTTTCTCTGTTGGGGTCTCTTTGCATCTCCAGGCATTTCTCTTGAGTGGGGGCCTTTTAAAGCTTCCCAAGCGGTAGCTCCCTCCCAGGCAACTACTTGCCTCTTGAGAAACTCAGGTACCCTTTCCCTGTTCCTTGGAAAGTATGGCTTGTGCCCAGTCCTCTGACAAAAAAGACAGCTCCAGACACTAAAAATCTCTAGGGAAGCCTCAGACACCACTTCCTCTAAAGGACATGCCAGCTAGGGACTTGGGATGATTCCCTCAGAGCCCTTCTCACCTGACTGAGGTGATGGGAAAGCTCTTCTTCATAGTTAGGGTAAGGGGTGGGGGAGTGTTGTAGGGACGCAGTGATGTAACCGCGTCTCCAGCTTCTTGATTCATCACGCTTGTGTTTATTTGGTGTAAGGTGGGGGGATACAAGTGAATCTTCTCTTTAATTAAACGCTTTGACACTTCATTCTTTAGTCACTGAAGGTGTATGATCACCAGGGAATAATTCACCTTTTGTGGGGTCTGAAGCTGGTACAGTTTTGTGGGGAGGTTAAGAAAAAGAATACAAAAGAACAAATGCAAAATTAAGAATTAATGTGAATGTTTAGTAAAGTGAAAAGAAATCAGAACTTATTATAAATTTTAAAAATCTTACAAACACCCTCAACCTCACAAAATAAAAAATAACCTTTTTATTGATGAACTGCCTGACATCTCTCTAAAATACCTTTTTCTCTAACATCTTTCACTGCATATCCTTTGATCTCCTCTTCATATGCCAATCATTTGGAAATATATCTGTTTTCAACAGATATATTAGGAAGATATATTAGGAAGGTATTTCAATTTTCTCTTGCCATGGTTAACTAAAATTTGTTTTTTTATTATAATTTTTAAAGTTTCTTCCACCTTTACACTTCTTTATTGGAGCAGCATGTAAATTTTTGAAATTCTTGAAAAATTTCAGAAAACCACTATTAAATTTCTTTCATACATGAGCTGTAAGATTTCAGGGTGTTTCCAGAGTTCTGGTAGAGCACTTAATATTAAATACTTTTTTAATAGACATTATTCATTATCTGAGGAGAGGCCTGTGCATGTGAAGGGGCCCAGAAGCTTAATCTTCATTAACTTGCAGTAATTCCACTGTGACTGGTAAACTTGGAAGAACTGGTTTGGCTTGTATCAACTAGGTCATCCAATCCCTTGATTTAGGATACAAGAACTCTCAGCACCTAATCTATTGTTCTTAGCTTTTAGGACCTCAACTGAAACAGAGACTTTAAATAGTATTACATAAAAATGTATGACATAATAATGTATAGGATCTGAATAAGAGGATTATGTTAGTTTAAAAGACTAAATCAATCTCTGTACTCTGTAGACAGAGAATAAATATCTCACCTTTCAAACATGGGACTTATAAGACATTGTGAGGGTCACAGCCTCTGCCAATAATGCAATGAACTTAGAAATTCATTATATAGGGATATTAGAAAAGGTCAACCACTCATACACTGAAAACTATTTTTCTCAATAAGTCTAGGGCCATAAAGGAAATAAAAATTTATAATTACTCAGGAAATAGTATTAATGAAATAACTACATATAAAGGTCTACTGTAACTAAAAGTAAATTGAAAGTATTATATTTGTTATTAAATAAGAAGGATCAAAATAAATAAACTATACATTAATTAATGAATTAATCAGTAGTGACTACCTCTCACAAGGATTTGCTTTGTTTTCTACATACACATAAGTTTGATGTCTAGGCACTTAAAGGAATAATGTAATCAAGCATGCATTAGCCTACTTATGGGGCAATACTGGTTTAGACAAGAAGACTAAGCAGAAAGTTAGGAGAAACTATCAGGAGAAATGTTTGTATTTTGAACTTATTTTATTGGACATCTCTTGTTCACTACAGTTAGAGAAGGAAATGTGTGGGCCCTTGGAAACATGACATAAAACTTTCCATGAAAATGTTTACAATACTTTTTGATAAAAACTTCAAGTAATATTGTTATAAGAATATTGATTTCCTGTAGTTATGGTGCCTTTTCTCTCTGGGTTTTAATTTAAACCAGAGATAAGATAGAAGCAGACATATTTTGTTTTTCTATTTTTGCTTTGCATGTATTTTTATAATGCTTTCTTATTGTTTTATAATCTTACACGGAGGTCTTGGATGGGTTTGCTTGCTCAGTGAAAAAAGTATATCAAATGTAGATCTCTCAAGAGTATGATTTATTTTATTTTGGGGGACTTTGTTAGCTCATCACAAAAATGTTTTCAATAATAATGACACTTTCGGGCTTCCCTGGTGGCGCAGTGGTTGAGAGTCCACCTGCCGATGCAGGGGACACGGGTTCGTGCCCCGGTCTGGGAAGATCCCACATGCCAGAGTGGCTGGGCCCGTGAGCCATGGCCACTGAGCCTGCACGTCCAGAGCCTGTGTTCCGCAATGGGAGAGGCCACAACAGTGAGAGGCTTGCGTACCGCAAAATTAAAAAAAAAAAAAAAAATTACACTTTCTTTTAAATTTAGAAACATGGTGAAAACACTGAAATAATTGTGTTCAGAAAAAGTGTTATGCAAACATTAGATTATTTAACAATACCCCCCTAACTTCATCCAAACCAGAAGATAGTGATTCATGGGTTTTGAAAAGTTCTCATACAGAGTTGGTGGAAGTGAAAATTGGTACAACCTTTTTGTAGTTGCCAGGATTTCTCCACCAAAATATGGAACACATTTGATAAGAATTCTTTGAGGGGCACTGATGCACTCGTGCAGAAGGCTGCAGTGTGGTCCCGAAGCCCCGGGTGCAGGCAGGCTTTTCTGCAGGGCGAGAGGTCAGTCAGAACTGTCCCTTCCTATGCTACTTCGCGACGCTTTGCTTTTCTTTGTTCCACATTGTCTGGGGTGTTTTGTCATCTCCCTCTTCCAGACTCAAGTTGTAACCACAATCACACGACTTAGTAGCTCCCTTGTCCACTCCTCATCTAGCCCCATTGGGGTCCCAATTGTATTCCAGCAGTCCATAAATTCTTTAAATAATCTGTGGACAAGCTTGCAAAAGGAAAAAAAGGATCTGTACCAAAATACTGGCTTCTCATAGTCAGCAGGATACGAACGTGCGTGGGGAGACCCCAGTGGATTTCTACTCCATTGCCTTAACCACCCAGCCACAACTACTGCTGATATTAACTTTGGAAATGGGATCTATGTAGAGTCTACATACAAGTATCTACTCCAGTAACAGCTATGCGGCTGACAGGGTCTTGGTGCTCTGGTCGGGTGTCAGTTCTGTGCCTCTGAGGTGGGAGATCCGAGTTTGGGACATTGGTCCACCAGAGACCTCCAAGCTCCACATAATATCAAATGGCGAAAACTCTCCCAGAGATCTCCATCTCAATGCTAAGACCCAGCTCCACTCAACCACCAGCAAGCTACAGTGCTGGACACCCTATGCCAAACAACAAGCAAGACAGGAACACAGCCCTACCCATTAGCACAGAGGCTGCCTAAAATTATAATAAGGTCACAGACACCCCAAAACACACCACTGGATATGGTTTTGCCGGCCAGAAAGACAAGATCCAGCCTCATCCACCAGGACACAGGCACTAGTCCCCTCCACCAGGAGGCCTACACAACCCACTGAACCAACCTTACCCACTGGAGAAAGACACCAAAAACAACTGAAACTATGAATGTGCAACCTGCAAAGAGGAGACCCCCAAACAAGTAAGTTAAGCAAAATGAGAAGACAGAGAAATATGCAGCAGATGAGGAGCAAGGTAAAAAACCACCAGACCAAACAATTGAAGAGGAAATAGGCAGTCTACCTGAAAAAGAATTCAGAGTAATGATACTAAAGTTGATCCAAAATCTTGGAAACAGAATGGAGAAAATACAAGAAATGTTTAACAAGGACCTAGAAGAACTAAAGAGCAACCAATGATGAAAAATACAACAAATGAAATTACAAATTCTCTAGAAGGAATCAACAGCAGAATAACTGAGGCAGAAAAACAGATAAGTGACATGGAAGATAAAACAGTGGAAAAAACTACTGCAGAGCAGAATAAAGAAAAAAGAATGAAAAGAATTGAGAACAGTCTCAGAGACATCTGGGACAATATTAAACACACCAATATTCGATTATAGGGATTCCAGAAGAAGAAAAGAAAAAGAAAGGGACTCAGAAAATATTTGAAGCAATTATAGTAGAAAACTTCCCTAATATGGGAAAGGAAATAGTTAATCAAGCCCAGAAAGCATAGAGAGTCCCATACAGGATAAATCCAAGGAGAAACATGCCATGATACATATTAATCAAACAATCCAAAATTAAATACAAAGAAAAAATGTTAATAAGCAGCAAGGGTAAAATAACAAATAACATATAAGGGAATCCTCATACGGTTAACAGCTGATCTTTCAGTAGAAACTCTGCAAGCCAAAACGGAGTGGCAGGACATATTTAAAGTGATGAAAGGGAAAAACCTACCACCAAGATTACTCTACCCAGCAAGGATCTCATTCAGATTCGACAGAGAAATTAAAACCTTTAGAGACAAGCAAAGGCTAAGAGAATTCATCACCACAAAACCAGCTTTACAACAAATGCTAAAGGAACTTCTCTAGGCAGGAAACACAAGACAAGGAAAAGACCTACAATAACAAACCCAAAACAATTAAGAAAATGGTAATAGGAACATGCATATTGATAATTACCTTACATGTAAATGGATTAAATGCTTCAACCAAAAGACGTAGACTGGCTGAATGGATACAAAAACAAAACCCGTATATATGCTGTCTACACGAGACCCATTTCAGACCTAGGGACACATACAGACTGAAAGTCAGAGGATGATAAAAGATATTCTGTGCAAATGGAAATCAAAAGAAAGCTGCAGTAGCAATTTTCATATTTGACAAAACAGACTTTAAAGTAAAGACTATTACAAGAGACAAAGATGGACACTACATAATGATCAAGGAATCAATCCAAGAAGAAGATATAACAATTGTAAATATTTATGCAGCCAGCATAGGAGCACCTCAGTACATACGACAAATGCTAACAGCCATAATGACATAATCATATGACAGCATCATATGACAGTAGCACAATCATAGTAGGGGAATTTAACACCCCACTTTCACCAATAGACAGACCATCCAAAATGAAAATAAATAAGGAAATCATACCAATATCACTGATGAATATAGATGCAAAAATCCTCAACAAAATACTAGCAAAGAGAATCCAACAGCACATTAACAGGATCATACACCATGACCAAGTGGGGTTTATCCCAGGAATGCAAGGATTCTTCAATATATGCAAATCAATCAATGTGATACACCATATTAACAAATTGAAGGATAAAAATCATATAATCATCTCAATAGATGAAGAAAAAGCTTTTGACAAAATTCAACACCCATTTATGATAAAAAAAACCTCCAGAAAGTAGGCATAGAGGGAACTTACCTCAACATAATAAAGGCCATATATGGCAAACCCACAGCCAACATCATCCTCAATGGTGAAAAACTGAAACCATTTCCAGTAAGATCAGGAACAAGACAAGGTTGCCCATTCTCACCACAATTATTCAACATAGTTTTGGAAGTTTTAACCACAGCAATCCAAGAAGAAAAAGAAATAAAATGAATCCAAATCAGAAAAGAAGAAGTAGAGCTGTCACTGCTTGCAGATAACATGATATTATACATAGAGAATCCTAAAGATGCTACCAGAAAACTACTAGAGGTAATCAATGAATTTGGTAAAGTAGCAGCATACAAAATTAATGCACAGAAATCTCTCGCATTCCTATACACTAATGATGAAAAATCTGAAAGAAAAATTAAGGACACACTCCCATTTACCATTGCAATAAAAAGATTTAAATACCTGGGAATAAACCTACCTAAGGAGACAAAAGACCTGTATGCAGAAACCATAAGACACTGATGAAAGAAATTAAAGATGATACAAACAGATGGAGGGATATACCATGTTCTTGGATTGGAAGAATTTACATTGTGAAAATGACTATACTACCCAAAGCAATCGACAGATTCAATGCAATCCCTGTCAAACTACCAATGACATTTTCCACAGAACTAGAACAAAAAATTTCCCACTTTGTATGGAAACACAAAAGACCCCAAATAGCCAAAACAATCTTGAGAAAGAAAAACTGAGCTGGAGGAATCAGACTCCCAGACTTCAGATTATACTACAAAGCTACAGTCATCAAGTATGGTACTGGCACAAAAACAGAAATATAAATCAATGGAACAGTATAGTAATCCCAGAGATAAACCCATGCACATATGGTCACCTTATCTTTGATAAAGAAGGCAAGAGTATACAATGGAGAAAAGACAGCCTCTTCAATAAGTGGTGCTGGGAAAAGTGGACAGCTACATTTAAAAGAATGAAATTAGAACACTCCCTAACACCATACACAAAAGTAAACTCAAAATGGATTAAAGGGGGCTTCCCTGGTGGCGCAGTGATTGAGAGTCCGCCTGCCGATGCAGGGGACATGGGTTTGTGCCCCAGTCTGGGAAGATCCCACATGCCGCGGAGCGGCTGGGCCTCTGGGCCCGTGGGCCATGGCCGCTGAGCCTGCACGTCCGGAGCCTGTGCTCCGCAACGCGAGAGGCCACAATAGCGGGAGGCCACAACAGTGAGAGGCCTGCGTACCGCAAAAAAAAAAAAAAAAAAAAAGGATTAAAGACCTAAATGTAAGGTCAGACACTATAAAACTCTTAGAGGAAAACATAGGTAGAAAACTCTATGACGTAAATCCCAGCAAGATCCTTTTTGACGCAGCTCCTAGAGAAATGGAAATAAAAACAAAAATAAACAAATGGCACCTAATCAAACTTAAAAGCTTTTGCACAGCAAAGGAAACCATAAAGAAGACGAAAAGACAACCCTCAGAGTGGGAGAAAATATTTGCAAATGAAGCAACTGACAAAGGATTAATCTCCAAAATTTACAATCAGCTTATGCAGCTCAATATCAAAAAAAAAAACAACTCAAACCAAAAATGAGCAGAAGACCTAAATAGATGTTTCTCCAAAGAAAATATGCCAATTACTAACAAAGCATGAAAGAATGCTCAATATCACTAATCATTAGAGAAATTCAAATCAAAACTACAATGAGGTATCACCTCACACCAGTCAGAATGGCCATCATCAAAAAGTCTACAAACAATAAATGCTGGAGAGGGTGGGGAGAAAAGGCAACCCTCTTGCACTGTTGGTGGGAATGTAAATTGATACAGCCACTATGGAGAATAGTATGGAGGCTCCTTAAAAAACTAAAAATAGAACTACCATATGACCCAGCAATCCCACTACTGGACATATACCCTGAGAAAAATATAATTCAAAAAGTCATGTACCACAATGTTCATTGCAGCTCTATTTACAATAGCCAGGACATGGAAGTAACCTAAGTGTCCATCGACAGATGAATGGATAAAGAAGATGTGGCACATATATACAATGGAATATTTCTCAGCCATAAGAAGAAATGAAATTGAGTTATTTGTCATGAGGTGGATCGACCTATAGTCTGTCATACAGAGTGGAGTAAGTCAGAAAGAGAAAAACAAATACAGTATGCTAACACATAGATATGGAATATAAAAAAAAACAGTGGTTTTGAAGAACCTAGAGACAGGACAGTAATAAAGACGCAGACGTAGAGAATGGACTTGAGGACACTGGGAGGGGAAGGGTAAGCTGAGACGAAGTGAGAGAGTGGCATGGACTTACATATACTACCAAATGTAAAAGAGATAGCTAGTGGGAAGCAGGCGCATAGCACAGGGAGATCAGCTCAGTGCTTTGTGACCACCTAGAGGGGTGCGATAGGAAGAGTGGGAGGGATAAGCAACAGGGAGGAGATATGGGGATATATGTATATGTATAGCTGATTCACTTTGTTATAAAGCAGAAACTCACACACCATTGTAAAGCAATTATACTCCAATAAAGATGTTAAAAAAAAAAAGAATTCTTTGATAAAAATAACCACAAGAACGATACACGATATATGACATGATAAGCTTATTGACATGGTACCCAATATACCTTACATATAACCTTAAGTTTAGGCTTTTTCTATGTCTATCCTTCAGAAATTGAGGTTGCCCTTGTCATAGTCAAAAGATTTATTTCAAATATCTATAAATTCAAGGTTCATTTCTTATTCCCTCAATACTTCATTAGTTTTGTCCCCTAGTCTATAAATAATTCATAAAAATTACATGTTCTTTACATTTTAAACCAGATTTTAATAAATCTAGTGCCATTGTTTCTACTGTGCTCAAATAATTATTTACACTCATGTCACAGGAAGTAAACATGAGACCCTAGACCTGGACTTTTGCATGAAGAACATTTGGAGCCCCTTTCACACAACCAAATTTGAAGTGGTCCAGTAAAAAAAAGCAGAGTATGTTAGATTTTTATCTGAAATCCTGTTTTTCAGATATTCAAGAAATTTTCTATATACATTTAGTATCAGAGATAATTTATTATTTTAATGTGTTGCTAGTCCTTTCTTAATGCAAATATAACTTTTTTTTGTAAATTTAGCATTCTCTTATAAGAAAAATACAATTGGGGGCATACTTATATTTTAAAAAATTCTTGATTTAATGGTAGCAATCTTGAAAAATCTACAACTATTTCTTATAAACACTTCAAACTCTGAGAAAGATAAACAAAGAACAATATTCTTTTGAATCATATATTTATAAAAAAGGAACCGTAAAGCACTACTGCATAGGCACACACTGCCTGGATGGAAGGTGAGGCTGATTTGAGGCTGGGGTGGTGAACGTACTCACTGTGCTGTTCCCAGAGAGCCTCAGGGCACAGCCCTCCTGACCTGGCCTGGAGGGTGAGTGTGAGTGGACCTTGCCTACAAGCCACCAGAGCACAGTAGGAATGAAACTTCCTCCTTCTGGATGGCAGAGGTAGAGATGGCTCAGTGAAGAGGGTTCACAGGCTATATTTCTCCTAACTAACTTGAAAGAAAAAACAACAACAACAACAAAAAAAAAACAATGGTAAGAAAGTTAGCAGCAGCCTAAGCAGAAAAAGGCAATCTTCTCTTCATAAATTTGGAAAGTGTCAAGCTGAGAGAGAGAGGGGGGAATCCTTTCAAAATATGTCATTCCTTTATGCAAAACCCTCCAATGGCTTCCCATCTTCCTCAAAGTAAAAGCCCAAGTGTCTTCTGGGGCTCCCACCACCTATCTGACCTCACAGCCAATCAGTCACCTTGGCCTCCTCACTGTGCCTCAGTTATGCCGATCACTTTCCCAGTGCGGGGCTTTTGCATTTAGATATTCTCTGCCTGGAGAGTTCTTCCCCTCAGAGCTACCTGGCTCACTTACCACCCACTTTCTTCTGGTTTATGCTCTGTCGCCATATCAGAAGTCCTTTTTGACCACCCTATCTAAAACAGCAAGCCCTGTAACTCTCTATTATGCTTCATTTTTCTTCATCACATTTATACACCCGACTTATGTATGTTTTGTTACTTATTCATTGTTATCTCATTCCCACTAGAAGGTAATCTTCATGAGGCAGAAACTTTGTTAATTTTTTCTTCACTGATGTAAACCTAAGATGGAGCTCGCCACAGAATTGACACAAAAAAATATGTGTTGAATAAATGAGTAAATTCTGATGTGGCACAGAGTTCTAACCCTGTTTCCATTCTTCAGAAACAATACTCAGTTAATATTGTGAATCCACAACATCGTGACATTCTCACCAACTTCTTCCACAGGGAGGGAAGTGGATTGAGGAGGCATCCTTGGAAAGTCGAGATAAATACAGGAAACATTTTGAGTGCATAAGCTCTCACTGCAAGATCTCAGCAAAGGCAAGAAGTTGGGCATTTCCAGGAATGTGTACTAAGTGGATAGAGCAGAAGAAAGTTGCAGGAGTGAATGCATCCCTGGCTGGGTGCAGGGGCCCTACTAAAGTATCTTTAGTAACAGTATTTCAGGAGGGAAACAAAGTATGGGACTTCATTTAAGCATTTCTTCCTTGGTACCTTTAGTATACAGAAAATAGAAAGAGAGCTTCAGATCTCAAAATTCAGATCTTTTAAGTGTCATACCAAGAGATAAGGAGAGTGGCTATCAAATAGATTTTACTATACAATATCCACATTGTCATGTTACAAAAGAACAAGATGTAGAAATGTGATCCATCAAACAATAGCTGGATAAATCTACATATAGATGAGGAACAAGGTATGCAATAGACGAACTGATGAGCTCAGTCTGGAGAAGAAAACCAGAGAATGGAAGACAATTTATGTGAGTGCCTTGAGTTTATTAAAAAAAAAAACCTTGTAAAATTATGAATTCAAAAATAATTATGTAAGATGACATTAAAATAATAAAACAGTAAGATGACATTAAGGGGGAGATTACTACACTAAGTAAGCAAACTGTTAACCACAACACTACTGGACAATTAATAAGATGGAAAAAGCAATACATACAGCAGGAAATCTAAATTCTGGTACAGTGAAAATTTTTATTTAATTAATTAATTATTTGTTTTCAGTAGCTCAGTTTAATGATGAAATATTGAAAACTCATGACTTGTACTCACTGGAAGAAGAATAGCAATATAAACCTAAAAAACTTATAATAATGAAACAAAGGGCTATAATGAAGTAGAAAACAAAAACTTATAGGGAAGATAAGTAATTTTTCAAAGGTCCTCATAATTATTTATGGAACTCCTATTATGTTCCAGAAACCTCGTTAAGTGCTTAACATGTCATACATCATTTTTACAACCATTTAATTTCCTTCTTGGGGCAGAATGGACTTGGACCTGATGGTGGAATCATTGGGAAGTCATTTTTAAATGTGTTTTTTCATGGTGTTTAAAAGTTCCCAGCTGACAGAAGGTGCTGTTACACTAGGGACATGTATAAGGTTTTAGTCCAGAGTGGATTTGTCAGTGAATGTTGCAGTTCCCTTTGTGGCTTAAAGCTTTCTCAAAGTCTTCACATTGGTACGGCTTCTCCTTTGTGTGGATCTTCTTGTGAGCAGGCAGGGTGGAGTCGTGGGTGAACTCCTTGGTGCAGAGTTCACAACAGTATGGCTTCTCGCCTGTGTGGATTCACTGGTGAACTTGGAGATCTGAAAGCTGCATGAAACCTTTGGGGCAGATATTGCATTTAAAAGGTCTCTCTCTCCTGGTAAGTGACAAACTGCGGCTTATAATGAAATTTTTTTTTGCATACCCTACATTCATATGGTGTCTGTGGCTTCTTTTCCAATATGATGACCGGTTGGTCCCACGGTGCTCGGTGAGAGAATTGAATTTGACCCAAGTTGTCCTGAGAATTCTCCTTTCTCCAAATATGTGGCTCCTTCTTGAGGCACTTCTTGGGAAATGGAACTGTTGTCCTGTTTTCTTTTGGAACTTCTTAGACTCTTCTGAGAGTCTCTTTTGTGTCCACTCTGAGTCAAAACTTCCCTCTCAGGACCCTTCAGAAGCTGAGGCTCCTGAGATTTAAGTATTCTTGTCTCTCCCCTGTCTTCCATCAGACCCTTCTCCAATTTCTGTTTGAGTTGTAGAACCTCCAGTTTACCTTTTTCAGGAATGGTCTCTGGCAGGAGAATATTCTGTTCCTTCTGTCATCTGAATGTATCTCACTCATAGAAGGTTCAGGCTTCCTGAATAAGTTTCTCCCATTGCCCATGTCACTGATCTCAGCTTCCACCATCTGAACATTTGAATTTTGTAGAAGAAACTTCTCTCCTTGTAAGCTGACTATGGTCTATTTTGGGGGTTCTTGTTATTTCTTAGCATGTCCTCCAGTTTTTTGCAACTCTCCATGCCACTTTCCTTGACTAACACCTGGAAATCCTGCAACAAGAACATCATAAACTGCTCCATCACCAGCTTATCCATAATCTGCTCATTGGTGTGAAGATCTGGCCTCAGCCACAGATGGCAGAGCGCACAGTCTCCTCAAATCCTTGAAGGGTCAGATTCCATCAAGCCGGTAAAAGCTCTGAATCTAATGTGCCAAGTCTCAGAGTTGTAGTCTTGCTTTTCAGTGTGTTCCTTGGGATGCTACCGACACTGGTGGCTCTGATCCAGGGCTGTCTTGGAGTTTTCTGTGACCCCATGAAAATGTCTGTTCTGTGGCTTTACTTATTGGAGAATTTTCCAGTATGACTCTTAGCAAAATGTTCTATAACTGGTGCTTAATTGAGACCTATCAAAAGGGATTTACCCTGGTTTTCCTTAGTAGCATAATAGACTCACTGTTTATTCAGAATTCTCCTTTGAATCCTCTTGCCTTCAGCCTCTTTGAGTCTGGGACTGGATCTTAAATTGTTTCTTGAGCTGAAATGTCTCTATTCCTGGCCTCTCTTCCCATTGCCTCATCAGCCCAATGACTAGTTTAAGGCCATGGAAGGAACCATTTTAGATGATCTGAGTGGATTAGATTTCCCATTGAAACTCCACCAAAGGAAAAAAATAATTTATTAAATAAATCTATATATTGGTTTTATTGTAGGCCATTTATTATATAATTTATTGTAGACTTTTATTTATTGTATTTAGTGGCTACAAGATTGGTTTTTCTAGTCTAGTGAATTTTTTATCATATGCCTGCAGTGTTTGAAGGAGGTAAGGGATATAAATCCAAAAGTTTTAACCAAAGTGGGTCACCTACTCTTTTTTCCTTTTTACAAATGTAAATGAGTCTTAAAAGATTTTATCTAAAATTAGTTGACAAGGCAAAGTGTGAGAAGAACATATTTTCTGAGTAGGCACTTAGAAAAACAGAGATTGTACACCATAGAGAAAAAGAATAATGTCATATAATTTAGAAATCCTTACTTTTCCTAAATGCCTAAGGCAGCAATAGCTTAACAAGTAAAGAATGTATGAAGAGTTGGTGGGCTGATATCAAATCAGTGATTTAATCTAGCTCAAACAAAGCTTTAACATGGTAATTCTAAGATGCTGAAAAATAGCAAAGAAAGTTTAAAACATCATTAATATTCCTCATGCATCAAAAATTACTTCACATTTTTCAGTGAAAATGTATGTATAAACACATTTTCTTTATCCACTTCTCTGTCAATGAACATTTTGTTTGTTTTTGTTTTTTGCTAACTTTATTTGGGTAACTTTTTATTGTTTTATGTTTTTCTATTGAGGTATATTTGATTTATAATATTATATTAGTTTCAGATGTATAACAAAGTGATTCAAAATTTTTATATACTTCATTTAAAGTAATTATAAGATATTTGCTGTATTCCCTGTACCATACAATGTATCCTTGTAGCTTATTTATTTTGTACATAGTAGTTTGTATCTCTTAATCCCCTACCCCTGTCTTGCCCCTCCCTCCCCACTTCCCTATCCCCACTGGTAACCATTAGTTTGTTCTTTATGTGAGTCTGTTTCTGTTTTGTTATATTCACTCATTTATTTTATTTTTTAGATTCCACATATAAGTGATAACATACAATATTTGTCTTATTCTGTTTGACTTGCTTCACTAAGCATAATACCCTCCAGGTCCATCCATGTTTATACAAATGGCAAAATTTCATTCTTTTTTATGGCTGAGTAGTATTCCATTGTGTGTGTGTGTGTGTGTGTGTGTGTGTGTGTGTGTATACCACATCTTCTTTATCCATTCATCTATTGATGGACACTTAGGTTGCTTCCATATCTTGGCTACTATATATAATGCTGCTATGAACATTGCGGTGCATGTATATTTTCAAATTAATGTTTTTGTTTTCTTCAGATATATACCTAGGAGTGGAATTGCTGGATCATATGGTAGTTCTATTTTTAGTTTTTTGAGAAACCTCCATATTGTTTTCTACAGTGGCTGCACTAACTTACATTCCCACCAACAGTGTACAAGGATTCTCTTTTCTCCATATCCTTGCCAACATTTGTTATTTCATTCTGACGTGTGAGGTAACATCTCCTTGTGGTTTTGATTTGCATTTCTCTGATGATTAGCAATGTTGAACATCTTTTCATGTGCCTGTTGGCCATCTGTATATCTTCCTTGGAAGATGTCTATTCAGGTCTTTTGCCCATATTTTTTATCAGGTAATTTGTTTTTTTGATATTGAGTTATATGAGCTGTTTGTATATTTTGGCTGTTAACCCCTGGTCATATCATTTGCAAATAGTTTCTCCCATTCAGTAGGCTGTCTAAAAGCTTTTAAGTTTAATTAGATCCCATTTGTTTATTTTTGCTTTCGTTTCCTTTGCCTTAGGAGACAGATCCAAAAAAATATTGCTGCGATTTATGTCAGAGTATTCTGCCTGTTTCTTCTAGGAGTTTTATGGTTTCAGGTCTCACATTTAGGTCTTTAATCCATTTTGAGTTAACTTTTGTAAATTTCATTTTTTTTAAAAAAAAATATACATATAGCTGTCCAGTTTTCCTAGCACCACTTAGTGAAGAGACTGTCTTTTTCTCATTGTATATTCTTGCCTTCTTTAATTGACCATAAGTGTGTGGGTTTATTCTGTTCCATTGATATTATTCTGTTCCATTGATCTATGTGTCTGTTTTTGTGCCAGTACCATACTATTTTGATGACTGTAGCTTTGTAGTATAGTCTGAAGTCAGGGAGCATGATACCTCCAGCTCTGTTCTTCTTTCTCAAAATTGTTTTGGCTATTTGGGATCTTCTGTGTTTCCATTTAAATTTAAAATTACTTTTTCTAGTTCTGTGAAAAATGTCTTTGGTATTTTGATAGGGATTGCATTGAATCTGCAGATTGCCTTGGGTAGTATTGTTATTTTAAGAGTATTAATTATTCCAATCCAGGAACATGGTATATCTTTCCATCTGTTTGTTTTGTCTTCAGTTTCTTTTATCAGTGTCTTATAGTTTTCTGAGTACAGAACTTTTACCTCCGTAGTTAGATTTATTACTAGGTATTTTATTCTTTTTGATGCAATTGTAAATGGAATTGTTTCCTTAATTTTTCTTCCTGATAGTTCATTGTTACAGTATAGGAATGCAACAGATTTCTGTATATTAATTTTGTATCCTGAAACTTTGCTGAGTTCATTGATGGGCTCTAGTAGTTTTTTGGTGGCATCTTAACTGAGTAAGCAAATTGTTAACTACAACACTACTGTAAAATAAATAAAATGGAAAAGGCCATATATATACAGCTTGAAATCTAAATTCTGGCACAGTGGAAAAATTTTAGGTAACCACAGTGCCCACAGGGATTAAAATAGTTGAGAAATAATGATAGATATAGAGGGTGAACAAATAAAATTCAATATAAGAATTCTAGGTGTCCCTAAAATAGAAATGCCAACAAAAGACATAGAAAATTATTTAAAATACATAATAGAGGAAATTTCCTCTGAAATGAAGCATAAAGTCTGCAGATCATGAAAAAATAATAAAGAACAATCAATACTTAGATAAATGGTATTGAAATAATTGAACTTTAAGAAAGAAGAAAATAAGTCTTCACACACTTAGAAAACAAAGAAAGTTACTCATGAGAGCAGGAATTAAGACAGCTTTTGTCTTGTCTCTAGTAGTATTCAATGTCAGGAGACAGAGGAATAATGTCTACAGAATTTTGAAGTCAGAGATTTTAACCAGAAATATTATACCATGCCAAAATATTCATTTATAAAAGTCACAAGCAAATTTTCAAACATAGGAGAATGCAGGGAATATAGAATCTATGGGTTCTTCTGGAAAACCCTATTCGATAGCAACTTTTTTTCAGCCTTATTAAGGTGTAATTGATAAATAAAATAATAAGATATTTAAATAGTATGTCATGATGATTTGATATACAGATACATTGTGAAAGGATTCCTCCCATCTAGTTAATTAACACATCCATAACTTCACATATTTGTCTTTGTGGGTGGGGGGTGGTGGTGAGAACATTTTAGTTCTACTTTCTTAGCAAATTTCAATTATACAATACATTATTATCAACTGTAGTTACTAGTTATACATTAGATGTTCAGACCTTATTCATTGATATCAACCTTTAATGAAGTTGAAAGTTATTTCTTTTGAAACAATGTAATCTGTTTCTCAAAAGAAAGCTCACAAAGAAGTCTTCTTCAAATCCAGATACCAGGTATCTGTAATTGCAGCATCAATGAAATTGGAATCGCTGGATTCTGTTCTAAGTACCACTATTGATGAGTTGTGTTATCCTGGAAGGTTGTTCAGCTTCTATGTAACTCAAGGTGGGGGGGCATGAGTTAGCTGATTTCTATAGATATTTTTAAAACCTAAATTTCTGTGAAATTACTAGAAAGCTTGTTGTTTTATACATTGTAGCGAAAGATTTGCTAATGTAGCAATCTAAAAACTGGTTGTACTAATTTTGAGGGGTTTTCAACATTATTTGTGGAATCAAGTTTTGAAAAACCATCCAGATTTAAGGTGCTGGGGGCATTCATTACAAGACAGAAGGTACTATACCTTAATTTTAATTTGGATAGCTCTTACTTTCTAAATTTATAAAATATTCATACTGAGGAAACAAAACAAAACAAAAAAACAACTAAAATAACAACAACCTGGAAAATACAAAGCAGTTATTTGGGAGAATGGTTCTCAGACAATTTTATCTGTAACTTTTCTTAAGTATTTGTGTAATTATTTCCCTTTTCCCTACATTTTTGTTTTCCTTTTTTATTCACTTCCCTCCAAGATCACAGCTGGGACTACTCTTATATAAAGAAAGAGAAGGCACAGTTCATGCTTCCATTACCATGGATTCTTGACTTTATAGATCTCAACAGAAATGGAGATGGGAGGCCAAAGAGGCCAAGGAGGCAGGTCTGCCCCTCCGCCTGACTTCAACGCTGCCACCACCAGCCACACCTTAGAGGTCAGCCCCATGGGTCTCCATCACCCACTCAGAACTATGCTCTAATCCCCTTATATATCAGAACTCCAGTTGGAGGGACTCTGAATCAGCCTAACCGCAGATCCACAATTAGAGATCTCTTAACTGGGAGGGAAGTGAGAACAAAATCAATGTCTCCATTCTTCACATGTATTTTATAGGCATCTTATTTACTATAGTGACCATACTCAGTACTGAGATTTTCACCACTTTAAATAACTAACCACTTCTCACCACCTAAAATTAAGCTAACAAAGTGAAAGAAAACAAATCCAACATTTGGTAAATACCTTTTTGAATACCTATTATGTAGCAAATATTTTCAAATATACGTTATTTTGCTTTCTCAATAATTTGTCTCCTTGTTTATAGTTGGGGAAATTGAGACTAAGAAAGTTTTGATGACTTGCCTAAGGACACTCAGCTTGTAAATGAGAGAGTCATAATTTGAACCCCAAACCTTCTCATTTCAATTTCAGCTGTTTTCAACTCTATGGAAGCTGCCCTGGTCTTCCATCAAATGCATGTCTCTCAGCCCTGTCTGCTGAAGAAGCATTGTCACCTGGGAAACTTAGCACATATATCAACACCTTGGCCTCATCACAGAGAACCTAATTTAATTGGTTGGGGCAATAGGAGACAGGCAAAGGTGTTCTTAACCTCCCCCCCACACTGCCAAGTGTAATATGTAGCCAGAGTGATCTATTGTTTCTTATATTTACCAAGTTCAGTTGCTTTCAAAAGAAGTAAGTCTTGAATTGTTGGGGGAGGGGTATATAGTTAGATCAGTAGTATGGTAAGCACGGCTATTTCCTAGCCTGGCATGATTTACTCAAGGCCACTACTTGTTAAAACTCTGACATTTCTTTTATAGCTTGCCCAGCATACATTCCTGTATTGCTGTTTTGGAGCTCCCACACAACTCATTAATTACTGGAATAATGCCCCAGAAACAAACTTTAACACATTATATTAATCATTTCATTTTAATTCAGAAATACTTTACTCTCAATTTTTAAGGAACAGAAAATAAAACTGACCATCTAAATCCCAATCCAGCACCAGGGTTCAGCTTTCTATAGCAAACGTGATTAGGCAAATCTCCACAGGTTAGGATCACCAGAGAGTTGGCCAAAGTGAAAAAAAAATCCCCAGCAATAAGGACGGGGCTGGGGGCATGGGCCCTGTGTTGTAAGGACTATCACCATTATACAAGGAGACCCTTGGAAGAGGAGTTCACCCAGGCTTCCGGATGCTCCAGAATCAAGAACGAGCCGGAACAGAGCCACATTCTATGAGTCATATTGATTCAGACTTTTGAGCCAATCAGAAAGCTGTGCCTAGAGTGTTTATAGTATTAGATGAGAGAAAGTCTCATGGATCATCTAATAAAAATCTGCCGTTTTACTGATGAGGATAATGAAGATCAGACATAAAAAGTGACTCGCACGAGGTGCAAACTAGATAGAATCCAGGATTCTGGTCTCCAAATCTGTTCAACTGTCACCAGCCCGTGCCATGCCAACCCCTAGCATTCTGTATGCACACAAACACGTCTTCCGTTTGCTCCTAGTATTCAAGTTTTCTTTTTTCCGCCTTTTTAAATAGGTTTCTTCATCTCTTGATTCCCTAGGTATGGAATCCTAAGTCCCACACACTGAGGAGTCAGCTACATTGAATAAAAATATGGCCATGGACTGATTGGCCAAATCTACTCTTACCCGAGCTCCCACGGTGAATGACCTTGCTGGGTTTTACTCCCACTATTTTTCCAGGGAGATCAGCATCACCTCAGCTACTTCAAAGCAGATCTAACATTCCAGCCAAGGGAATGACTGTTTCTTCTGGGCGTGTTTCTGTGTGCACGGCTTGTTCTTTTCAGCAACCTCCCTATGACTTTCTGGAGTATGAAGAAAGCTTTCTTCTGAAGAAACCACTGGCCTACATATTTCTATTAAAAAAAAGAGGGGTGCGGGGAATGCTGTAACAAGCAATTTAAAGTCTCAGACAGTTTCCTAGTTATCTTTCTGCCTGAACTTTATCTGCCTGTCTGAAAAGGGTGGTGTAATTTTGTGAGCCAGCTAAATAAATTGAAGAAATTAACAAATAAGTATATAAAGGAATAGGCATTAAACTATAAACCCAATGCTTTAGTAATGAGCTCTTTCTGTCATATAACTTTCTTCAAAAATATTTTTTCCTAACCACTTGTACTTCTGCATTTCTAGCACTCTGGCCTCCTCTTCATCCTAGTAACTCCCTGTTCTTTCTCTCCTTTCCCTCCTCCCTCTCCCCATTGCTCACACTTCCTTCTTTAACCATTCAAACGAAAGAGCAGTTTTAATTATTGAATCATACTGATGTTGGGTTGCTATCAGTTAACAAGCCATAAGCAACTTTTAGGTCTAAATTTTATTTTGACTTTTTGCTCAAATTTCCTCATGGTGGTAGAGGATTTTTGTAATATTAAGAATAAATGTAGAAAAAGAATGGGTATGTGTGTATATATGTGTGTGTGTGAGAGAGAGAGAGACAGACAGAGGCAGAGAGATGGAGACAGGAGCAGAAACAGAGGTTTCAGATGAATGTTATTTTATATTATTTGGCCGTATTAAAAACAGAATAAAACTCAAAGGACATTAGCAATATCAAAGCTGTGTAATACTTTAAGTGAGGTGTGAAGAAAATAGCAAAAGATAATGAAAATAAATTTTAAAATCATATAATTACTCTATATCACAGTGATTCTTTTGTTTGTACTAACTTTCTAGTTACATTTTAATGTGAATGATTTACTCCCACCCCATACTCAGTTTCTGTTACATAAAATCTTGTTTCCAATGTGCTAGGAAGAGAGGTAGAAGAGTCAGGCTGGTCTCAAAGTGACATGTGCCATTCCACTCCTACCCATCTGTTATAACTGGTCATGTGGCCCCACTGGAACTCTAAGAGAGGCTGGGGGATGGAGGGCGTGTCCACAGCCCCTGCCACCCTTGGGGTAGTTGAAAGCTCATGGGTCTTGAAGTACAGAAAAATCTGGGTTCCAATCTACCTCAAACTCAACAGAGGAAATAGCACACTTCATCTTTGATCAAAAAGCATGCTCTACTTCCCCATATTTCCAATCACATTTACAGTCATGCTACTACACCTAGCATTTAAATAGACACTTGTTACTGAATGAAGAACAGAAAAGCCCTCGGTTTATTGGTTTTATTTTCATTGAGAGCAATGGCGTTATATTCTAATAAGTGATATTCCAAGGAAATAAATAAATAGAAGGAAGGCTCAGAAAGAAAAGTAGGGGAGAAATTTATTTTACAATTTATTCTCCTCTGTTTAAATTCTTTTTTTAACATCTTTGTTGGAGTATAATTGCTTTTACAATGGTCTGTGAGTTTCTGCTTTATAACACAGTGAATCAGCTATACATATACATATAACCCCATATCCCCTCCCATTTGCATCTCCCTCCCACCCTCCCTATCCCATCCCTCTAGGTGGTCACAAAGCACTGAGCTGATCTCCCTGTGCTATGCGCCTGCTTCCTACTAGCTATCTGTTTTACATTTGGTAGTATATATAAGTCCATGCCACTCTCTCACTTCGTCT
Source organism: Neophocaena asiaeorientalis asiaeorientalis (assembly GCF_003031525.2). Classification (NCBI taxonomy): domain Eukaryota; kingdom Metazoa; phylum Chordata; class Mammalia; order Artiodactyla; family Phocoenidae; genus Neophocaena; species Neophocaena asiaeorientalis. Next base: position 8,951,382 of record NW_020174561.1, read on the forward strand.
CAGCTTACCCTTCCCCTCCCAGTGTCCTCAAGTCCATTCTCTACGTCTGCGTCTTTATTCCTGTCCTGCCCCTAGGATCCTCAGAACCATTTTTTTCTTTTTTACATTCCATACCTATGTGTTAGCATACGGTATTTGTTTTTCTCTTTCTCACTTACTCCACTCTGTATGACAGACTCTAGGTCCATCCACCTCATGACAAATAACTCAATTTAGTTTCTTTCTATGGCTGAGTAACATTCCATTGTATATATGTGCCACATCTTCTTTATCCATTCATCTGTCGATGGACACTTAGGTTGCTTCCCTGTCCTGGCTATTGTAAATAGAGCTGCAATGAACATTGTGGTACATGACTCTTTTTGAATTATGGTTTCTCAGGGAATATGCCCACTAGTGGGATTGCTGGGTCGTATGGTTGTTCTATTTTTAGTTTTTTAAGGAACCTCCATACTATTCTTCATAGTGGCTGTATCAATTTACATTCCCACCAACAGTGCAACAAGGTTCCCTTTTCTCCACACCCTCTCCAGCATTTATTGTTTGTAGACTTTTTGATGATGGCCATTCTGACTGGTGTGAGGTGATACCTCATTGTAGTTTTGACTTGAATTTCTCTAATGATTAATGATGTTGAACATTCTTTCACGTGTTTGTTGGCAATCTGTATCTTTTCTTTGGAGAAATATCTATTTAGGTCTTCTGCCCATTTTTGGATTTTTTTTTTTTTCCTGCAGTACGCGGGCCTCTCATTGTTGTGGCCTCTCCCATTGCAGAGCACAGGCTCCGGATGCGCAGGCTCAGTGGCCATGGCTCACGGGCCCAGCCGCTCCACGGCATGTGGGATCTTCCCAGACCAGGGAACGAACACGTGTCCCCTGCATCGGCAGGCGGACTCTCAACCACTGCGCCACCAGGGAAGCCCTGGTTGTTTGGGTTTTTTGATATTGAGCTGCATGAGCTGCTTGTAAACTTTGGAGATTAATCCTTTTTCAGTTGCTTCATTTGCAAATATTTTCTCCCATTCGGAGGGTTGTCTTTTTTATGGTATCTTTGCTGTGCAAAAGCATTTAAGTTTGATTAGGTGCCATTTGTTTATTTTTGGTTTTATTTTCATTTCTCTAGGAGGTGGGTCAAAAAGGATCTTGCTGTGATTTATGTCATAGCGAGTTCTACCTTTGTGTTCCTCTAAGAGTTTGATAGTGTCTGGCCTTACATTTAGGTCTTTAATCAATTTTGAGTTTATTTTTGTGTAGGGTTTTAGGGAGTGCTCTAATTTCATTCTTTTACATATACCTGCCCAGTTTTCCCAGCACCACTTACTGAAGACGCTGTCTTTTCTCCACTGTATATTCTTGCGCCCTTTATCAAAGATAAGGTGACCATATGTGTGTGGGTTTATCTCTGGGCTTTCTATCCTGTTCCATTGATCTATATTGCTGTTTTTGTGCCAGTACCATACCGTGTTGATGACTGTAGCTTTGTAGTATAGTCTGAAGTCAGGGCTCCTGATTCCTCCAGCTCCGTTTTTCTTTCTCAAGATTGCTTTGGCTTATTTGGGGTCTTTTGTGTTTCCATACAAATTGTGAAATTTTTTCTTCTACTTCTGTGAAAAATGTCATTGGTAGTTTGATAGGGATTGCATTGAATCTGTAGATTGCTTTGGGTAGTATAGTCATTTTCACAATGTTTATTCTTCCAATCTAAGAACATGGTATATCTCTCCATCTGTTTATATCATCTTTAATTTCTTTCATCAGTGTCTTATACTTTTCTGCATATAGGTCTTTTGTCTCCATAGGTAGGTTTATTCCTACGTATTTTAATATTTTGTTGCAGTGGTAAATGGGAGTGTGTCCTTAATTTCTCTTTCAGATTTTTCATCATTAGTGTATAGGAATGCGAGAGATTTCTGTGCATTAATTTTTGTATCCTGCTACATTACCAAATTCATTGATTAGCTCTAGTGGTGTTCTGGTAGTCTTTAGGATTCTCTGTGTATAGTATCGTGTCGTCTGCAAACAGTGACAGCTTTACTTCTTTTCCAATTTGGATTCCTTTTATTTCTTTTTCTTCTCTGATTTCTGTGGCTAAAAGTTCCAAAACTATGTTGAATAATAGTGGTGAGAGTGGGCAACCTTGATTTGCTCCTGATCTTAGTGGGAATGGTTTGTTTTTCACCATTGCGAACGATGTTGCTGTGGGTTTGTCATATATGGCCTTTATTATGCTGAGGTAAGTTCCCTCTATGCCTACTTTCTGGAGGGTTTTTATCATAAATGGGTGTTGAATTTTGTCCAAAGCTTTTTCTGCATGTATTGAGATGATTATATGGGTTTTCTCCTTCAATTTGTTAATATGGTATATCACATTGATTGATTTGCATATATTGAAGAATCCTTACATTCCTGGGATAAACCCCACTTGGTCATGGTGTATGATCCTGTTAATGTGCTGTTGGATTCTCTTTGCTAGTATTTTGTTGAGGATTTTTGCATCTATGTTCATCAGTGATATTGGACTGTAATTTTTTCTGTGTGTGTGACATCTTTGTCTGGTTTTGGTATCAGGGTAATGGTGGCCTCGTAGAATGAGCTTGGGAGTGTTTCTCCCTCTGCTATATTTTGGAAGTTTGAGAAGGATAAGTGTTAGCTGTTCTCTAAATGTTTGATAGAATTGCCCTGTGAAGCCATCTGGTCCTGGGCTTCTGTTTGTTGTAAGATTTTTAATCACAGTTTCAATTTCAGTTCTTGTGATTGGCCTGTTTATATTTTCTATTTGTTCCTGGTTCAGTCTCAGCAGGTTGTGCTTTTCTAAGAATTTTTCCATTTCTTCCAGGTTGTCCATTTTATTGGCATACAGTTGCTTGTAGTAATCTCTCATAATCCTTTGCATTTCTGCAGTGTCAGTTGTTACTTCTCCTTTTTCATTTCTAATTCTATTGATTTGAGTCTTCTCCCTTTTTTGCTTGATGAGTCTGGCTAATGATTTTTCAGTTTTGTTTATCTTCTCAAAGAACCAGCTTTTAGTTTTATTGATCTTTGCTTTCGTTTCCTTCATTTGTTTTTCATTTATTTCTGATCTGATCTTTATGATTTCTTTCCTTCTGCTAACTTTGGGGGTTTTTTGTTCTTCTTTCTCTAATTGCTTTAGGTGTAAGTTTAGGTTGTTTATTTGAGGTGCTTCTTGTTTCTTGAGGTAGGATTGTATTGCTATAACCTTCCCTCTTAGAACTGCTTTTGCTGCATCCCATAGGTTTTGGGTTGTCGTGTTTTCATTGTCATTTGTTTCTAGGTACTTCTTGATCTCCCCTTTGATTTCATCAGTGATCTCTTGGTTATTAAGTAGTGTATTGTTTAGCCTCCATGTGTTTGTATTTTTTACAAATTTTTTCCCGTAATTGATATCTAGTCTCATAGTGTTGTGCTCTGAAAAGATACTTGATATGTTTTCAATTTTCTTAAATTTACCAAGGCTTGATTTGTGACCCAAGATATGATCTATCCTGGAGAATGTTCCATGAGCACTTGAGAAGAAAGTGCAGTCTGTTGTTTTTGGATGGAATGTGCTATAAATATCAATTAAGTCCATATTGTTTAATACATCATTTAAAGCTTGTTTCCTTATTTCTTTTCATTTTGGTAGATCTGTCCATTGTTGAAAGTAGTGTTTTAAAGTCCCCTACTATGACCGTGACACTGTCGATTTCCCCTTTTATGGCTGTTAGCATTTGCCTTACATATTGAGGTGCTCCTATGTTGGCTGCATAAATATTTACAGTTGTTATATCTTCTTGGATTGATCCCTTGATCATTACATAGTGCTCTTCTTTGTCTCTTGTAATAGTCTTTATTTTAAACTCTGTTTTGTCTGATATGAGAATTGCTACTGCAGCTTTCTTTTGATTTCCATTTGCATGGAATATCTTTTTCCATCCCCTCACTTTCAGTCTGTATGTGTCCCTAGTTCTGAAGTGGGTCTCTTGTAGACAGCATATATTTAGGTTTTGTTTGTGTACCCATTCAGCCAGGCTGTGTGCTTTGGTTGAAGGATTTAATCCATTTACTTTAAAGGTAATTATTGATATGAATGTTCCTATTACCATTTTCTTAATTGTTTTGGGTTTGTTATTGTAGGTCTTTTCCTTCTCTTGTGTTTCCTGCCTAGAGAAGTTCCTTTAGCATTTGTTGTAAAACTGGTTTGGTGTTGCTGAATTCTCTTAGCTTTTTCTTGTCTGTAAAGGTTTTCATTTCTCTGTCAAATTTGAATGAGATCCTTGCTGGGTAGAGTAATTTTGGTTGTAGGTTTTTCCCTTTCATCACTTTAAATATGTCCTTCCACTCCCTTCTGGCTTGCAGAGTTTCTGCTGAAAGGCCAGCTCTTAACTTTATGGGGATTCCCTTGTTTCTTATTTGTTGCTTGCCCCTTGCTGCTTTCAATATTTTTTCTTTGTATTTAATTTTTGATAGTTTGATTAATATGTGTCTTGGTGTGTTTCTCCTTGTATTTTTCCTGTATGGGACTCTCTGCACTTCTTGGACTTGATTGACTATTTCCTTTCCCATATTAGGGAAGTTTTCAACTATAATCTCTTCAAATATTTTCTCAGTCCCCTTCTTTTTCTCTTCTTCTTCTGGGACCCCTAAATTCGAATGTTGGTGTGTTTAATGTTGTCTCAAAGGTCTCTGAGACTGTCCTCAGTTCTTTTCATTCTTTTTTCTTTATTCTGCTCTGTGGTATTTATTTCCACTATTTTATCTTCCAGGTCACTTATCCATTCTTCTGCATCAGTTATTCTACTACTGATTCCTTCTAGAGAATTTTTAATTTCATTTATTGTGTTGTTCAGCTTTGTTTGTTTGCTCTTAGTTCTTATAGGTCCTTGTTAAATGTTTCTTGTATTTTCTCCATTGTATTTCCAACGTTTTGGATCATCTTTACTATCATTACTCTGAATTCTTTTTCAGGTAACCTGCCTATTTCCTCTTCCTTTGTTTGGTCTGCGTTTTTACCTTGCTCCTTTATCTGCTGTGTGTTTCTTTGTCTCCTAATTTTGCTTAACTTTCTGTATTTGGGGTTTCCTTTTCACAGGCTGCATGTTCGTAGTTCCCGTTGTTTTTCGTTTCTGCCCCCAGTGGGTAAGGTTGGTTCAGTGGGTTTTGTAGGCTTCCTGTTGTAGGGGACTGGTGCCTGTGTTCTGATGGGTGAGATTGGATCTTATCTTTCTGCTGGGCAGGACTGCATCCGGTGGTGTCTTTTGGGGTGTCTGTGACCTTATTATTATTTTAGGCAGCCTCTGTGCTAATGGGTGGTGTTGTGTTCCTGTCTTGCTAGTTGTTTGGCATAGGGTGTCCAACACTGGAGTTTGCTGGTCCTTGAGTGGAGCTGGGTCTTAGCGTTGAGATGGAGATCTCTGGGAGTGCTCTTCCCAATTGATATTACAAGGGGCTGGGAGGTCTCTGGTGGACCAAAGTCCTGAACTCTGCTCTTGCACCTCAGAGGCTCAGGCTTGACTCCTGGCCAGAGCACCAAGACCCTGTCAGCCCCAAAGCTCAGAAGAAAAGGGAGAAAAGAAAAAGAAAGAAAGAAAAAAATGCAATAAAGTTATTAAGGTAAAAAATGTCATTAAAATGAAAAAGTAATTAAAATAAAAAGAAGATAGCAACCAAACCAATAAACAAATCACCAGTGATAACAAGCACTAAAAACTATACTAAAGAAAAAACAGGGCTTCCCTGGTGGCACAGTGGTTGAGAGTCCGCCTGCCGATGCAGGCGACACGGGTTCGTGCCCCCGTCTGGGAAGATCCCACATGCTGTGGAGCAGCTGGGCCCGTGAGCCATAGCCGCTGGGCCTGCGTGTCCGGAGCCTGTGTTCCACAACGGGAGAGGCCACAACAGTGAGAGGCCCGCGTACTGCAAAAAAAAACAAAAACAAAAAAATGGACAGACAGAACCCTAAGACAAATGGTAAAAGCAAACCTATATAGACAAAATCACAGAAAGAAGCATACACATACACACTCACAAAAAGAGAAAAAGGAAAAAAATATATATGTGTATATATATATAAAAAAAGGAAGAGAGCAACCAAATCAATAAACAAATCTACCAATGATAATACACTCTAAATACTAAACTAAGGTAAACATAAAACTAGAAACAAATTAGACAGAGAAAGCAAACCCCAAGTCTACAGTTGCTCCCAAAGTCCACCACCTTAGTTTTGGGATGATTCGTTGTCTATTCAGTTATTCTGCAGATGCAGGGTACATCAAGTTGATTGTGGAGATTTAATCTGCTGCTCCTGAGGCTGCAGGGAGAGATTCTCCTTTCTCTTCTTTGTTCGCACAGCTCCCGGAGGTCAGCTTTGGATTTGGCCCCGTCTCTGCATGTAGGTCTCCCTCTGGCTTCTGTTCTTCACCCAGACAGGAGGGGGTCAAAGGAGCAGATGATTCGGGGGCTCTGGCTCAGGCCAGTGTGAGGGAGGGGTACGGAATGCAGAGAGAATCAGTGGCAGCAGAGACTGGCCTGATGTTGCAACAGCCTGAGGCATGCCCTGTGTTCTCCCGGGGAAGTTGTCCCTCGACCACGGAACCCTGGTAGTGGGGGGCTACGCAGGCTCCCAGGAGGGGAGGTGTGGATAGTGACCTGTGCTTGCACATAGGCTTCTTGGTGGCAGCAGCAGAAGCCTTAGTATTTCATTCCTGTCTCTGGTGTCCGCACTGATAGCCATGGCTTGTGCCCATCTCTGAAGCTCGTTTAGGCCGTGCTCTGAATCCCCTCTCCTTGCGCACCCCCGAAACAGTGTTCTCTTGACTCTTTGGCAGGTCCAGACTTTTCCCCTTACTCCCTCCCAGCTAGCTGTGGCACACTAGCCCCCTTCAGTCTGTGTTCACGCAGCCAACCCCAGTCCTCTCCCTGGGATCTGACCTCTGAAGCCCGAGCCTCAGCTCCCAGCCCCCACCTGTCCCAGTGAGTGAGCAGACTAGCCTCTCAGGCTGGTGAGTGCTGGTCAGCACTGATCCTCTGTGCAGGATTCTCTCTGCTTTGCCCTCTGCACCCCTGTTGCTGCACTCTGCTCCATGGCTCCGAAGCTTCCCCACCACCCACTCCCCATCTCTGCCAGTAAAGGGGCCTCCTGGTGTGTGGAAACTTTTCCTCCTTCACAGCTCCCTCCCAGATGTGCAGGTCCCGTCCCTATTTTTTCTCTGTTTTTTCTTTTTTCTTTTGCCCTACCCAGGTACGTGGGGAGTTTCTTGCCTTTTGGGAAGTCTGAGGTATTCTGCCAGCGTTCAGTAGGTGTTCTGTAGGAGTTGTTCCACATGTAGATGTATTTTTGACGTATTTATGGGGAGGAAGGTGATCTCCACGTCTTAGTCCTCTGCCATCGTGAAGGTCCTCCCTGACACATTACTTTTTGAGAGGTAACAAATGCTTTGAGTAATTTTCTTCAACTCACTTCAGGTCACAATGTGATTTCCAGTTCCTTTGCATAGACCTTCTGTCTGCCCTCCTTAAGTAATACTTTTCCTGCCTCTTCTAATGGCCTTTGTGCTGGCTTTCCTGAACATAGCATTGGGATAAAGATATTTTTCCAAGATGGGAAATTTATTTAATTTATATAAATTGATGAGTACAATTTATTGAAGAAGTTATTTATTTATTTTAAAAACTCTTTTGGCTGCATTGGGTCTTTGTTGCTGTGTGCAGGCTTTCTGTAGTTGCAGTGGACGGGGGCTACTCTTCGCTGCAGTGCACGGGCTTCTCATTGTGGTGGCTTCTCTTGTTGCAGAGCATGGGCTCTAGGCATAGGGGCTTCAGTATTTGCAGCACGCAGGCTCAGTAGTTGCAGCACGCAGGCCCTAGAGTGTGCGGGCTTCAGTAGTTGTGGTGCACAAGCTTAGTTGCTCCGTGGCATGTGGGATCTTCCTGTACCAGGGATCCAACCCATGTCCCCTGCATTGGCAGGCAGATTCTTAACCACTGTGCCACCAGGGAAGTCCCTGAAGAATTTTATTTAAAAAAAATACCAAAATAGACTGCTCAATAATTTAAAATTAGTGATTGATTAGTTTTTGGAGTTCTTGAACTGCAGTGATAGGCTTATAGAATTACAGTTCTTGGGGCAGATGGGTAAAGAGGAAAGTTGGTTTCTCTTCTTTTAGATCAGAGCATGGTAATGTTCAACAAACACAAGCAGAGCATGATCAGTTGCCATAGTTACTTCTAGAAGCATCCATAGGTGATGGTAGAAGTGACAGCGGTCACAACAGCAGGACAGAGGGTATTTGTTTCTGGAATTGCCATCGTATAAATAGTGTTGGTGGAGTCCTCTTGTCTCAGCATTTTTTTTTTTTTTGAGTATTTGTTGTCTTTAATATGATTTCTTTATTTTTTTTTAATTGGGGTATAGTTACCTTACAATGTTGTACTAGTTCCTGCTGCACAGTGAAGTGAACAAGCCATATGTATACACATATCCCCTCCTTTTTGGACTTCCTTTCCATTTAGGTCACCACAGAGCACTGAGTAGAGTTCCCTGTGCTATACAGCAGGTCCTCATTAGTTATCTATTTTATACCTAGTAATGTATATATGTCAGTCCCAATCTCCCAATTCATCCCACCCTTCCCCTTTCCCCCGCTGGTGTCCACATGTTTGTTCTCTACATCTATGTCTCTATTTCTGCTTTGCAAATAGGTTCGTCTGTACCATTTTTCTAGATTCCACATACATGTGTTAATATATTTGTTTTTCTCTTTCTGGCTTACTTCACACTGTATGACAGTCTCTGTAGCTTCTTGATGAGATACTAGGGATTGGCCCCTGGAGGAAGCTGGGACTTCTATTCATCTAGGCAGGTGGGATTAATTTTACTTTGGCTAATTGATATGGCACATACTGTGACCAAAGCTCTAAGTACTGTCATTGCTCCATTTATAGATGGGAAAACAAGGCACAAAGAGATTCAACATTTTGTTCAAGGTCACAGTTAATAAGGGGCAAAGACAGAATTAAACCCAGGCAGTCTGGCTAGACATTGTTTGATATGCTTTAAACAGCATTTAGTTCCAGTAAAGAGAGTGGAAGGATTACTCTGCTGTTATTCAAATAATTGATCCAAAAGATGGAAGGAAATCATGCATGAGCTATTTACATGTTAGGGTGAGTTGGTGTCCCAGCGTGACAGGAGGGTATCTATGGCATTTTGGAACAGGCAAGAGTCATCAAAAATATTTTGCATTTAGTCTTGGAAAAGTTGAAACTGCCTTACGTACACAAAATTGAGATAATATTTATTTCGGCAAAATATTTTGAGCCTGTTCATCTTTATACGCTGAGGTTTGGAAAAGCTGACATTTTTTTAGTCTGGCCAGTTGAATCTACTTTAGTGTTAATGTTCTCCATTTTCTAATGAAATTAGAGGTTTAGGTTAAAGGGAAGTCTTTATTAAAATAAATGTTTTCACTGTAATGTTGTTTAACTTAACGAAACCAATATTCAAGTTGCTCCTGAAACACAAGCTCTGTAGATCATGAAGTTTAGGAAGGTTAAAAACACCACTGGTATTTTTGAGTCAACTCAACTCAATCTCAACTAATATGTTATTATTTTCAATCAACTTTTGGAGCACATGTACAAAATATTAATCGCTGTTAATGTCTAGGAAGCCAGGTTGTGGCTGTTGATCCCTAATATTCATTGAGAATCAATTATTTAATATAATATACCTGAATTTTCTTCTAAACTTAATTGTAACTAAGTCATTTATGTCAGTATCCTTTTTGGGAGTGTCTAGCTCATCCAAAAGGTGGTAAAATTTCATATGTCATATTTAGAGATTAAAAATTAAGCCCAAGCTAAAGTTGTAAATTTGCTCTGGCTCAACTAAAGTTGTTTGAATGAAAAGAGAAACTGTCATTTAATTAAAAATACCAGCAGGTGGAGACTATCATATGTAAAGGTGTCTTCAAAATCTTTGACTCCAGTGTCCTCTCTTTCCAGAACTTCAGGTGCATCTTACCAGCTGTGTTCCCCTGGACATGATATTGGCATTTTAATGAAACATGCCCCAAACAAAACTCCACCTTCTTCTCTCAAACCTGCTCCTCCCTAGTCTGTATGCTCAATCCATCACTGAAGCTAGAAACTGCAAAACCATCATTGCAAAACCATCATTGACTTGTATTTTGTACCTATTGGCTTTGCAAGTGAAATGGCTGAGTTTTTCTTAACATTTTAGTTTGCAATAGTTTCCAAAGTTGCCAAAAATATCCAAAAGTTTCCAAATGCCCTTCAACTAGATTGGTCACCAATTTTTAACATTTTCTCATATTTTCTTTCTTTCTTCCTTTCTTTCTTTCCTTCTTTCTTTCTTTTTCTTTCCTTCTTTCTTTCTTTCTTTTTCTTTCTTTCTTTCTTTCTTTCTTTCTTTCTTTCTTTCTTTCTTTCTTTCTTTCTTTCTTCCTTCCTTTCTTTCTCTTTCTTTTTCTTTCTTTCTTTCTTTCTTTCTTTCTTTCTTTCTTTCTTTCTTTCTTTCTTTCTTTCTTTCTTTCTCTTTCCTTCTTTCTTTCCTCCCTCTCCCTCTCTCTCTCTCTCCCCCTCCCTCCCTCTCCATATATCTATATGCATACACATAGTCATATAAATTTTTCTATTCTGTTTGAGAGTAAGTTACAGACCTCATGCACCTTTCCCCCTAAATATTCATTGTTATTTTCTAAGTATAAGAACATTCTCCTACATAATCACAGTAAAATTTTTAGAATAAAAAATTAATATTGGGGCTTCCCTGGTGGCACAGTGGTTGGGAGTTCGCCTGCTGATGCAGGGGACACAGGTTCATGCCCTGGTCCAGGGGGATCCCATGTGCCACGGAGCGGCTGAGCCCATGGGCCATCGCTGCTGAGCCCGCGTGCCTGGAGCCTGTGCTTCACAGTGGGAGAGGCTGCAACGGTGAGAGGCCCACGTACCGCAAAAAAAAAAAAAAAAAAAAAAAAAAAATTAATATTAATACAATGCTATTATCTAATCCATAAGACCTATCAAATTATTCCAATTGTCTCTTTTTTGTTGTTGTTGTTTTGTTTGCTTGTTTGTTTTGTTTTTTTGCAGTACGCGGGCCTCTCACCGTTGTGGCCTCTCCCGTTGCGGAGCACAGGCTCCGGACGCGCAGGCTCAGCGGCCATGGCTTACGGGCCCAGCCGCTCTGCGACATGTGGGATCTTCCCGGACCGGGGCACAAACCCATGTCCCCTGCATTGGCAGGCAGACCCTCAACCACTGCGCCACCAGGGAAGCCCTCAATTGTCTCTTTAATGTCTTTTTTATCATATTTTTAGCTGGTCCAGGATGGAATTAAGAATCACACTCACATTTAGTTTTCATATCTCTTTAGTCTCTCTTGATCTGATGTGGTTCTTCAGCTTTTCTTTGTCTTTTGTGACACTGATATTTTTGGAGAATACATTCTGTTGATTTTACATTTATCAATTTGGGTTTATCTGATATTTTTAAGATTAGTTTCAGATTATATATTGTTTGGAATATAATGTAAGTGATAATGTGTCTTTCTCAGTGTATCACATCAGGAAGCACATGGTGTCAATCTGTCTCGTTATGGATGACGTTACCTTGGATTACTTGGTTAAGTTATTATTTACTTTTTCCTTCTCATTCACTTCTTTACTCTCCATGTCCAACTAGCCCTTTGGAGCTGTCAATTCTGAAAATTTCCCAAATTCAGACTTTTTCCTCCATTTTCATGGCCTTTGCTTAGATTGTTTTCTTAGCTTCCCCATTCATCTTCCAACTCTGACTCACTTCCAACCTCCCTTCCCTAATCTTGCCAAAGTTGCATTTCTGAAATACAGATTTGGCCACAAATCTCCCTGACCTTTAACAATTAAGACTTTTAATTCCACTCAACTCCTTATAGTAGCATTTCCAAATGACCTTATGTGGAACACTATTTCTTTGAAATAACCTGTGCAAAACAGGGTTCTTTGGTCAAATAAGTGTGGGAAATTCAGTTTTTATTACCTTGTCTTGTATAGCCATGTGGATTAGTGTACTGAGGACTCTGAGAACTTCTGCAGAAAAGAAATCCAGCATTCCTCAAACTTACTTGAATAAGAATCCTTTTGTTTACCTCAGTTCACTATAAATAACCCAAGAAACAAGTGGTCTATGAAATTAATAGTTCATAAAACACCTTTTGGAAAATATTGCTGTGTAGTCCATTCTCCTTAGCAAGCTTTACAGTGAAACTCACCTTGCCTCTCTGCTTGGACAGCCCAAAATCTATCACTCTCTCCGCCAATATTCCCTTTCTTTTATTAATCAAAAGCTACCGCTACCTCATTTCACTCCATACTCACATGTCTTGTTACTGCCCAAACAGTGTCTTCTTTTTATAAAAATTTTTATTGGGGTATAGTTGATTTACAGTGTTGTGTTAATTTCAGGTATACAGCAAAGTGAATCTGTTATATATATACATATATCCACTCTTTTTAAAATTCTTTTCCCATGTAGGCCATAACAGAGTATTGAGTAGAATTCCCTGTGCTATACAGTAGGTCCTTATTAGTTATCTATCTTACATATAGTAGTGTGTATATGTCAATCCCAATCTCCCAATTTATCCCTACCCCATCTTATCCCCTGATAACCATAAGTTTGTTTTCTACATCTGTAACTCTATTTCTGTTTGTGGATAAGTTAATTTGTACCCTTTTTTTAGATTCCACATATAAGTGATATCATGATATTTGTCTTTCTCTGTCTGACTTACTTCACTCAGTATGACAATCTCTAGGTCCATCCATCTTGCTGCAAATGCCATTGTCTGAAATGCCCTTTACTGCTCCATGTCTCTTCTGAAAACAAAACAAAAAAATGAACAGAAAGACCAGATTCCTGTGTGTTCCTTTTCCTGCTTACAGAGAACACTTCAGTGGCCAGATGTGTGTTTCCTTGCTCTCACACTGCACTACTTTACTTCTGGTATTTCTGATCACTAAATGTGTGGTAGTTTTCCCACACCAGACAATTCTGTGACACCAGTTGGGTACCCTACAATTTACCTCAATTCTGACACTATCTACCTGGAGATTGCAGCTCCCACAAGTTAAGGGCCCAGTCCTACAAGACTGCCTCTCCACGTCCCCCACTTCAGATGCCAGTCACACGTCTGGGTTGCTACCTGCGCTCTGACCACTGGCTGTAAACTGGGGGTCTCTACAACCTACTCCTCAGGTCAATTAATTTGCTAGAGAGGCTCATGGAACTCAGGAACATAGTTTACTTATGAGATTACTGGTTTATTATAAAAGTCTGTAACTCAGGAACGACCAGCTGGAAGAGATGAATGGGGCAAGGTATGTGAGGAGGGGCACAGAGCTTCCATGTTCTCTCTGGGCACAGCACCCTCCCTGTATCTCCAAGTGTTCAGCAACCTGGAAGCTCTTAGAACCCCATCCTTCTGAGTTTTTATGGAATCCTCATTACCTAGGCATGATTGATTAAATCATCGGCCATTGGTGACTGATCTCAATCTCCAACCCCTCTGTCCTCCCCAGAGGTCAGGCAGTGGGGCTGAAAGTTCCAACACTCTAATCACTTGGTTGGTTCCCCTGGCAAACTAAAGTGTGGTTGAAAAAGGCTTGTTATGAATAACTAAATACATTTTTACCTCTATTATCACTTAGGGAATTTCAAGGATTTTGGGAGCCCTGTGCCAGGAACTGGACAAAGACCAAGTACATATTTCTTACTATAAATCACATTATCAAAACCTCCCACCCCTTCTCCTGGGTCACTTACACTCCTGTTAACAACCCAGTTCAACTATTGCCTTTCTCCCAAAGTCTGCCCTGGTCTTCTTCTCTCTGCTCCCTTCATGTTCCCCTCTGTTGAGGGCTTTTTTTTTTTTTTTTTTAGAAACTGAAAAAGAATTTATTTATATCTCAGTGTAAGTGACTCAAGTGGATGTACAGCAAGAAACACAGCATTGAAAATCAGCTATACCCCATTATAAAAATAAATTTTTAAAAAAAGAGCAAAGACTGAGAGAGAAATTCTTTTTTTTTTTTTACAGCAGGTTCTTATTAGTCCTCAATTGTTGAGGGCTTAACATGCTCACGCTAATTACTTGTTGGCATGTCTGCCTCTCTCCCCAAATGGTGAGCTTCCTGAGCTTCTGGGCTCCTTGTACACCTTGTAAGCATCACAAAATTTGGTAAGCCCTGAGTGACTGATTGTTGAATAAATGAATGAACACAGGCTTGATATTTTCTACATACTGATGAGACTGCTGACATCAGCCATATCCAGTGATTGTATTAGATGATTGACACTGAAGGGACTTCTGTATCAAGCCAAAATTATGAGTATCCAAAATAGATTACTTATTATTATTATTCATTCCTCTTTTCTCACATCACTTACCTTTACTTGGAAATATATGTTACAAGGTATATGAGCAAAATAACTTATTTCTTTGAATATTAATCAAAGTCAGCGGGTATCAGACTTATTTCCATTTATAAGATTTGTGAATTAAGAAGGTATAATCATTTTATTACCTAGTAACCAGAGAAAACTTTATGACATATGTGCATTTTACATTTCTGAAACATGATTTATCCTCTATAGTTTGAGAGAATATGTGAGTTTGATACATTTAGCTTTTAGGGCAAATTCTAAGCTTATAGCCACACATTTCCCAGTTTTTCTGTTCATTCAAAATGCCTTTACCAGTCTTTTCTTCTTTCATTTAAGATATTTGCATACTTAGTGCAATCTAAGAAGAAAATAAAAGATTTGGTTAGTACAGTGTATCTAGTTTCTTTGAAATGAAATTTAGAACTGGATAGCTAGTTGCAATTCATTTTGCCAGGTAAGTGCATGTTGCTGATAAGTAAACCCATTTTGTTTAACATAACATAAACAAGTGATGACAGGTGATGGGAAAGTGTTCTCACATTTATTCTGACTTTTGTAAACACACCTATCTTATAATATTCTTAGCCTTCGTCTTGCAGTTATAGATGTGATCCATCAGACTTTACATTTGTTCAATAGAATTGATGAAAACTGTTGTCTATGGCAACTGTGTATTCTTAACCTCACGCCTTTCCAGTTCAGCCCACCAAAGGATGTAATAAAAGTATATTAACTGAACAGGAAAGTTGGGTCATCTAAGAGCGTCGAGAAATGGACTCCTTCCTAATCAGAGACCTCAGAGCCTGAAAGTGCGCAACTTAGTTCCTGTCCCTTTGGAGACAATGTTAATGGGAATAAACTTTTCCACAGCAGTAGAGACACAGTGTTTTTTCCACGTCGCACTCCAATTTTTTGAGAATGTGCTTGAAGTCAGATGTTGAACTAAACTCTAGATTTCTGTCTTCTATTTCAAATACATTCCACACAGATTATGGCACAAGTGAGGGGTATACCACTCAGCCTCCCCACGCACTATGATTCATAAGGAAACCCCTTTTACTGGCTGCCAACAAATCAAGAGCTTGGGAGAGCAGGGTTTGAGAGCGGGCGGATTCAGAGTGAGCTTGGGCTGGGCAGGAACACAGTGTGCATTCCAAGTTGGCAAAAGTGTGCAGTTTACAATTACAAGGCAAGGAGGAGCTGCTGTTGCTGAAGAACAGTCAAAGAGGCTAATAAATACTTAGTAAATGAAGCCAAAAATTGAACAGTTCTCTCTGTTTCTCTCTCTCTCTCTTTCTCCCTCTCTCTCTCTCATTTCTCCAGTGTGTTTTCAAAACTGAGACATTAATTGTAAAATTTCCAAAGTCCCTTATTAATTGTTAATGGGCAAACCACTGTGTTATACTTAGTAATCTCTGCAGCTACACACTGATCCATCCTTAAAATTACAGCTAAACTTACAATGCTGAGCTATGTGGTGGTTTGAATCAGCATTACCATACAAGGCAGCTTTGAATTCCTCATGGTAATCTTTTGTTACTCTTTTTAAGTTTCCCTAGCAGTGCCAAACGTCTTGAACTTTGTGGAATGAATATAAACTTTATAAACATAAACCTTTGATTCCACTTTGAAATCTGTTAAATAATGCCAAAATTATATTAATAATGTACATTTCAAAATCAAAGGCCTAGATTACTTTGTTTACTTTAACCTTAGAAAACATTTGTTGTTATCTTTGGATAACTGATAATTGGGCATCGCAACAGCTGCTTTCAGGAAGAAGATTATACAATCCAGAAGCGATACTTGGGCTGCAAAGCTGGCCTTTGTTTCTGGGTTGTTTGCAAATGTCTCAGATATTTTAGAAAGTTGTCCCTTTAAAATCTCCAAAACATTTGTTAGAAACAGTTCATAATGTAAGTATGTTTCCCTTGGCATCTCAGCAGGGCAGTTCTTGTTTTCTGCTCAAAATATGAGGGATTTGGTTGAGAAACAGAAAGGGTTTTGTCTTTAGCAGGCTGACATGGGGCTGCTGCTGGCTGCATGGCCCAGAATCAATGTGATGTAGAGCAACTTCTTAAGGAGAGAAGACCTTTCTTTAAAGGATGCACTAATAAAGCTTTTGGAAGTTGCAGAGGTGCATGGGAGAAATTCCTGTACAGGGCAAACAAGCCAAAGAAAACTATTTTTATGTGGTCCTGACATAGTTTATATGAAAGGGAAGAGACATGTACTCACTATGGCAGTATGGTGAGGTGAGTAAGAATTCAGACTTTGGGGCCAGATTGCCAGAGTTCGAATTTCAGTTCTTCCCCTTCCTAACTCTGTGACTTGTGCCAAATTACATAATTGCACTGTCCTCAGTTTCCTTATCTGTCAAATGATATAGTAAAAAA
Organism: Neophocaena asiaeorientalis asiaeorientalis; assembly: GCF_003031525.2. Lineage (NCBI taxonomy): Eukaryota > Metazoa > Chordata > Mammalia > Artiodactyla > Phocoenidae > Neophocaena > Neophocaena asiaeorientalis. The sequence continues at coordinate 8,968,228 of NW_020174561.1, forward strand.
TACCTACCTGAAAGGTTTGTTGTAAGGATTGAGTGTATATGTATAAAACACTTAGAACAGTGACTAGCTTTGCTGTTCAAAGGAATGTTAAGGCGGGGCTTCCCTGGTGGCGCAGTGGTTGAGAGTCCGCCTGCCGATGCAGGGGACAGGGGTTCGTGCCCCGGTCCAGGAAGATCCCACATGCTGCGGAGCAGCTGGGCCCGTGAGCCATGGCCATTGAGCCTGCGCGTCCGGAGGCTGTGCTCTGCAATGGGGGAGGCCACAACAGTGAGAGGCCCGCGTACCGCAAAAAAAAAAAAAAAAAAGAATGTTAAGGCAATTTTAAAAAGGAGAAAGTGACTATGAATGAAATTTGTTTAAAAAAAAAATGTTCCAGCCCAAATTTGCTCTCATTTAATAATGCTTGCCCCAACACACACAAGTAAGAAATGCCATTTTAAAGCTTTAAACTCTTCCTTTGGTAAAATCCTTATTAAGTACTCCGAATAAGGCTCTGTGATTATCCCGCAATGAGTTTTTTTGCTGGAGATAAGTAATGGAAATTCCTATGTTCATTTTATAAGTGAAGAAGCAAGAATTATTCTCAGCCTTCGATGGGAATACTGAACTCTCCCTCTAAGATAAAACACTTTATGTCAGCAGCTCCGCCTGTAGTGCTTTCTCTGCTTTATGCTGCCATCAGTAGGAATGGGCAGAGAAGAATCCTTAACAAATATTAAATGGTGATGATGATGATTTCACAATAATTGCCTACAGTTACTTCAAAGATTTTGCAAAACTGCAAAGGGATTTCCTGATATTGGAAAATGCTGGGTGCAGTGCCATTTGGTGGAAAATAGAGTGAGGCATGGAAAATCGATTCAGAATGAAAGTCTTGTATGTTGCTATGGTCCTATGTTGTCCTCTAGCTTCTCTTCCCCGCACCTCCCCCTGCTCCATTTCAAGTCTATTAGCAGAACTTCGTTTGGAACAAGAAAAAAAAGAGAAAATGTGTGTGGAAATAAAATAATGTACTGTATGCCTTTGTTAAGCAGGACTGTCAAAATTCACATACTCCCTTACATATGCTTCAATACTTTGAAGGTATTATATAAACTGCAATTAAAGGGAAGTCATGCATCTTAAATTTGAGAAAGAAATTATAAGAAATCGAGTAAATCACTGATTGTGATAGTATTATTCGTTGGTAAACTGTAAGTTTTGATAAATTCCTGAGCTAATTTCCAGATTTTATCTCTACTCTTCTATCACAATGGATTGCTAGTTCGTTTAAGTGTCTGTCTCCTTTATGCGATTGTGGACTTCTTGAGGGCAAGGCCTATATTGTACACAGTTTTATACCTACAGTACTTGGGAACTTTTGGGTTTTTAATAAATTCCCCCTCAGTCTTCCCTAAATAAGTGACTTTTATTTCATAGGATTTGGAGAATAAACAAGGCCCTGTATCCTGTATTCTAAGTTCTTTCCCTGAATCTTCAGCAGCATTGAAGGTGTTTCTCACCTTGGCAACTGGAGTGCTGAGGATTCCATTTGTCCAGTAGGAATCAAGACCTGAAGACTCCTCATAGGAATATAGGCCTTCCACTTGCTCTAGGACCATGATCCTAACCCATGGAATGTACTGTCTTGAAATACTGATCACCAGGTTTTCTGAATCCAGATTATTATAACTGTTTCTGATGTTTATAAACTCTGCAGATGGAGTTTATGGATTTACATTTATTGACTGTATGTCTGCAGAAATCCTTAAGCAAAGGGAGAGGAAAGGTAGATAAAAGGATGAAAGTTAATATCCCAAGTAATACATTTATATAAGTAACATTTTGTAGTATCTGGAGCAAATTTACATGTTTTGTAGAAATGCTCCTTTATGTATAATGTTATGTATTATGTATAATAATGCAGAAAGGAGAATTCTTGCAAAACATGCATATAATAATTCTGTTCAATAAGTGTTCCAGATATCATGGCTGCATAGCAAATTACCCCAAAATTTTGTGACATCAAACAGCCGTTCATTATGCTCATGGGTTCTATGGTTCCAGAATTTGGTCAGGACACATGGGTTTAACTTTTCTCTGCTGATGTCAGGGTTTCAGCTGGAAGACTCAAGCTGGGGACTGGAATTATTTGAAGAATCATTCACTCATGTTTCTGGTAGTTGATGTTGGCATTGGGCTGGGAGCCTTAGTTCCTCTCCACATGGGCCTCTCCACATGGACTGGGTGGGCTATTTTTGGTTTCCTCACACTATGGTGACTAGGCATAACCCTTGAGACAGAGAGCCTGGAGAGGTCATATCACTTGTTATGACCTAGCCTAGGAAGGCACGCATGCCACATTTTCTTCATCTAGGTAGTCACAAGGTCCTGCTCAGGTTCAAGGGGAGGGAGGATAGACTCCAGATGGTGAGTGGCAAGGTTCTGGAAGAGCATATGGGACCAGAATTATTACCACAGCTATTTTTCAAAATGCAATCTGCCACATAGGGATTGATATTCTCATTTTATAGAGGAGAAACTGAGACAAAGTTTAAGTGGTTGTTCAGAACTTGCAATGCCTATTGTGGAAGTACCAAAACTGTTTGTATAATTTTTATTTTTTCAAGAGAAAATATACTAAACTTGTCATAATTTTACCCTGGAAAAAATAGAGTAACATGGAAATCATTTCAAAAGTATCTTTGACATATAGTCATATTTCATAAGGAAACTCGGGCTCCTTTTTGAAAGTTAATATGAGATGCTAATGTAACTTTTATCCATTGACTTCTTTTTTTTTTTTTTTGTGGTACGCGGGCGTCTCACTCTTGTGGCCTCTCCTGTTGCGGAGCACAGGACGTGCAGGCTCAGTGGCCATGGCTCACGGGCCCAGCTCTGCGGCATGTGGGATCTTCCCGGACCGGGGCATGAACCCGCGTCGCCTGCATCAGCAGGCCGACTCTCAACCACTGCGCCACCAGGGAAGCCCCTCCATTGACTTCTTTATCTTTATCTGTATCTGCAGCCACAGGTTTTTCTTGAGCATCAGATTTCAGGTTCTAAACTGTACCCTTCCACCTGCCTCAAGTTCAACATGTTCCAAAGCTAGCCCATCATTTTTTCCTCAACCTAGCTCCTCCACAAGTGGATTTCCCATCTCTGTGATTGTTACCATCATCCTTCCAGTTGGCGGGGCTGGGGCTTCAGAGCTGTCCTTGACTCCTCCCTGTCCTTCTATCCCACTGTGATAGGTCTTTTAGACTCTGTATTTGCAGTGTTTCTTCTATTTATCCATCCACTCACCTAAGAAAACAGTGAAAATAACTTCTGCTATCAGAGAAGACATTTCAATATCACAGTCACTCTGGGATCATTTCCATTGTCTTCTCTTGGGGACAGGTCTTCATTATTTTATTTTATTTTTAAATATTTAATTTTATTTATTTTTGGCTGCGTTGTGTCTTCGTTGCTGCACGCGGGCTTTCTCTAGTTGCGGTGAGCGGGGGCTACTCTTCATTGCAGTGCACGGGCTTCTCATTGTGGTGGCTTCTCTTGTGGAGCATAGGCTCTAGGCACATGGGCTTCAGTAGCTGTGGCACACGGGCTCAGTAGTTATGGTGTGTGGGCTCTAGAGCATAGGCTCAGTTGTTGTGGCTCATGGGCTTTGTTGCTCTGTGGCATGTGGGATCTTCCCAGACCGGGGCATGAACCCATGTCCGCTGCATTGGCAGGCAGATTCTTAACCACTGTGCTATCAGGGAAGTCCCCGTCATTACTTTAATTTCTGTTTATTTATCTATCTCTTCCATGAGACTATGGAGAATTGAGAGCAGAAGTCTTGCCTTGTTCACCCCCAGTTCCCCAGCATCCCAATATAACACATGACCTAGTCAAGGGATGTTTGTAAAATGAGTAAAAAGTCCGCTTTATTTATCTGTATTAGTTAGGAAAGGTTAACTCCTATGACAAACAAACCTAATCTCAGTGGCTTAAAACAGTAAAAGCTTGTTTCTTGCTCACATATGTTCCAGTATGCATGTCCAAGGGCCTTCTTTATTTCTTGGCTCCACCATCTTCTAGGGGATCTTGAGTTTTAATGGCCAAGCCTAGAAGGGGACTGCTTTACTTTTGTTCATGTTCTATTGGACAAAACTGCATACTAAAGCTTGTGAGCCACTGAGTTAGAATGAGGGTGAGAGGGTGAGACTATCAACAGGAGGGCTTGAAAGGAACTTACAATATCCCTGATGAGAAACAATGAGGTTATCCACTAAAGTGTTGGTTATGGTCTTGGAGAGACAGGCACAGACAGACTGAAATGTGTTTCAGATGGCCAGATAAGTCAGCATGGTAGGGGCACCAAGGAACAAGTTATAGGTTGAGAGAGAGAGAGAAATCAAGAGAGTGTGAGGGAGCTTGACAGGGGAAGTAACAATGTCCTGCAGCTTGAAAATGGATTGGGTAGAGTGAGCTGGTGGGGGGAGCAAGCCAAGCAAAATCTAGTAATGTCACCCCAAGGACTTCACAGTGTCTCTTCCTCTGACTCCATGTCATCTCTTGCCATGTAAGTGGCATCCTGCCTAAGAAAGGTGCCCCCAAATGATGCCCCTGGCTCATCTCACAGGCCAACAGAAACCCCAAGCTTCAGAACTAAACAGCTGCCTGGGCATCCCATACCTTCCAGCTAAAGACTCTGAACTCTAAACCATCATTCACCTTAGTGGTTTTTGTCATTCGCCTACTCAACGGCCATTTCTTCTCTTCCTCTATCAGAACATTAATTTTCTTCTGGGTGGCCATATGCCCAGCTCTCAGGGTATGAATTATGATTGGATAACTCAACCATAGCTACTATTTTCCTTTTCTTCAGATGGGGATGAGCATGTGAACTAGTTTTAGCCAATGAAATGGAAAAGTTAGGTAGGTCTGCTGGTGCCTCCTGGGAAAGATTTATCTCCTTGTTAAGAAAGTAAAACCTTTTGCCATCTCTCTGCTTTGTATCTTGGATGCTGTTATGTGAGGGAGTGGTGCTTGAATGAAAGGACAAACCTGAGAATGGAATGCAACACATAGAGGATAGCAGAGCACAGAGATTAAAAAGAGCTTGTTCTGAGCCAAATTTGGGCTAGCCTATGTCTTTAAGCTACTCTTAACTGTGTTACTTACAACCAAAAGCATTCCTAATTGATTACTTATCCTCCTCTAGCAAACTAACCTTGGTATGCCCCTCAGTCCTGTTTGCCCCAGGTATCTAGATTTTTTTTTGGCCTCGTTTGGAAACCTGATATCCATTCTTCTTTGCAAATCCCCTAATTTGGCTCTATCCCTTCCTACACTCCCTAAATTTACCTCTATGCTCGCTGGAGTTCAACTTCTGGGAACTGCAAACTCCCTTGTACTCTCAACAGCTTCATCTTGCTCCAACTGATTCCTGGTTTTCCTTCCAGACCTTTCAAGCAGAGGCCAGCTACTTTTTCTCCCATATGGGCATTCCACAATGCCGGTGGGGTAGGTGTCTTCCTCATTCTCCATTGTTATTTCCACTAATTCCTTTTTGTTTCCTCACAATCACAGCTCTTTGAAGTATATCTAGTATGTGGCCACAGACTTTACCACCCATTTCTACTCTTAGATGCCATCTTCTATCAAATTCCAGGACACTCCTTCATGGGTTTTTTGTTTTTTGTTTTAAATGACTTTAGCCTCTGGCTCACTCTTCTCTCCACTGATTTCCCTGTTTTTATTCTTGGTGACTTCAATATATTCATAGATGTCCAACCCACACTTGGGCCTATTATTTCCTAGACTCCTCAAATCCAACAATCTTGTCCTCTGTCCTGCTCAGTGTAACTGTGAGGAGGAGAGGATCAGTGGTACTTAGCCAGAAGGTCTTTAGACTCCTAACCCCAGCCCGCCTTTGAACTATACCATGTTGCCTTCACAGTCACTACTTATGGGGACATCAACTCGAATGTCTCTGCATTCAATAATGGCTGGCTCTAGTAAAGGTACCAGGGTATAGGTTGTTTTTGCTATTTGTCTGAAGGTTGAGATATCCTGGGGGGAAGTATCATTGAAGAAAAATCAATAGCATCCTTCAAAATGTCAGCATAAAATGCCATTGAAAACAATATAAAAGGTTAATGATACCTTGCTTTGAGGGTTTCAAAATACATTATCAGATTAAATAGAAGCTACAATGACATGTTGTCCCCGTGAAGAGACAAAATAATTAGCTAAGGCTATTTAAACATGTAGTAAATATATGAAAAAAATCTATTAATCAAGCCAGAATGTGTTTCAGGTTGTTTGATCAAAACACACCCATGTACCCCTTTCATATATGTGAATATTCAGTACAGTCGTCAGAGTTGTCATTGAGCACTTCAATCGGGAGACGTCAGGGAGGGGCAGGGCATATCTAGTAAGAATTTGTGCTAAAGTGCTATTTTATGGAGACATTGATGGAGTCATAAGTTTTCCAAGGAATTAAGTGAATAGCCAGAAGACAAGTTCAGATATGCCAGGGCATCTTGAGACAGAGGCTTAATGCTGATCTTGGGCTGTGGTGTCTCTTTGGTAACCATGGTGAAGCTGGATGAGCTTAAACACTGCATGTTGAAAATTCCTTAAGAATGAGTCAATAATGAATTTCTTGCCTTTGGTGAAATTGGGCTGAAATACTTCAAAGTCAGATTTGGAAACCTGTGCTTGAAGACTTCAGAGTCACAGAAGTTTCAGATAAAGTTCATTAAAGGAAAAACAACCCTCATCCCCTCATTTCCAAAAAAATTTAAAAAAAAATTAAAAAAGATACCATACCAAAAAGTATGATGACTAGAGTCTCTTGAGTAACTTGTATTTCTTAAAGGGATTGGATAACCAAATCCACTGATTTCTCAAAATTACAACTGTATTCAAAGGTTAAGAGCAAGATCCTTCTGAGATTTTGAGATGAATAGGCTATGTGCAGATTCTGTGAATGAGTTCATGATTAGTCATTCTAACATGTCTGATTCTTCCAATAAGGATGATAAATGTATTACTTCAATATACTTTAGCAACTGATGTGTCAAAATCTTCTTTTGAACTTCCTGGGTCTCAGGAAAGAAATATCTCCCTTCTCTTTCCTCATCCAACATAGTTATTCTCAAGTACCCACGGCTGAACAGGGGAATAAGAGAATCAGAGTCATCATTATACCTTTTAATATCCAAGATATTGGCTTCTGCAGAAGGGAAAAAGGCATTTCTTTTCTTACTGTCTGTGGTGCCTTTATCGTGGTTCATATTCTGGTATTCTTTTCCTCCCTGTCTAGTCCCTTTCAGGGTAAGGGTCTCTCAACTGCTAACTACATAGACATGTTAGTCAAATGCCCGCTATATTGAGTACAAAAAATGGATAAGCTATATGTATCTGAAAAATAGAACGTAAATGAGATTTGGATGATAGAAATTTCTATTTATTAACCCCATAAGAAATAAGTAGACCAAAAGTTTATTCTTCATTATCTATTTTTGAAGAAAAAAATGCACACATTCAGATAGAAATATTTATTACTTTCCTATCTTTTCCCCATTGCAAAGGAAGGATTTAACTCTGGCGCCAGTACCAAGTAAGCCATTATTTAGAATTGAGGTCAATGCAGAATATAAAATGATGGTGGAAAGTGAGGCGGTGAACATATCCTAAGGGCTAGAGGAAAAATAAAAATTATAGAATCTAGTAACCATCTTACACTCTTGTTAAGTGCTTATAGGACAAAGTATTTGAAAGACCTCTTTAAAAAAAAAATCTGATTAACAATTAAAAATGGTGCACATTCTCTTGCATTACATTTCATTACAGTTCATTCTGTTGTATTAGAAAGCCAAACTAAAACTTAGTCAGGGTAATGAGTCAAAACAAGTGGTTCTGTATTTCTCAGGCAAAGTAGTTTATTCTTTTAGGAAATGCCTAATATACACGCAATCAGTGTCTCAGGTAGTAAGTGATGGATTTAGCCAAATTTCTTGAGCCTCTACATCTCCAAAACAGCCTGATTCAATCTCAGCCGCAGGAGACTGCGGGCTGCGCAGGCAGACATGTGGAGTAGGCCTGTTAGCATGCAAAGAAATTTTTTCAATTTATTCCCACTTAGCCATGTGTGGGAAAATTAACTTGTTCAACTTCGTGGAAAAGATGGAAATATATGTTGCCATTCGAGATAAGGGTAAAAGAGAGAAAGCATAAAGTGGTATTTATAGACAATGATGGATATCTGTGATATTAGCATTTAAAATTGTGTGCAGGATTAGAGTACTTCTTAGATAAGGTGATGTGTTCAAGACACTCTTTTCATGGCTGGGGAAGGCACAGTGCAGAGGGAATAAGTGCAGATATCTGTATGTTAGTGAGTGCGGGGTAGGGTGGGCCGGGGGAGCTGGCTGTGGAATTTAGGAGAAGCGCTATTAGCCAAACAGACATGAGCTGAAAAAAATCAAAATCAAATTATTCTGGGTATGTGTCAGAGAAAAGTGCTACTCCTGCTATGACAAATGCTTCAGACTAAGAAGAAAAGAAATCTCATGACCTGCTAATATTAGGAATAATGAAGTTAAAACTATTCCACATTTGCTTCCCTTTTCACAATAGGCTGCCATGAAAAAATTCTTAGAAAACCAAACAGAGTTGCAATTTGAGTGTAAGAGTAATACTTGTTAGACTTACCTCAAGAAAATACAGCTTTCCCAAACAATTAAAATGACATTTTCTTTCCTGAAAGAAAAAACTCGTGCATGACTTGAAAACCAACAATTTAAATGCTTTCATTTATTATAAAGTTTCATAAAATTTATCCCTTCACCATAATGAAGCACCTAGTTTCTGTCCTGTTTTGTCAGAAGTAGCCTTTATGGGGTGGGGGGGGGGGGTAAT
>NW_020174561.1:8977279-9224662 GCF_003031525.2 Neophocaena asiaeorientalis asiaeorientalis
TTTTTATGCTTGGAAACACCGCCCCCTGCTGTAACAAATGCTTAATTGCAGAAGGATTTTTTTGCTCTGAAATGAAAAGGATACGAAGAATAAAGATACAAGTACTAAAGTGAAAGAGACTTTATTTTGAATAATAATATACATATCATTCATTCCATTTAATTTTCATAGTGCATAGCTATGTATGGAAGTAGATAAGGCAGAATTAACATTAGAAATATCTAAGGATGGAAGTATACAGGCAAAGAAGGCATTTGATATATACCCATGAAAAGGCATCCTAGGACAGTATCCATTAGAAAAGAAAGAAAACCATGCAAAAAGTCTATCCAAACCACAGCAGGCGAGTGCAAACAATACAAGTTATAGTTTCTTGGATACAAAAAGTATGCATGTTCTTTGGATTGAAAGCATAATATAAAGGAGTGGCTTGGCTTTTACGTCCAAGCCAAAAATCATCTATAGAATTAAAAAGTGTGGATGCCACATGTGACAATAAAATATTCAAGGCCACAGATGGAGGTCATCAGCTTACAAAGAGAATACTGAGAGGCAGAGCAAATAAAAAAAATAGAGATATGCGATAAAGCCACCTCTGCCTAAGTTAGGAAATAGCAAATGCATAGGCATTAAAATGATAACGGCTCTTCATACTATGCTGCATTTCTATTTTCTCTGTCAAAAGAATTCACTGTGTATCACTACAAAATTCAGTGAATATGATGAGGCAATAAACGTAGAACCTTGGCATTAGGGCAAGTTTAATTTCCTTTTCATTTTATACAAGAAGTGAAAAAGAATATAGAACATGAAATGCTCATCTTTCCACTCAAATACTAACTTTTAAATGTTTCATATATACTGTGTTTGGCACAAAGGGGGCAGGAATATGAAGAATGATTAAACCCAAGCTTCCAACTCAAAAGATTTTACATCTGGAAAGCCAAGAAAATGTAAAACTCTTTACCATTTTTAAAATCAAATGCTTAAAGCAGGTTTTAAAAATTGATATGAAAAATTTGATAAGGAAAAACATCAAAGAAAGATACTGAACAAAATCTCCTGGTTTCCTTTATAGTTTCTTTTTTTTCCTTTTGTTTTTCTAAATTGCATTTTACAGTAGAAATACAGAACACTCTGGTTAGCTATGGCTCAATATTGCTTGGTACCCCCTCTTAAGACATCATCTTCTTACACTCCACTGAACAGAAAACCATCCCTTCTACTGGCATGAACTTCTGCCCAATGAGACACTTGCTGCAGCAGGAGCACAGAAAGCACTCTGTGGATGCGTGCCAGCTGAAGTTGTTATAGGTCACCCGCTGCACTTCGGGATCAATGGCATTGTGGCATCCTTGACATACCTGTTAAGTCAATTACACAAAGAAGAGAAGAAGATGAGAGATCGAACTGTGATGGTAACATTTTCATGTTAGAACAAACTCAGCGCACTGCTTCAGATGGCAGATTAAACTGAGAATGACAACCTCAGAGATATACAACTGAGAATGACCTTCTTCTCATTAACCTCCATAGCCAACAATTGTTAATGGGGGTCTATACGTGGAACACTGTGAGAAATAACAGTTGAAGTCCAAACAGGACTCAGTGCTTGTAAGATATCCCCACGGCAAAAAGTCTTGACGGCAAGTTCCAAAGCAGTGTGTTTGGTTCTAGTGTATTCTATTAGATTGTACATTAGCAATTATAAAATAAGTTTTATGATTTTTCCTATACTACCAAATGCTGACAAGGATGTGGAACAATAAGAACTCTCATTCATTGCCGGTGGAAATGCAAAATGGTTCAGCTAATTTGGACGACAGTTCGGCAGTTTCTTAAAATTAAACTTACTCTTATCATACAATCCAACAATCATGCTCCTTGGTATTTACCCAAATGAGTTGAAAACTTATGTCCACACGAAAACCTGCACACGGATGCTTTATTTGTAATTGCCACAACTTGGAAGATATCCATCAGTGGGTAAATAAACTATGGTACATTCATACGATTCAGAGCTAAAAAGAAATGAACTGTCAAGCCTTGGAGGAACCTTAAATGCACATTACTAAGTTAAAGAAGCCAATCTGGGAAGGCTACATACTGTATGATTCCAACTATATGACACTCTAGCAAAGGCAAAATTATGGAGAAAATAAAAAGATCAGTGGTTGCCAGGGGTAGGGAGTAGGGGACAGGGAGGTAGGAGAGATGAACAGGCAGAGCACAGAGGGCTTATAGGCCAGTGAAAATATTCTGTATGATACTGCAATGATGGATATATGTCATTTGTCCATATGTCATTTGTCCATTCTATACATTTGTCCAAACCCATGGAATACACATCAACAGTGAACCCTAAGGTAAACTGTGGACTTTGGGTGATTATGATTTATGTCCATGTAGATTCACCCTTGTTAAAAAACGTACCACTCTGGTGAGTGATGTGGATAATGCTCAAGGCGATGCATGTGAGGGGAGTAGGGGGGATATGGGAAATCTCTGTATCTCCTTAACAATTTTGTTGTAAACCTAAAACTGCTCTAAAAAATAGGCTTAAAAAAAAGAGATTTTTCCTCACTCACTAAAGCTCTGAAGTGGTCATTTTACCAGTCTTACCTATGACACATGAGATTATTAACACCACTAATTTCTAGACAGTAGTAAATGAAAATCATGTTCAAAGTAATTAAGGACTCAGTCAAAAAATACTGACAGTGTTTGAGAATAATTAGTTTGCACTAAAAATATAACTTGTAGTTAACTGGCTTCTGTCATGTCATAATTTATGTATAATCTAATATCATGGAACATTAACACTTACATTCCATATACCATTCAGTGTACATGTATGTTATGTACAAATAAACATATGACATACACATATCCACACCCACAAACACACATAATTTTCTTCTTTAGTTGGACATGTATAGAAAGAAAATGAATGAATAACTGGCAATATTACAGCAGAAAACAAAACTACCCAGTTGAGAGCTCCAGAACACTAGATAGTTCATATGCCTTCTTGTTTATATATATCATAAATCAATGTGTCTAAAGTTTTTGTTTTAAATATTTTATAACAAATGAAGAAACCAACAAGATTGTCCAGCATTACATCAAAGTGACTAATCTTCCACACCCTTGGTCTCTTAATGTGATTGTCAGGAATTCCTGAGAGATGAGGGTGGGTGGGTTGAGGAAGGTCATTTAGCCTAAGCCTTCTTACTTGAAAAGACCTGAAAGTGTGGCTGCCACTCAGTGGGTGAACTGGCTTAGGGTGTGAAGTGAGGCCTTGTTATAAATATTCACTTCAGACCTGAAATATACTTTCCATATTTTTTAGAACTACAAGGCTTCTAATTACAGAGATTGTAGCTCCTTAATTCACAGGTTATGTCAACCCAATCTTCCCTGAGAAGCAAGGGAGATACTCTCTTTGCATGATTGATCCACTATTGCTGAATACAACAGAAATGAGTGTTTTGATTACAAACATACTCCTAATTTGTAGCTGCACCATGTAAGCAATTACTTTTGTGTATATTCATTTTTTTTTTTTTTTTGCGGTACGCAGGCTTCTCACTGTTGTGGCCTCTCCCGTTGCGGAGCACAGGCTCCGGACGTGCAGGCTCAGTGGCCATGGCTCACGGGCCCAGCCGCTCCGCGACATGTGGGATCTTCCCGGGCCGGGGCACGAACCCGTGTCCCCTGCATCGGCAGGCGGACTCTCAACCACTGCGCCACCAGGGAAGCCCTATATTCATTTTTTATAGCTTTGTAATTCATTTAGAATGTTGCCCTTTTTGTTTTCTATATTTCATATTATTTTTTCAATATTTTAAAACTTGTTTGTGTACAATAGAAGCATTTCACACTCAAGTTTTTATTCCCTTGATTTTAGACCATGATCTACCTTCTTTATCTCAGCCCTCTCATGTTTGTAGATCTTTTTATAATTTTTCAAAACTCACATTTTCATTTGCAATTAAAAAGTGATAACTACTGTTCAACTGCACGTAAAATTAAGGAAATTGTTTTGGTAAAAAAAAAAATAATTAGCACGCTGAATGGTATAGGAATTTATTTAGGGTTTGTGAGCTTCATGAAATTTAGTTTTATTAATAATTTGATGGCCATTCATCCCAAAGTCTGATATGATCCCAGGTAAAAACTACCAATCCCTCATTCTTCATAGATCTGAAAGCTGCCCAGGCCCCAACCAAAGGTCTGGAGACTCCAGGACCAGTCAGGGAGATGATGTACTTCACCACTTTCTGCTTGGCATTAGATTTTTCCTGGATTCTTTTTTTTTTTTTTTTTTTTTTGCGATGCCACCAGGGAAGCCCTTTCCTGGATTCTTAATTAAACTGCTAATAATTCAATAAGTTCTTATTTCCTTCAATCCCTCCTACTTTTTATTTATTTGTATACACAATATAAAATTGATAATGACATCTGTTGTAATGTGCTCTCTATCAGGAGGATCCTGTGAAATCTCAGAGATGTGAATTCTGGGGGTGGCCATTTGAGACTAGAATTCCAGAGACCATGAAGAGACAAACTAAGTTATTTCTCATTTTCCTCCTTCCAGGTTAATTTTTTCCTCAGAAAAGCCCTGTTTTGAATTGGGTTCTTGGCTTCAGGTCTAAAAATAATTTGTATTCTCACTCCTTTTTTTTTTTTCTTTTTAAGATTAAAAGATCCAAGCAGATCAATTCCCTGAACTAGATAATCTTCCAATTTTTATATCATTTAGCATGTTGCATGGGTACCTCTCTTTGCTATCAGCTAAGGTTTATTCAGGTGATGGATAGATATGTTCATTTTAATATTAAGCAAATGGCAATAGTGTATCTTACTGAGAAAGTAAACCTTCTAAAAGAAATCATGCCATATTATAAAGCTAAATAATTTAGAGATTCTCTCATTCTCTTTTTAATCATATCTGTGGTTATTCCTCTCCAATGATTATTGCAATGCAATGGAAAGAAGCTTGTAACAATAAAGGAGTTTCATCTGTTTACAGCTTTATTCTATAAATATCTGAGTACCTACTGTGTTGTTCTAGTGTTGGAAATAGAACAGAAAAAAAGCAGACAAAATCCCTGCCCTCGTGGAATTTACATTCTAGTCCTTGAAACCAAGGTAACATACCCCTGTAATGTGTAAAATGCACATTATGATAATCTTCTTCTGTAGAGAAATTGTTGCAACAACATTTAGAGAAGCGTTTTTTTTTAGCTAAATGACGTATCAGGCCATATGATGATTCAACATCTTATCCCCAGGTATAAGGAAAGTCCATGTTGACCCCCAAAGCAAATGAGAAATGTTAAAACACAAGTCAGTCACTCAAACATTTCCTAAGTACAAACATTGAGGGTATGAAAATAAAGAGGCAAGCTCTATCCTCCAGCTGTTTACAGTCTGGTGGAAGAGACAGATGAATGATATTAACAATTACACACATGTGGGCAAGCGCACACAGAGCCCTGTGGGAAGAGAGGCATCCAGCCTAGCCAGAGAGAAAGGGGTGGAGCTTGGGGTAGGGAATCAGGAAAGGTGTTCTGAAAAAAAGTTAAGCCTAAACTTAGTCTGGAGGAATGTGCAGGCACAGTCAAGTAAAACAGGGAGGGAATTCCCTGGCGGTCTAGTGATTAGGACCGAGCGCTTTCACTGCCGCCGGGGGTCTGGGTTTGATTCCTGTTGGGGAACTAAGATCCGACAAGCTGTGTGGCGTGGCCAAAAAATATATATAAATAAATAAGTTAAAAAACCAACAGGGACTAGGAGGACATATCAGACAAAGGAATTAGTGTGAGCAGAAGACAAAGCACAGTGTATAAACTATGAAATGCAGGTAACTTGGGAAATGTATGATTTGGGTTAGATGACTAGTAGAAATGGCTGGACAGGTAAGAAGGGGCTGGATCTATTAAGCAAAGCCTTAATGATCAGATTTTCATTTTAGAAAGATTATCTTCCATCTTTATGGAAGGTGGCTTTGAACAAGAAGAATGGAAGTGGGGAGGCCAAATTTGAGGTCACTACAATAATCCAAGCAACAAAAAAATAAAGATCTGAAGTAGAGTAGTTGTAACTGTGAGAATCTGAGATATATCGATGAGGCAGAGTGGATAGAAGATGAGAGCTGATAGATTATATCTGGGGGCAGTGGGTAAAGGTTGAAAACTGGCATTGACACCAAAACTTCTTACCGTATTTTCATTGCATCATACTCCGAGAACTATACATAATAAATACGTCATTTTATTCCTTAGCTAGGAGTCTCCTCTACTTGATAGCTCAGGGAGATCTTTAACTAGTACTTATTTATCTGTATATAAAGTAAACATCTATCCTTTTAATACCCCCTGGGTTATAAGCTTTACCATATATGGTCAACTCTTTCTTTATCTACTCTTTATTTAATTTATCTATCTCTGGGCAATCATTCAACAGAAGCTCTGTGTAAGCAGGGTGTATGTGTGTGTGTGTGTGTGTGTGTGTGTGTATATATATATATATATATATGTACTTCCACATTAAATATTTGAATGTTTGGCTCATGCAAATAAATATAAATATGCAAGTCAAATTTTGTTATATATATAAATTCAATGAAAGTTTAAGAAATAGGCACTGTACAATCTACAGGTAGCAAAAACAAAGCCACAGTGGGTGATCTGGTAACAAGAACAG
Organism: Neophocaena asiaeorientalis asiaeorientalis; assembly: GCF_003031525.2. Classification (NCBI taxonomy): domain Eukaryota; kingdom Metazoa; phylum Chordata; class Mammalia; order Artiodactyla; family Phocoenidae; genus Neophocaena; species Neophocaena asiaeorientalis. The sequence goes on from NW_020174561.1 coordinate 8,983,991, forward strand.
AAACATAAACATTAAAATAGAGCTAAAGCAATATGAAAAGCCCCTAAATACCTTAATTTAAGTGAAATCTGATCTGTATGATGAGAATCAATCAATCTCACTCCCATTAAGGAACTTTTTTTTGGTGGGGATTTGATTATCAAGTAGCAGTTTATAGTGTAAACTGCACAGGTAGAATCTTGAGGTGGTTCATCCTAGTCAGTGCATGTATTGTTTTGAATTACCTGGATTTTAACACCCTATGGTAGGAATCACGTGTTTCCTACTTAAGAGTAGTGCTTTCTGTTTCTCCTTTGTAGGAGGCTTAAATAAGGCAGGTCAAGGCTACCACATCCCAAGATGTCTCTTACCACAGCGTGGTTCTTCACATAGCAGGGCTTGCACACGGGCTTGTCATTGACCATCACGTATATTTCCCCAGCTAGGATGTTGTCACAGTCAAAGCAGCAGAAGTGTTTCAGATGCCAGTTCTGGTTTTCTGCCTGGGTATACTCATTGCTGAATATTAGCTGGGAAGAGGATAAAAATAAGATCAATCATGTTTTTTTCCTTTTTACAACAAATAACCAAGCTAGGTTCTTTAGACCAATAACGGATTTAGATGCACAAGGAGTATCAGTCAACTTTTTGGGGTGTGAAGTCTGAAAACAACCGAAAGCTTGAACTTGGGTGATTATTTAGTTTGGTTCAAATCAATCTTTTACATTTCTGGACAGTATTTCATTAGGTAACTCAGTTAACATGGACACTCAGAATGACTGAAATTAAAAGTTTTTTCATTCAACTTCTTTGGATATAAATAAAGCAACTAATGCTTGGTTAATTCATCTTACCTTCTCGCTAAGGGTGGCCTGGTTACCATGGTGGAGAAACCATAGATGGGTGCAAAAAGGAGCCTGCATTTAGGTGGCCCCAGAGAACATACCTCATCACAGCCAGCACACCGGGGTTTCTCACTGTCACAGTAATGTCTGCCACAGTACAGCTTGCCATTCTTCCAGAAATAAATCATGTCGACCAGGAGTTCATGGCACATACTGCAGACGAAACAAGCTGGGTGCCACAGTTTATCGTAGCCGGCCCTTTCAGCATAGATGGCTGGGTCTCCTTCCTTCATACTCAGTTTGCAGCAGTAGCAGGACTGAAAGCAAAACCAGCCAAAACAATCTAGTTATCCTAAGACTGGCATTTCTCATCAACAGTTTTAGTAGGAATTCAGAGAAACCACTTTCAAGAAAAATAATTTCTACTGAAATCAGTAATTTGTCCATGTAGGCAATATGGTGTTAGTATTTGTGAAAAGGAATCTCTAGGCTTTCTCCAGAAAGCCTAGAGATTCTCCAAACCTAATTCTTGCACCCTATGTGTAACAGAGCACTGTTTTCTGAATTAAAGCTGCTTATGGAAAAAGGCTAATAGTAATTTTCACTTCAATTTTAGTAGTTCTCTCAAAAATGACTACTTTAGAAATTATTGTACTTTTTTCTTCTTTTTTTTAATACAGGACTAAGCCTTGTTGGTTGATGTGCTAACGGGATCTGTGAGAAACACATTACAGTAAGTTTAGTTCTTATTTTTTGTTCATCTGTGTCACAATTTGCTTCTACTTTCAAGGCATTAAAAAAAAGACTTCAATATCCCTCTCTAGAGAGACTTTTTAAAAGTATGATTGACCATATATCCACATAAATTTAAGTTTGAATTTTAGGCATGTTCTCACAAGCAAAACTGAATTAACCTAAGCATGTATTATTCTTATTTATGGGAAGAGATAACATCAAAATTATGTTTAGAAACAGACTCTAGATTGTATGTTGTATTCCAGCACGACACCAATGCTAACTGCTATGTATACATAAAACTCACAATTATCTTCGGCAACAGATAATCAGAAAACCTGGCTTTAGACCAAGGCTTCAAACGTGGTAGATAATTCTCTAAAATAAGCCTAAACTGAATTATAATTCAATTTATTTCCCTCACCTACTCCCTTTTGGAAACAGAGTAACTGTATTCCTCCCCGTCGACCCCGCCCCCCCACCAGCCATTCAAAGAAATGGAATGAACCTGTAAAATATACCAATTGGCCCAACATCGTGACTGTTATCACTTACATACTGAGTTCTTTTGTGTTCGGCTGATTTGTCTTCCATGGCCCCTACCGATGTCGTGGTGCTTCTATCCCCTCCAGGAATGTATGTTTTATTGGGCTCTTGAGCGTCCATGTCACGGGGTAGTTTGACATCTCCTACTCCCAGAGCCTCGCTCTTGTATTTCTTCACAAACTGCTCCATCTCCTTCACCTCTTTGGGAGACAACTCATGGCACTTTGAAGGGTCCTGGTCATGAGCAGGGAGTTGCTTTGCCAACTGCTTCTTCCGGTACTGCGCCCCCTCTGAGCCTGCCACTGGCTGCTTCTCTTTGGGCAGCATCTGCATGTACTGCCTGGCCTAGACCACAAGGAGACCGGTGTTAACTGGGAGATGCCTTGGCCATCATATAAATGATATTTTACAACACTCATTAGAATCAAAATACTGAAGAAAGAAGTCAGTTTTATCCATTACTAACAATTGATCTTCATAATATTAATATCTTGAGATGTTAACACGTTAAAAATGGTACAATAAATAGACTGAGGTCAGTAAAAGTGAACACATTTTTCTTCATGAAATTAAAGCTTTTCTTTTTTCCAGTTTCTTTTAATGTTTACATGTGCTAAAATCACTTTGCTGTACACCTGAAACTAATACAACATTGTAAATCAACTATACTCCAATAAAAATTATAAAAAACAAACCAAAAGGGCTTCCCTGGTGGCGCAGTGGTTGAGAGTCCGCCTGCCAATGCAGGGCACTTGGGTTCATGCCCCAGTCCAGGAAGATCCCACATGCCGCGGAGCGGCTGGGCCCGTGAGCCATGGCCGCTGAGCCTGCGCATCCGGAGCCTGTGCTCCGCAATGGGAGAGGCCACAACAGTGAGAGGCCCGCGTACCACAAAAAAAAAACACAACTGTATAGTTGCAAGAGAATACAATTTTTTAGGCAGCATGTTTAGAATGGTCTAAGGATCATCAGTCTTTTCATCACTCTAAGAAAATGATATCACAAGATTCACTCTTATGATTTAACTAACCTTCTTAAAAGATTTCCAAATATCTCCTCTAGTTGTTGTATTAGTGGAAGTAGCTTGACACAAAATTGCATTTTTTTGCCTTACATAGTAAAAGAAATATAGTGTTGAACATCTTCTGAATTATAAAAAATGAAAGAAAATTCTATTCTTTAGATATTCTTAACTATCTTAAGAGAAATCTTCTCAAGAGTAACACAGAAGTTACTAGATTTACACAAAACCTCTGTTTTTCATTTAATTATTAAAAATGTCAGACCATTTCTTTGAAAAAGTTAACACAGATTATCTAGGTAGTCAAAAATTCTATGAGGTATCTAATCTTACTTTCAAAAGACCAATAGGAGTTGTAAGTCAAAGTAATGGGGACCCCAGAAAAATAATAGACCTGAGGTCGATTAGGGTCACTAAAGGAATTGCCCTAAATAAGTAGCCCATGAACTTTAATACCGGGACTTCCCACCCCCTTATTATTTACCAATGCCTGATTCTGGACAGGAGGAGCCCATTCATAGGTAACTGTGTTGATGGAGACATTCTTCTTGGCAGCAACTGGATTGGTCAGTATCATAACATTGCGTTTATACATGGGAATTCCATCTGATTTTAGCTTTGCAATCAGGGTGGTATACTTGGTGTCTTCAAAAAGTTTCCCCACTTTTCGATCCTCTTCATTGCTCAAGAGGACATCATGCTCTTCTTGGCCACACTTGCAGTTACGACATATTTTTCTATAATTTTGGAGATAAGTAGGCAATGATTAATTAGATCTAATCAGTCATACATATATAGTTCAAAATATACTTTTACAAATATTCCACATAATGGTATGCAAAGTCAAGTCTTGGGGAGGGTGAGGAGATTACAAGTAGCCATCCATAAATTTAAACAAGGAAACATATAAATGCATCTTCGCTTTATAAGACTTTGAAAAAAGTTAGGTTTTGATTAAAAAGTGCATGCTCAAGGGGGCATGTCTGAGGATAACCCCATCTGGTATTCCTCATTCTCTCGACCAGATATATAAATAAAACAAAATCACCAAAAAACTATCACAGTAAGCAGTTTCATATTTTACTGCACGATAACAGCCATTGCCCATGGGTTTTTGTTTTTGTTTTTGTCCCTAAGTGAGAGAGAAGGAGGTAGATATATCCTTTTCTGATCAAGGACGGTAATCCAAGATTTAGGTTTAGCTTTTATCATTTCCTTTCTGTCCCCTTTCCAATTTCCTTTCCTCTCTTTTCTCATATTCTATTTCCTTTCTCCTTTCTCTTTCCTTCCCCCTTCTTTTATTTCTTCAAACACATAGTGATCACCTATCATGTGCTCCCTTATGTATAAGAAGACAAAGTCTCTGGCCTTCTTATAGTTGAAGGACACCGGCTCCCTTCCCCAGACTGGTCTGGCATGTAATCTTTCATTCATGCAATGTATATGAGTGTCCATGTGCCAAGCAATGAACTTGATAGTAGGACATAATAGTGAAAAAATTAGGCCCAGTCTCTGACATTCTAGAACTTATCACCTGGTGGGGAGACAGATATTAAACAAATACACACACATACAAACACACACACACACACACACCTATAATTGCATTTCTGATAAGAAAGAAAAGTACAGGATACTTTGAGAGGGTATAATTTTTTTAATTTTAATTTTAATTTATTTATTTTTTTTTTTGCGGTACGCGGGCCTCTCACTGTTGTGGCCTCTCCTGTTGAGGAGCACAGGCTCTGGACACGCAGGCTCAGCAGCCATGGCTCACAGGCCCAGCCGCTCCGCGGCATGTGGGATCTTCCCATGCAGGGCATGAGCCCGTGTGCCCTGCATCGGCAGGCGGACTCAACCACTGAGCCACCAGAGAAGCCCGAGAGGGTATAATTTTGACTTAGAACTGGTGAGGAGAGGACTCCATAAGAACATTACTCCATAAGAAAGTGACATTTAGGTTGATATCTGAAGGATGTGTAAAACAGGTGTGAATTATGTATGTGTGTGTATTTGAGAAGAGGTAATGAAAGGAGAAGAAAAGCCTCCAGACATTCTGGGTGGAAAGAGTATTTGTGGTGGTCCTGAATTAGGAAAGAGATTGTGCCCTTAGGTCCCATGATCAGATAAATCTGGTATGACTACAGTGAGGTAAGTAAATGGGGTGGTGACTAGGTTGGAGAGGTAGGCAAGCCTGAGATCATGCAGGGGCTTGTAGGGCACATTAAGAAATTTGGCTTTCATTATAAGATCAATCAGGAGGCACAGAAGGCTTTTAAGTAATGGAATAACATGATTAGATCATTTTCAAAAATTGTAATACTTGTCACATGGAGAATGAATTAGGGGTAGACATAACTGAAAGTAGGGAGACCAGTTAACATGTCAATGGTGCATCCAATTTGCAATGGCAAGGTTCTAAATAACAGAGATTCTACTGCTACTTCGCAAGTGGAATTTACAACTTGGATGGTTATTGTTTTGGCCTGGGTAAGATGTGTAATAGCTTGGACTAGATTATTTGATGTTGGAGATAAAAAGAAAAGAACAAATTTAAGATATCCTTGAATGTGAAACTGAATAAACTTTGTGCATATATAGTGATGGTGAAGGGAAGGTCCAGTCTGTTAAAAAATGAACCCAGGTTTCCAGGATGAGTAAGTTGGTGAAAGGAATGTAATTTCTTAGATCGTAAAAGCAAAAGAACAGATCTGAGGTATGGGGCAAAAGGTTGGTGAAAGTTATCCAAAACTGAAATAATAAGTTTGAAATGCCTATGAGACAGGGTAAAGATATCAAGTAGATTATAGGATATATAGATCTAGTGTTAAAAACTGTAGCCTGATAGAAAATATAAGTTCGGAAGTCAGGGAATTAATTGAACAGGTCACTTTCACTTCCTGGGGGAAGAGCAGAGGAAGAAGATGAGGACTCAGGAAGGAGTCTGGTAAAGGAGCAGAAGCTGGAAAAGGTGACAGAGGAAAACAGAGGAGTAGAGAGACTTTGTGGGGTTAAAAACTTATACTGGTACTAAAATACAGGGCAATGATAGCATATAAGTTAGAGGGAGGAATCTGAGTTTTAAGAAAACAGTCTAATATCCTTATATTGTTCAGGAAGATACTGAAGATATAGATTAACATTAGAGGTTAAACATGTATGTTAAAATATCTAGATAAGAAAGAAATGTAATTTCTAAACTAAAAGAAAAAGGAATGAAAGTATAAAGATGTAATTAGTCAAATAAGAGAGGAGAAAAAAATAAACGGAGGCAATTAGGACATGCAGAAAGCAAAAATTAGATGGTTGATATAACCCAAGCATATCAACAGTCACTATAAATGGACCCATTTCTCCAGCTGAAAGATGAAGGCTTTCAGAAGGATAATACAACAAAATTAAACAATATGCTGTCTGTAAGAAATGCTTAAAGTTTAAACACACAGAAAGGATGAAAGTGTAAAGATGCAAAAAGATTAACCAGGTAAATGCCAACAAAATGTAAGTTAGATACCTATATGAATATCATACAATTAATGCTTTTTCCTTTAATGACTAATAAAGAGAGTCACTTCATTGTAACAAACATTTAAAAACACTTCTATGATATAACAATTCTGAACTTAATACAACCTAATAACCTAACTTCAACATATATAAGCAAAAGTAACAGAACTATAAGAAATACATGAACAAACCCATCATTATGGTGAGACTAAAAAAATTAGAAATGAATATTTGAATAACACAATTATCAAGCTTGATCTAATAGACACATAAAAATATCATATCCAGTGATTGGAGAACATACATTCTTTTTATAAGTATTTGAAACACTTTGAAAATCTAAAAGTCTACTATGCCATAGAGCAAGGCTCAAGAAATGCCCAAGGACACATCATCAACCACATTATCTGAACAGAATGCAATTATGTTAGAAATCATCAGCAAAAATGTAACTACAAAGTACTTTTTTTAAAAAGCCTCTTAAAAAATTCAATGTTGAAAGAAAAAATTACAATAGAAATTAAAACCAAAATCATTTTAGGGAAAAAGAAAGCAAAAATATTACTTCCTGAAACTTGTAGAACACAACTAAAGGGATGCTGAGGAGGAAATTTATAGTTAAGGTATGCTCAAATTAGAAGAATAAAAATTAATAAGCTAAGTGTTTAATTCAGGAAGTTAGGAAAAATTCAGACTAAACCTAAAGTAAAAAAAGAAGGAAAATAAAGATAACAGCGGAAACTGATAAGGTAAATGTTTGCTTCCCGTCAGATATAGGAAAAGGATTCAATACATTTCAACATTTCTTCTGATTACATTTTAAAGTAATTTTAGCTGTAGAAGGGAATTAGGATTTTAGAAAGGGTTTCTGGAAAAAAACCCCACAAGACTCAGCATCCATCACACTTAGTGCATTCATTTTAGGATCTGAAGCAAGAAAGCAACCTTGCCATCGAGACTTCATTCATTTTGTCCTGCGGGTACTAACCAGAGCAGTAAGAAAGTTCAAAGAAATACAAGTCATAAGGATTCATCAGAAAGGAAGAAACTAAACTGTTGTTAACCACACATGCTATGACTGATCATATAAAAATGTATCACCATCATTAAGAGTTTAATAAGTCTTATGGATTTAAAATTAATATAAATCATTGGATTTCTCTACATCAGAAAATTAGCAAAAAACAAAACAACTAAAAAACTCATTGCCAAATAACAAATTATTAAATAATTATTGATTTTTGAGTCCTGTTTTCTTAAGGTGAGGTATGCAAACTGAAAACATTAGATCTGATTTATACAGTCCCAGAAAGAGAGAGAAAGAAAGAGACAGAGTGTCAGAGATATGAAGGTGGAGAGGCTAAATACTTCCCTTGTGCACACATTGGTCAGAATTCTTTATTTGGTAAGAATTCGCTGAAGATTTTGCATATTCCAGTTCAGCTATAAAAGACTCTTACATCTGGTTATCTCATACTTCCATCTAGTGGAAAGGAGCATACTATTCTACTACAGTATGTTCTTCATTCTTGTTCTTCGGTTAACAAAAACAATATAATTATTCATAAAACTATCACATTGCTTTTGGATCAAGTTTTAAATCACACCTTCCTGAGGGTAAAGAGGTGGGTTGGGAATTTAGTTCTTAATATAGATAAATAGATCCTTATATGGCTGTGAACTATGGCATGCATCCTAATATTAGCAAAGTGGTTCACTAAAGAAGGAAGTAATAATTTTACAAGGATGTGATGAATACTGGAGCTCCTTTGGAAATGTTTATTATCCAGTTCTACACCAGTACAACATGTATGCTATGAAATGAGGGGAGTTAGATTCTAGAATCTGAAAGACAAATAGTAAAAGAGTAAGTGAAATAAAGCCTGCGGGCTTTCTAAAGCATGAACTATACTACGACAAGCTGTAGCATGGTTAAATAAATTATATTTACTGTGAAAATGTTATATAAAAGAGGTATATTAACCAGTGATAAAATAGCCATCTCTATATTTTTTCCTATTTTTCATCTTGGCTATTCTTGGAATATTTACATTCTGAGAAAATCTATATTCCCTGTCCACCCCTTCACCCATCTGAAATACCTTTATTAAAGCAAGAAAAATCAGGTTAAAAACACTACACCAATAGCAGCAGTGATGAGGGAAAAAGAAGTAGCTAAAGAAGTCAGACTATGCCTGATTATCAGTTTTTCTAAGTGGGGAAAACCTATGGTTCACTCATGATAGTTTTGAAAATCCCAATATATTAGCCTCATCTGCATCCTTACCCCAGCATGGTAACCTGCAGTAACAGAGCACTTGGCAGGAATGTGACTCAAGAAGGGTAGGATGGTTCTTTTAGTCAGAGTTGTCATCACTGAAGGAGCTGGAATGACCACATCCCTTCCAGACTCCTAATACCAGAGCTCCATTTCTATAATAAAAAGGGACAGCTACAAACCACTAGGCAAGAAATAAACCCATAAAATCTGGGCCAGGTGCCAAGGGCTATCCATGTGGAAATGTGTGCCATCTACTACTTATCTAGGTTTAAAAAAATGTTTTAAATCCTTTTCTTGGGATTTTAGTCTATAGTGTTTTATATTTGAATCTCCCATATTTAAATTGAAATTATTTTATTTTTAGAAATATCATTTAAGAACTTTCAAAGTCATCTGGAAACTAGCCAATAAATTTATTAAAAGGAGAATTTTGTTAAGGAATTAGGGAAGAAAGAGATACCATTATCTTTGTATCTAAGAGAAGGCGTGAGGATGAGTGGGACATTTATAATATATTTAATTTCAGTCTAAAATAACCCAGATTCCATCCCCTTTAAGAAAACAAGGAACTTTAAAAAATTGATTTTATGCCAACTGGAAACAAAACAAAAACAGGGCTTAGGTGAGCTCAGTATCCATGTGCTAGGGGCTATGTTTGTAAGGTTTGTACAGTATCTTTCCTCAGATGATTCACACATAACTTCTGATGATATATGTAGACTTAAATAGTTTATTTTTATTAAATTTATTTGAGCTATTCCAATTCAATAGCAGTTTGGGGGAGTATATAACTCAGTTCCCATACTTAGCACAGTTGTCTTATCTCTAAATCTTCTAAACTGCCCTAAAGCAATTCTCCCCAAGCTCTTCATGGGATGTTAATTAAAGTTGTGTGAAGGGGAAAAAAAGGTTGGGGGGGATTCTGAGTTAAGTTAGTTTAAAACAGTCTTTTTTATGACTTTCTAAAAAAGATGTGAGGGTAGACTGGGAAGCTCTAAGATGTGGGAGGAGGAGGGTTATTTGTACTGGAAAGTTTTTGTACAAAAATGTTTAATGCTGTTAACATACACACATGCAAAGATTAATATGCATGACAAATCAGAGCTGTATTCTCAGAATTTTACATTACAACTTCAGAGTTCTTGAGTTAAGTCCATGAGAGAGAGTCCCAAAATTTACCAAAAGCATTGCCTCAGAAAAGTAGATAGATTTACAGTTTCAGGCTGAAAGCAGTCAAGAAACTATCCCTCATCCCCCTCAATAGAGAAATTATTATTGTAGTACTATTTGTAAAAATTATTATTTTTCCAAGGCAAGTAGTAGCAACAGGAGTGCTTTGACATGCTGCCAGCAGTCACAGTGATTTAAAGGAATGGTCATGGCACTGCTATAAACCAATAATTTAAAAGAGTTGGAAGCTACCCTTTTACAACAGGGATATACATATATGGACTTAAGCGTGGGCCTCTGTTATAGAATTCAGCACAAGCATTAATCCATTTATGGTGGGGAATTTTCAGTTTTCAGCCAGCTCTAACCCAATCAGAAATTCTCCGGACAGATGTATGCTATATTCAAGTAACACTTTTCTTGTAGAACGTAACTCTTTTATTGGAAGGATTTATCAAGGATAAGACAAACAAATAATTATATTACTTATATGATAAAGAACCTGTGGTTCCAATGATATGAAATAATTGGCTATAAACTCTTTGATATCTTAGGCTTCTGTCTTGCATTTCATAAATATTTGTTATCTCTAAATATTACTTAAAAGTGTGTCCAGAAGATAGTAGCTCTTATGTGATAAGTATCAGGTCTCCTCAGCCTTTTATTTTTCTCTGGTCTTGTAATTACTGGTGCACTGAAAAAAAAGGAGAGCTCACAGTTAAAATATTATTGTCCACCAAAATGTCTATGCCGCAGAAGTGCCACATGTAGGGTGGATAGTCTGGTGCAGTCCACAGTTCACTGGGCAGGAGAGTGTAAAGATAGTTCTGAGTTTGTGTTCTATCCTGTAGAAAGGTGGTGATAAGGAAGGTTTTGGCAAGTTTGGGGTCCAAATTCCAGCTCTGCCATCGATAAGCCTTGCTTAGTAAGTTATTTAACTTTCTTAGTCTTTGACTTCTTGTATATAAAACAGGAATACTACCAGTTATCTCAAAAGGTATTATGAGGATTAGGTACAATCAGGTAAATAAATCGATAAGCAGAATTTTAAGTCCTCCCATGACCTTCACCCCTGGTGTTATTCCTATTATTATGTTACTTTATATGGAAAAGGGGAGATTATCCAGGTGTGCCTAATCTAATCACAAGAGCCCTTAAAAAATATTGTTTTCTCTGGCTGGGAGCATGAGAGGAATTCAGAGAGATCGAAGGTGCAGAAAGGATTCTAAGCAATGTTGTTGGCTTAGAAGATGGAGGTTGCCAAGTGCTAAGGAATGTGAGTGGCTTCTAGAAGCTGAGAGCAGCCACTGGATGACAGCCAGCAAGGAAACAGGGACCTCAGGCCTACAACCACAAGGAAATGAATTCTACCAACCTGAGGAATGAGCCTGGAGGCAGATTCTGACCCCAGAGTTTCCAGATTAGAGCTCAACCTACCCAACGCTCTGATTTCAGCCTTTTGGGACCCTAAGCAGAGACTCCAGCTAAGCTGCCTAGACTTCTGATCTAAAGCATAAATGGATATTGAGTTAATTAACAGGTGTTATTTTAGCCTGCTAAATTTGTAGCAATTTGTTATGCAGCAACAGAACACTATTACAAGTGTTTATTGGTGTGTGACACAGAAGATGTTCATGTATTATATTTATTATTAATAACTAATAGGCTCAAACAAGTCATTTTTAACTCCCTTGGGTTTTAGTTCTTTGATCTGTAAAATGAAGTTTGGCTAGCTAAGTTACGAGTCCCACTCTAAACTTCCATACATCTAACAGTTCATTTTCAGCTTTTTACAACTTTCGAGACACACCTTGAATAGACAGTCATGCCTGTTGGATCTCTTCCACTCACTCTCTAGATCCATTCTGCACAGTACCCTGTGTTGTGCCCTAGGAGGCTGACCCCTAAGGACTGAAGCAGTGTGTTACCTTGTCCCCAGCAATGGAAAGCACCAGCAGGAAGCCCAAGTGATGAAGAAAATGAGGTCTGAGTATTTATTTCCTGGCTTCCTACAAGTGTACAAGGTGCTAAGGGGGGAAATGATTTACTTTACTTGGGAGTGTGCGGAAGCAGGGACAGAGGGTGCTATGGACTGAACTGTGTCCCTCCCCAAATTCCTATGTTGAAGCTGTAACCCCCAATGTGACTGTATTGGGAGACAGAGCTTTTAGGAAGTAAAGTTAAATGAGATCATAAGGGTGGGGTCCTAATCTGATACAATTGGTGGCCATATAACAAGAGGAAGAGAGAGATCTTTCTCTCTCGCTATGTACACACACAGAGAAAAGGACATGTGAGCACACAGTCACAAGGTGGTCATCTACAAACCAGGAAGTGGTTCTGGTGAGGATGCTTTGATCAACCATGCTGATGCTTTGATATTGGATTTCTAGCCTCCAGAACTGTAAGACAATAAACTTCTGCTGTTTAAGCCACCAGTCTATGGTATTTTGCTATAGAAGCCTGAGCTGACTGATACAGGGAGCAAAAGAACTTCTCAGAGATAGTGCTTGGGCTAAGACTTGAAGAGAACAGGAAGGACTTTTTGTTTCCAGGTGGTGAGATGTAGGGTCTTTCCAGGCAAAGGGAACATGAGACAAGGCACAGAAATTTCAGGAAACAGCATGTGTCTAAGTAGTTGAAGCACAGGTGCCTGAAATGGGAGGGGAGGCTGGAACAGTAGCAGAGGCCAGATATTGAGGTTTAACATCAAAGGCCAAAGACTTTGCTTAAAGGATCAACTCCAGTGGGAAAACACTGAAGGTTCTTAAGCTATTGGGAAGTACATAATAGTATCCATTTTCAAAAGACCATTCTTGTGGCTGCATAGAAGGCCAGACTAATATCAGTGAAGAATAATTAGGCTCTGATTTTCACAATGTGCTCCATGAGGCCCTAAGGGTCTCAGAAGTCCAGGGTCACCGTGAAGATGGAGGAGGAAGCTAAGTGGACAGGATCCTGAGACTCCATGTCTACTTCAGTCCCAGCCCTGAAGTTCTGTGGCCCTGGACCAGACCTGGAATCTTTGTTACATTCAGGACAACCAGCCTTAGAAAGTATGTAAAAGGTCTTCAAAGACTGTACTGAAAATGGCTCATCTGGAGGTAAAGGCACTTACCCTCAAGCCTTCCAGTTGTGGTGAAAAGGTCAAGGAATTATCAAAAATACTGAGAAATGTGTCTGGAATGCCAGGAATAAGACAGCACTACTAAGTAACACCATTTGGACAGACTATATAAACCCAAGTTAGATTAGAGGCCATGACAAAGCCCTAGTCTTTTATGGCTCTTAGCAGATTCTCAGACAATACCCAGGTAAGGAGATGAGATTGTTTGGAAAAATTAAAATAAATAAGTGATTTTCATGTCATAGATATCTGTTCTTATCTGACAATTTTATCTGAAAATATCAGATGATAGTTATCTACAATACAAAAATAACATAAAGCAAATAAGAACTACTATAAACTAACCTGCTTTAGAGAAAAGACGCCATCACTTAGGAATGAGCTTTAAAAATCTCATCAGCAGTTTTTGGCAAATGTATAGTCAAACTAAAAAGAGTATATTTTAAGACTGTGAAGCAAGCGCTGTGCCCAGCAGAGGGCAGTGCAGCTCTCCACAAAACTCACTGAGTACAAATGAGAGTCGCGCTCACATTAGGAGCTGAAATATTCTAATCCATGAAAACTATTTTGTGTCTAGTGACTTTACCTTTCTAAAACGTGACAGACATATTGACAAACTGCTATGTCCCTTGAAGAGGCAACACAAGGGAGAGCTATTAAAGTCCTGTAAATTTGAAATTCCCTGGAACATATTAGCTCCTTCCATAAAGAACTGTATCATCATTTGGGGAGGGCTAAGGTTTCCTTTGCCTTCACTACTTAAAACAACTGTCTTTGTTTCCTAAAACTTACTAAATAAATAAGCTTTTAAAAGAGCCTAATATCCCAAATTTTATTTTACATTCTCCTGTAACTTGCACTGTATACAACCTCAATAGCTGAGGACACTTTTTATTCTAGAGCATTTCCTATGGAAATACGCAGTACAAAAGTGGCTCTCAAGTAAGATTCATTCCAACAGGCAGCTTCCATCCTAATAATGTATGGTTGATCGTTTTAATATTTTTCTTCTAGCAATACTGTGCTAATTCTAACTTTGAACAGACATAAACTACCATTACGGTCTTGACAGCCGCTGATGAACATTTATGTTCTTCAAAAGAACAGGTTTAAAATACCAATTTTAGGTTTATATGAGGTATGATAATATTTTTTTAAAAACATGCAAATAAGAGCTATACAAAATACACATTTTTGATCCACTAACATTCATCCTCCACATATAGGCACTTGATTCAAACAAAAACAATGGCGATGAATTATTATTCTTTTAAACTCAAGTGTTTCAAAGTTTTTCAGTAGTAAATTTACTGCTGAAAATTTTGGAAAGACCTAGATTCAAGTCAATTTCCTGAGAACTAGGACATGACTGCTTAATTCATCATATTTATTGTTTATCGCAAATGTACAGATGAGATGTGCAGTTATGTTTTTAACAAAAGAATAACTAATAAATAATCCTTCAAGATTACCACAAAATAGTCCTTCAAGATTACCACAAACTTATTTGCCACTCAGAAAAGAGACGTATTCAGTATTTCAGTCTCATAGGGAAACTGAAGAACAGCAAATAAATCAAACAATTCTAAATATAGTTACTATGGCCCAATTAGCTCGAATAATGATGGGAAGTCAGAATAGCTTTACTTCTTAGAAAAGAATATAACAGATCCACAACTTAGCAACCATGCTGGGTAGCCTGTAAGCGATCTCTGCTGTCTGAGGAAGCAGTGACAAAAAGCAGGAATTACTATTGTGGTTGTGGTTTTCAAAACATTACCTCCAGAAGTGCAGTTCGAACCCCTCACATTTTCCTTTGCATTTTAAACAGGGGGCTCCAAATCCTTGCTCATGTCCTAAGCCCATCTGTTAAAGAGAAAACAACGTGAACCTGTTATTACATTTTTTTTTAAAAATCTTTAAAAAATTCAATAAATTATACCTTTAATTCCATTTACCACTCCTGTTGATATAACTTGCAAATAAATCTTTTATGAGTGTCACATTGTTTAGTCAGTGATGACACCCAGGTACACTAAATGGCGATTCCAAGTACACACACAACATACTTTGTATTCTTATTGCTTTTTTTCACGAATAGAAAAGCATTAGAATACAACTACACAGAAGACTACAAATATTGCAAGTGACAAAAAGTCATGAATTCATCTCTTTGGCCACTTCATACCCTGTATACAATAGATACAGGGAGCAGTCAGAGGAGCCAGAGCTCGGAAAGCAAGCCTAGCCCCAAATGACATATTCTTTGGCAAACATGGAATATGCAAATGATTTAGGGAAATACAATTTAATATTATTTTATTTTTTGATAAATATAATAATAATAGCAACAACAAACATATTGAATGTTTGTTGAAGTACTTATCTCACTGAAATCTTACAGAACCTCATAAAATGCTTATAAAGCAGGCAATATTGTTCTCCATCTTAGAGATGACAACTGAAATTCAGAGAGGCTGTAGAGCTTGCTTAAGATCAAAATGTTAATAAATGGTAGAGAAGAGATCTGACTCCAGGTCTACCTGATTCCAAGGTCTGTGCTCTTATGCCTGAGGTAGGGGTGGAGGGGTTGTACTACTGTCCTCATTATAGCAGACTATTTCCCTTTCCCGTATTGAACAATAACCCTCTGGAACTCCTGAGACATGACTTAATAAGCAGAAGAGGGGGGTGCAGATGAGGGAAGGACACAAGAAGGCAGTGGAACCTCTTTTACCCAACTATTGATACTAGAGTGAAAAAGATTGACTGGCTTTGCTTCAGCACATTGGCAAATCACCAGTGCCTCAATTATTCTGTAGCTTAAATATCACATCAGTGACTGCTGACAAATTTGTTACTGCCTAGTGTCTGGAGTAAGAGTTCAAGCCAGATGAGAGATTTTTTTCAGTGGCTCCCTGCTGTAGCTTGACCAAGTTGTGTTTCTCCTGTGCAGTCAAAACCACATTGTAACTTGTTCCTTGAAAGATCAGCTTGCCCATGCCCTGAAGTTTAAATGAAGCCCTTCCATTTTTCCCTGAAGAAAATGACCGCATCCTCTTACGATAACTAAGGGCATATTCAAAACCAGCTGGTCCACCCAGCTGCTTAGGAGAACCTACAATATTTTAAAGGTATACCCTCTCAAGAATACTTTCTAAAGGGGATAAAAATCTGTCCAGCATTAACTAAACTTTGTCACCTTTGCCATGTCTCCATTACCAATTTTCAAAGATTTAAAATTCTCTAAATTGTATACTTTAAAACTAGACACTTTTTTTTAAAAGAATCAAATTATTTCCTTGTCACTGATCATTATAGTTCACAGTACGGAAATAAAGTGGGTTACGCAAAAGACAGAGAGAATCTAGCTATTTTAGTTTTCCGGTCTTTTGCAAGGAACATAATTAAAGAGTTTTCTCCATTACAATATCCACAGTAAAATGAACAGCGAATCTAAAAAGAGGTCTATTCTTTTTCAAGCCCTTTCTAGTTTTCCATTACAGGAGAGGTAACAATCCTGAATCCTCCTGGTATATGGATTTGCCTCATACTGTGTTTCATGCATCTCCTGCTAAACTCTAATCCCAAATGAAAATTAAGATTAGATTATTAAGGCTTAATCACATAGCTTAACTTAAATCAGCTGCTTCAAACTCTCTTGTATATAATTCACAGTAAGAAATACATTTTATTCCATGAAAGAAAACATGCAGACATACACAAACTTATATGTAAGTGTGTATAAAATCCTGAAACAAAGATTTACTGGCTTATATAATAATGGAGAACTAAGTATGCTTCTGCCTCTAAGTTAAATGGCCACCTAAACAAATTCTTGCCTGCCTTCCAATCTAAATCATCTGGTCTGAGCAACACTGGCCTTAATAAAACACCAGAAACATACTGGACCAATACCATCTCATTCTGTATTTCTGAATGAAACTCGGAAGCTCAGCTAATATAATTAGAACCTCAATTAGTCACCAGAGATTTTACACTAAGGCCTCAGTGTAGCTCATTGCTGATTTACAAAGTCAGCCTTGGAAAGGGGCAAGTTGTTTCTTTCCTACCTGCTTTTCAATCTTCTTAAAATGGTTATCAGTTTATTTATTAGAATTATTAGAACTGGTGGTGTCTCATGAACATCTACTCTTTTAAAGTGCCCCACATATTCTTAGTGCGGGACAGGCCTAGGCGTCCCCCTGGTGTAAGAGATCAGGAAACTAAAATTCAGAGGAGAGTTGATTTGCTCCTGGTCGTACAGCTAGTCGACAGCAAGCTAACCTAAAACCCAGTCTGACTTGTGCTGCACTGTGCTAGTGCTGCTGGGGCAGACTCTATAGGGTGTCCAGTGGGACCCCTTCCGTCTTCTAAAAAGATTCCCTGCCTCATTTCTGCTTCAAGGAAAAGAACTCCAGGCCCCAAGCCTCCTGCAACACGTCTCAGTGGAGATGAGTTTGAGGCCTCTATAAAGAGAAGCCTTGAATCAGGCAGGGAGGTTGGGAAAGCTCTTTTGAACAAGTGATAGCTAACTGAGCTGGAAAGGATGAGCAACATCTAACTCAGTAAAGAGGAGGAGGAAGTACGTTCAAGGCAGAGGGGACACCATATTTGAAGCCTGTGACAGAAGAGGGATGGTTAGAGCTGAGGACATCTTAGAGTACTTGAGAGGTGATACAGCCAGACTTGCAGCAGGCCAGGTGGGGTTCTCTCTGTTTTTTTCCTTTTCCTGAGGAAGAAATAAATCTCCTGAACAATTTGGTACGGTGTCTTAGGCCACCAGATTTAACAGAGAAGACATTCCCAGAGAAAGGATGATACTCTAAGGAGGAAGCTTTAGAGAAAAGCCATGCAGGCAATGGGGGTGGGGTGGAGAATGGGGGGAGGGGGGCAAGAGCCCCTCTTAAGTTCTGCTGGCCAAACCTCAGGGTTAGGGAGACCCACGGAAATAAAGTACGTTATGCAAAAGACAAAAGAATCTAGCTATTTTAGTTTTCAGGAGACCTGACTCTGAGAAAAGCAGTAATTTGAGAAAAGGGCTCTGCAGTCTGCCCTGGAAAGCTCAGAAAGCACTGCTCCAATGTTCTTCCACCCCTGCCGGCCGGCCTGCCTGGAAGGTCACCTTAATCTCCATACAGGCTGTTTCCTGCAATTTGGGTTTGTGACCACCTTAAGAACATGTCCCTTCCCACCTTCCCAAACACACACACTTTCCTCTTCCCCCAGGGTCCAGACATAAGGAGTGAGGGGACTCTCAAAAATCACAAAGAGACAACAAGTAAATGAAAGAGAGTGGAATGAGGTCATGGCAATATGATACACGCTCTCCTGCTATAACCCAAAGGAAGCAGTTCTAATTAAAAAACATCACTCAAACCAAAAAAGCACCTAGTTTTCAAAACCACTGTTAGCAGCTAAAGTGATTAGAGAGTTTCAGACTGGCAATGAATTTACTCTCTTTAAGGGAATTTCATTAAATTTCCCCTGTAAATGAAGCTATAAAAAGTCAACCTCCTTGACACCCAGCACTGAAGATCTGTAACTTATGCCACTTACTGGGTGGATACGTCTTCCATAATCTTACCCTTTTTATCAACCTCAGTTAGGATACAAAAGCACAAAGCCACTCAGACAACAAAGATCTGTGGGTCACACTCCAGCACTTTCCCTGTTTCGTCGATGTGCCTAGTTCCAGGCTAAGTTATAATCCAGAGTGCAATGTGTTCTCTAATCCTGTTCAATCCAATTTAGATGATAAAATTGCACCCCAGCACACACATCCCTACTGGTGTGAGGCAACTTTCTTCTGCTTTTGTTCCCACGCCAATTTAGGCATCCAGGCATCTGCTACCCTCCCTTTAACAAGTCAAACATATATCAAATGAAGTAAAATCTACGGATTTTACTCTGTAGTAAAATGAGTTTCAGAGCCAGAGCTGCCCTAGGCACAGTTTCTCAAGACCTATTCCGAGACCTTTTGGGCAGAGGTCACAGGAGCTGGGATTCCCCAACTCTTCTTAGTCTCAGTTTGAGGATCTGGAACCCCATCTGTCCTAAGGGCTCAGCCAATTTCTCTTCCTCCTTACTCTGTGTTCAGGATTCCGTTAAGTCCAGGATCCAGAATTCTTCTCACTATACCTTGTCCTTGCCCCTACCCGCAGCACAGACTGCATCCTTTGGTCAGGGTCCTTCTCTTTCCTCAAGAGCCATGGCTGTTACTCTTAGACATCCGGATCTTACCGGTTAGTTTCTGCCCAGGTTTCTGGGCTGGAAAATTCTTGGTGAGGGATGAGAACAGGGAAGGTGTTATTTAATGATACCCATGGTGTGTGGGAGGGGGTGGTAGAGAGGAAGGGAAGTCCAGAAAGTATTAGCTCCTCAGCTAAGGTAGCCTGGCTGCTTAGAACGTGAAGTTCAGATCCTTGGAGTAATATAAAACACCAATATATGTGTGCTCATATGTCGTATGTCACAAGAATTAGCTACACCAGGTATTAAGGAAATGATCAAGAATTACATGGCTAAACAGTGAAAATGTAGAAAGAGCACTGGAAGAGAGTCAGGAAAACTGTGATCTGGCCCCAAGGTATTATATCACAGCCAAGTCCAGTGACTTTAGAAGTCATTTTTCTTCTTTAGGCTTCATCTATGTAATGAAGGAATTGAACTAGATCAATTCCAAGACACCTTTTAATTCTAAAGTTATGACTGAAAATCATGTTTCAGATTAACTTCATCTTAGTTGTTATTCAGCATGGTCATCTGCTCAACATTTAAACACTAAATAGAAAATAATTATTTGAGAAAGCTAATATATTATTGGCTCTTACAGGTCAGAATCATTTGGAATTTAGCTTGGAATAGTAGTTTATAAAGTACACATAGGAAACAAAAAATTTACGTTCTGAGGGATAAGACACAGTTCTGTTCCACATAATTATTTCAACAGCAAATGTGATATAGTATTCCCTGCAGAGTCAATGCCTGGTGCCTGAAAACATATGTTTTTTCATAAGCACACAAGTCCCAAAGCTGTCTTCTTCATATAATTTTAGTAACGCATTCTGGTCAGCATCAATACAAGGTTATGACAGATTAATTTTTCTTCTTCGGTGTCCAAGAAAACAGGTTCTTTGGATTGACTATATTTGGAAAAACTACAGTCACGCTTTAGGAATACCTATCAAGATCCTTTGAAAAAATAAAAATGACGTATAATATTTATTCTGAAACACTAGTCATAGACAAATAAGACTTTTAAAATATCCTTAATTATAGGATCCAGATACTAAGCTTATAGCACTATGATCTGTGCCTCCAAACATCCATCATCTCCTGCTTATTTTAGAGTAAGAAATGGGAATGGGTTCAATTTCTCCATATTCATAATTTCAGGCAACCAGATAGGTTGGCAACATTTCAAGTGACCCTTATGACCCAGGAAAGGGTACTGCATGTCAGATACTTTAAAGAAAGAGGAAAGAAGAGTAGAGAACATCTGGTATTTCAAACACAGTCTGAGTTGATTTGGATACAATTTGGGTCTGGAAGATATTATTCAGTATTCATGGTGAGATCATCTGATTCATGCTGTTTTCATAACCAAATTTCCCTCTGGAGCAAAAAATCATATGTGGTTACTAAACAAGCAAGTGTTACTAAGACTTCTTTAATCATCTTGGAATGAAGCTGACCAAGGTAGATTATATGAAATACACATATATTCTCTCTCTCTGTATACGTGTATCTCTATTCATCTACCTATACATATATATGTATACATACATGCATTCATATTACACTCTTAGGCATTTTAGATCTTGTTCACACGAATGAATATTCTGGACAAAGGAACTGCATTTCTATAATAATAATTCCTCTCAGCACGTGGCTCTTTTAGAAACCTGGTATAATCTGTGAACTTCCCCCCACCCAAATCCAAATCGATATGTTTTCATTAATCTCTCTGACAGATTTTAAACAGTTTTAGATTTTTAGCTCAATTCCTGTTTCACATTATCTACTAAGATTTTCAGTAACCACCCCCCATAGAAAAAAAAAACCCTTTTCCCATTTTCTCCAAATATTTTCAGAAACCCCCCCCCAAAAAAAAAAAAAAAAAAAAGGTTAGGTTGCATAAAAAACCAGACTTAAAAGTAAAAAGAGAGGCATCCTTTAACTTCTATAGTTTGCCAAGTGTTTTAGATGAGAACACTTTATAGGTGAGAATAATTTATTGTGATTAAGAGCCACGATTAATCATTCCTACTAAAATTGCTGTTATCTTTTCCTTTAATCATAACAATGAAAACTTCCCATCTCTCACTTACTCAAGTCTGAAATACATGAGAACAAGAATGAAGAAAGAGTCGTTACTTAGTCACCCACTTAGTCACGAGGCCTTCTTTATCCTCGTCTAAGCCATGCTTTTTAGGTCCCTGTCTTTTCTGGTCTCTTCTCTAAAACCTACAGTTTCCTCCTTCATCTCCACTCCACAGTTCGTGTTCAAACTTCTATCACATCAACCTGGGAACATACTCTCCAAACTAATCACTCCTTTCATATAATGTCATAGTGCTGCTCCCAAAATTATTTTAATAAAACCCAAAGATGATCATAACATTCCCCTTGTTAGATATTTTTAATGAGTGCAGTGAATTTCACATGTCTTAGCCTGGCAGAGAGAAAAAAGCCTTTTCAACCTGGCACCACCCTTGCTCCTACAGCTCCCTTCCTCACACCCCTCCCCTCCAGCCGTGCTCTGCTTCTAGACGAGCCTTCTCCTTGCCTGGATCTCATTCCTCTTCTCCATCTGGTAAAATGCTACTCTCTATACACCCAGTTCAAACAGCAGTTACTTGGTGATACCTTCCTTGAACTATCCTCAGCAAAGTTCTTCTGAATTCCTATTGGTCTTGGTTCAAATTCTATTATTTAGTCCCTTTTTTCTATACTATGACATCCATTTACCCCACTAGACTGTGAGTTTCTTGTTCATATTTGAATTCCTGACGCCTGCTACACAGCCTGAGATTTGTAGAAATGCCAAAAAGTGTTATCTATTTATTTAATACTTGTTTTAATTATCAAATGATCTATGACATAGCACCTTTACCCCAAGGAATTCCCATTGCTTTTCACAAGAAAAATAAAAACATTTTTAAAAAACGGCTCTAGGGCTTCCCTGGTGGTGCAGTGGTTGAGAGTCCGCCTGCCAATGCAGGGGACAGGGGTTCGTGCCCCGGTCCAGGAAGATCCCACATGCCGTGGAGCGGCTGGGCCCGTGAGCCATGGCCGCTGAGCCTGCGCGTCCGGAGCCTGTGCTCTGCAACGGGAGAGGCCACAACAGTGAGAGGCCCACGTATCGCAAAATAAATAAATAAAATAAAATAAAATAAAAGGGCTCTGGCAGGGGTGATGGTGATAAGAGCAATGGCAAATATTTATTGAGCAATTATATTATCAGGCATGGTTATAAGATTTTTACATGGATCATCTCATTTTATACTCATAACAATTCTATGAAAACTATTCATTATTATCTGCATTTTCATCCAGATGAAGAAACTAAAGCAGAAAATTGTTAACGGGCCCAATGTCGGTTGCATTGCCGAATGCCTGTTCTTAACCTCCAGTGCCTAAACATAGGTCATGAACATGGAAAGACCCTGGGTTAGATAAATATTTAGTAACTAATTTTTTTAAATAGAAAGAAATATAATTTTAACTTGAGATCAAAATATTATAGCCAAGAATAAAATAATCAATGAAGGGTCTTTAGTTTTCAAGACCACTTATTCAGAAGTAAGTGGGAATAAAACTCTTCATAGCAGATTCTAGGATTCATTTCCACATCCCTTCAGCTTTTCAGCACATGAAGTACAAAGCCAGAGCCCTACATGATGAATTTGTATCATAAAATCCACTGTGAGACAAATGGACTGACACCTTTTTGTTCACACATAGTAGTAAATCATCACTAACAAATCATTGTGATAGGAAAGAAAAGGAAAGTGATCTTTCAGTCTAAATAGTTTATAATAAATTCTCTTCTGGAGGTACTGGGTCAATCTTCCTGGAACTTTAACAAATTAAATAGATAACTCCCACTAAATAGATAACTCCCACTCCCCCTACATTTCTTAGGTCAGTACCAGTATTGGTAAGTGATACAAGGACTGTAACCAAGGCAACCTGTCTACTTCGATCTGGGATGTAATCAAATTGCAGCAGATTACCTAAGACATCCATACAACTTCAATAAATATGGTAACGTTTTTGATGAAATTCAGAGGTAGATCCTGCTGCTTTTTTCTAGGAAACAATAATGAATTTTACTTTTGGTAGGATACCTTGAAGTGATTCTAATTATGCTTTTTCTTAATGAGCACTGGTAGTTGTGAAGGTGGAAGTGGTAGTAAAAATACCTCAACCACCATTTGTTAAGATGTTAATACCTACCAGGCACAATACATACATCACCTTATGAAACTCTCAAGACAACCTGTGGGAAAGTGTTATCACTCCTATTTCACAAATAAAGACACTGAGACTTGGAGAGATTAAGAAATTTGTCTAAGATTGCCCAGCTATCTTGTTGGCAATATGCCAAGTGCAGAGCTGAGATTTGAATCTTGGCATTTCTAACTCTAATTCCTGAGCTCTTGACTATAAAGTCACCACTTTTTTTCTCCAAAATGAGACTTTGAAGATAAGTAATAATTTAAATGAGTAATATGCCTCATCTGTAACTTCTGTAGAACAATAGATTTTGATCTGAAAGACTGCTTAGTCGTCACCAGCCAGGAGCTCTCCATCCTAGACAAACCTGAGACTGATTATAAGAAACCTGTGTCAGCTGCACTAACACTGAATGCCCTGAGGTGATTAATCACGCACACAAGAGGGCCCTCAAAAGAATTGGTCAGGAGTCAAGGAAAATATCCAGGGTCCTGATGCAAAATAGGTCTCTTCCAATGTTATAGCAAGAGAAAAAATGTTTTAAAAGAAACAACAAAATACAAATGAACAAATTGAATCTCAGAGTTGAAAGATCTTTATTCAAAACATGGAGACATCACTAGTACTCAAAATTACTTACTACATTATAGAAACGAATCCATACATTTATGCAGTGTCCGGGGTTACATAATGAGGCAAAAACTGCAATAATTCTTTTCATTTTTTTTTCAAATCACTGAATTCCTAGATTTATAATGGAAAACCTCTGTATTAATTGCAAATTACCCTAAAACTTAGGGGCTGAAAATAACAAATATTTGTCATCTCATAGCTTTCTGTGGGTCAGGCAGGTGGGAGTGCCTTACCTAGGTGGGCAGGCTCAGGGCCTCTTGCAAGGTTGCAATCAGGGGTCATCTAGGGCTGCAGTCATCTCAAGGCTCGACTGGAAGGAGATCCACTTTTAAGCTCTCTCACATTGGCACCTGTGACATGGCAGCTGGTTTTCCCAGGGGCAAGTGATCCCACAGAGAGTGAGAGTACCCAAGACAGAAGCTGTAGTCTTTAACCTTGAAAGGGGTATACCATCACATCTGCCATGTTATATTTCTTGGCAGCAACTGACCAGGTCCAGCCCACACTCAAGGGAAGGGGAATATACAGGAGTATGAATTCTAGGAGGTGGGGATCAATGGGGGCCACCTTAGAGACTGTCTACCACGGCCTCTATTCTGTTTTGATTTTAAATACTAAGCGATTTGTGATGACAGACTTTACAAAGGGAGAGGATATAGGGTGTGCTTATCTACAACCCCTGACTTTATTTTTTTCCATTTCAAATATTTAAATGTGTCTTCACCCCAACGGGCATAGTAAAACAAAACTTTGCTCATTCCTTTATAAATACTCTTATTCACCTCAATTTAACTGTTCACTCAGTCAAGATCAGGGAACAGTCTTCCAGAAGACAGGGTAGAATATGAATTTTAGTCTCTAAGTCTTATTCTCTAACCATCTCAATGTATATACATACACACTTGTGTGCACACATACTTGTGTTTTAGAACACAGCCACAAACCAGAATACAAAATATCAGGTTTGACTAGCAAGAAATTTCTAGAAATATATTTAAGAGAAAAATTTCACAATTTTTATATGTCATAGTCCTCCTTAATGAATAGAGAATAAAACTGAAAAAAGACTGATATAAACCTTATTCTATTACATAACTCTTCTGGTGATGGAAAGTAAAGGAAAAAATATATAGCACTTCTTTGTGATATCAGAATGTAAATTACTTGATTCAAATTAGGTAGTATTTATAGTCACCAGTTCATAACCAACTTCTCAGTACTGTATACTTTTTCGAAACCCAATGTATCCTCACCGTATTATTAGGGACAAAATAATTTAGATTCTTTTTAAGAGACTGCACTTATTCTAGGTAGCAAATTATAAAAAGAAATGTATTGTGTCTGTTCAGTTTATGCTGGCTCCTTATAAACGTCTTTCAAACTGACTACTATCAAATTATTTTTAAACTCTTACCTAAAGGCAGTCACTTGAGATGTTCACCAATAGAATACCTCTTCTGCGAATTCTACTCAAAAAGGGCCTCCTCCTAACTCTGTTACGTTGAGAAAGACAATGCAGGCTATAAAAATGTCACAGGCTACAACTGCTGATGAAATGGCTTCTTAATTAGGATAGGCTGAACTCTGGCTCAGTGGAAAGACTCCGTAATGCATTTGCTTTTATACACAGGTCTCAGAGACTCCCAATTATTAGCTATAAAAGGGATTTTAAAAACTTGATTCCAAAAGCCATCTGTAGGAGTCTCTTAAAAGAATTTAGATCATGACAGTTCTAATTTGGTCTTGTCACTACCTCCACAGCTGGCTCTAAAGAGTGGATTCCACAGATAGTGCTGTGTATTGAGAAGCCTTTAATAAGACTGCATATCCCAAAACTTGAATATTACCATCATTGTTTACCAGGCCTAAGGGCTACAGTATTATTTCTTTAGGAGTAACCTGTTATAGGAGTGGGGTGAGGATGACTATACAATTAAGTGATTAT
This sequence comes from Neophocaena asiaeorientalis asiaeorientalis, assembly GCF_003031525.2. Lineage (NCBI taxonomy): Eukaryota > Metazoa > Chordata > Mammalia > Artiodactyla > Phocoenidae > Neophocaena > Neophocaena asiaeorientalis. The sequence goes on from NW_020174561.1 coordinate 9,010,244, forward strand.
TGCCACTAATTGCCTATCTAATCAGAGCGCACGCAGGAAAAGAGGACAGTACAGGCATGTTTTCAGAGCCAGAATGAAGGGAAAGGCCTGTGGCACTGGCTGAGAGAGCTGTTAGAGAAGGATGCCCAGGGAATCATGAGCATCCAAAGGAACCTGGAGAGAAAAGCCCAACGGAGAGAAGGCTTTCACAGAAAATTGGGGGTAAAAGGCACAAAAAGACAATCTTCTCATTTTCCACTTTTGCCCAGGATTGGCATTCAGGTGTATTTAGAGCAAAAACAAAGTCTTATAGCACAGATAGGGGTCTTGGAAACTGGGAAAGGAAGGGAGAGAGATACAGAAACCCTACTGCCAGATGCCTTATGCTTATTTACTTATTGTTCAGCCTTTTCACACCATCCCTTACTCTGGAAAAAATGAATTATGTTTATATGATGTGTTGTGTAAACATAAGTGCCTTAACTAATTTTTGATCCATCTTCTGATTTTTGATCTATTAGAGAAATGGTTTAGATTCACATGCTTTTTGTTCTATATTTAAACTACAGCCCAAGGACTTTGTCACTACAAAAGGTACACAGACATCATCTTAGATTTGTCTAGGGTTCAGGGGAAATAGACAACTTTCAAAATCAAAATTAGATTTGACTAGGTTAGAAAGGGGGCCCATCCTCAAGTAACCAATGATGTCAGGGAAGCTACAGTGTCCTGATTCTTTACTCTTTCTTATGTACAGAGGGCTATGAGGGTAATTCAGAATGAGAAAAGCCTTCTCTAAGACCTTTTCCATAGCTTTCACTGTGGGAGGCTGAGAAGACTTACATTCTAGCAATAAAGAGGGTATAAGTTACGATCTGTTGCCTAACAAACCACCCTTAAACATCGTGGCTTAAAATAACAATCATTTATTCTGTAGTTTCCGGTCATGATATTCTGCTCATGCTTCTGCAGTTTAACACCTTGCACTGGGTTCAGCTGGATAGTCCTTCTGGTCTGAGCTGGGCTCACTACATCTGTAGTCACCTTTCAGGTGAGCTAGGGACAGCTAATATAGGGGAACCTCAGCTGAGATGTTTCATCTTTTCTATGTCATCTTTCATCCTCCAGTGGGCTGGACTAGGCTAGTTCACATAATAGTAGCAGGGTTCCAATAAAGTAGTTAGAAGCAAACAAGCCCTCGTGAGGGCCAAGCCTGCAGCACACACAACATCAGTTCTACCACTGTCTACCAGCAGCCCAGATTAAAAGGGTAGGAAAATAGACTCCATTTCTTAATGGGAGGTGCTGCAAAGAATTGTAGCCATTTTTGCAATTTACCCCAAAAACTCTGAGGAAGATTCTATTCAGGAAAACATACCTATTTCCTATACTGGACCAAAGTACCTGGTAATGTTAAATCAAGTGCCCCTGCTAGGGAACCTAATTAATATAGCTTTGAAATCTTTCCCATAATGACTAGCACATGGCATGTACTCAAACAAGTACTAGAAACACTTATAAATTTTTATCATAGAAAATTAAAATCAAAATAATTTGCAAATTATAAAAAGGAAAAAATGAAATCTAGTAATTTAATAAATTCCAGTTATTGAATTTTAAATATTTCTTTGTGTCCAACAAAGCATCAAGTATCAATAATTTTCTGAAAGCGTGTTGTCATAAAATTCTTGATGATAGATTCAGGTGCCTGTTAAATGATCTGAAGATCTATGCAGGATTTTCTTCCCTCTAAATTGGATTTCTTGATAATGATTATGATACATCTATTTATTGTATGTGCAGGCACCATACTTTGTGCTTTAAAATGTTCATGTCAATTATTCTTATACCCCTGTGAGATAGATGGCTGCAATACATTTTCAGATAAAGATCCTGAGGATTAGAGGGTTAAATAATTTTGCCAAATTCACATAGCCAGTAAGTGCCAAGGCTAAGACTGAACCCAGAATTCTAAGGCTGATAACCTTCCTGCAATTCTGGTTCTCCAAACATTTACTTATTGATACTAAGGTCTAGATAACTAAACAAAACCGATCAGAGAACATTAATAATAACACTGATCAAGTACTCTCTATATGTCAGGCACTGTTCTAAGTGTTTACAAGCATTACTTTATTTAATCTCACAATAACCCAATAAGGAGGTATTATCTATGTTTTACCGATAAGTCCCCTAAAGCCAAGGAGGCTAAGAAACTTGTCCAAATTTCTAGGGGAGTGTCAAACTGGGATTCAAACCTATGAAAGTTCTGTTCTTCTCCCTCTAAACTCCCTGTGTTCCAGAGGAGTGGGCAACAGTGGTCCACTGGATGATTCCATCCTCTGGCTTAATTTCATCTGGTCCATGAGAAAAGTGCCAACAAATAACATCTCAATTGTTTTTACCTGTGACATCTTAAAAGAAATACGGATATTAAGCCACTCAAATCTGTCTTGCCTCCCTCTACCATTAATTTCTGTCTATTTCTCTTGGGATAATTTTCTATTCTGCTACCACTGGCAGAGTCTAACACATGGCAACATTTGAATATCTGTAGAATCTATTTCCAATTTGTTGTAGTATTTCAAAGGTCAGATTTTTTAACTCCTCTTAAAAACCTTTGGCAACTTGACATTTTCCAAAGAAATGAGTTCTACATTTCTTCATATGGAGATCATATGACCTAACTGGGATGAATTTAGAGAAGTCTGTTAGTCTCAAAACTAACAGAAGAGTGACTAAATGAAAAAAAGAACCCTCTAAAAATCAAGTAAAGGATACCCCAAGGTCAACTTTCCTTTATAGTTTTTCAGAAGGGTCAAAGACTACCCTGCTTTGAAATACCAGCTGTCTATGAAACTGTGCAGAATATCTTCTCAGAATGGACTCCTGATACATGAGAGAACTTCAGAAAAGTATACTTACACCCCCAAATTAAAAAAAAAAAATCCCACTATAGAATATGTGATAGGCTGAAGTAATGATCCCAATTCTTCATTCCCAGGTAGTTATTAAACTTCCACACCCTTGCCTCATAGTCATTAAACTGGACTTTTCCTCCCCTTGAGTTTGAACTTGGACATGTGACTGCTGTGACACAAGCAGAGGCTTAAAATGTGCTCCTGCAGTTGCACATGCCCGCTATTGCTCCAAACTTTTGCTTAAGATATCCAATGATCTAAGGAAGATGAAAGATACGAGGAGCCAACGTAGTCCCAACCCACAGCTTGGAACCAAGCCCAGACTATATCAGCTAGACTCCAATGAAATTTCCTCCTCTACCTCAAGAGATGACAAAGTGTATTAAATAAGAATCAAGATTGAGATAAAGATATAGATCCTCAGCAGTAGGTTAGGTTCCTGTACAAGCTCAGTGGCACACTTCCTAAATTCAAACCTGAAATCTAGGAAAGCCACAAATCACTACAGATCATGTACCTTGGCTTTGTTTTAGAAGCCTCAACACTGAAAATGTTATGGTGTGAATACCAAGGGTTTACCGACTTTTTGCAGCCTTGTTTCTTTGGTTCATTTATTTATTCTTCCTGGAATTCCTTCTTTGCCTACTGAAACCTTATTTATCCTACAGAAGTTAGTTTGAATGTTGTTTCCTCCATAATGTTGTTCCCAATCTACCCAATTAAATTACTTCTGCTTCTGAAACTTCATAATACAGTAGCCACCCCATATCCACATTTTTGCTTTCTATGGTTTCAGTTATACACGGTCAACCATGATACAAAAATATTAAATGGAGGGCTTCCCTGGTGGCGCAGTGGTTGGGGGTCCGCCTGCCGGTGTGGGGGGCGCGGGTTCGTGCCCTGGTCCAGGAGGATCCCGCGTGCCGTGGAGCGGCTGGGCCCATGGGCCGTGGCCGCTGGGCCTGCGTGTCCGGAGCCTGTGCTCCACAGCGGGGGAGACAACGGTGGTGAGAGGCCCCCGTACCGCAAAAAAAAGAAAAAAAAAAATATATATATATATATATATATATATATATAAAATGGAAATTTTCAGAAATAAACAATTCCTAAGTTTTAAATTGCATTCTGAGTAGCGTGATGAAATCTCCAGCCTTTGCTCAGTCCTGCCTTGGATACGAATCATCCCTTTGTCCAGTTTATCCAGCTAGGTAGTCACTTAGTAGCCAACTTGGTTATCAGACTGACTTTGCAGTACATTGCAGTGCTTGTGTTCAAGTAACCCTTATTTTTACTTAAACACATTATTGACTGGAGACGTATTAATTCGTCTTTTGTTACCGGAACGTTATTGACCGAAGACGTATCAATACGTTTTTAGACAGTGGTACAATTAACATAACATGAGAAGTTGTTAGAGCTTAAAATTGATCAAGGGTTCATTATACAACTTATGATTGTCGTTATCATTCACATTTTGCTCCGTTAGGTTTTTGTTCCAATCTTGTGTATATTATAAACGTAAAACTTTCAAAAATGATGCATTGTGAAATGTTGAGTGAAGAAGAATTTTTCGGTGAATTTTATGCAGATACTTTCTCTGACTGTCTGAGCGACATATATACTAGTGTCTCAGAAAATGATAGTTCTTCAGAATATAGTTCTGATTCAGATGATGTGAATATTAGACCAACAAAAAGACAAAAAAACCTCAGTGATCTATTCTGATACTGAAAGTGAAAATGAAACGCATAGTGCTAGAGAATGCTCCTTTGCTTCTACAGAAGAGTGGATTGAAGACAGCATTTCATGAAAACTGTAAGAATTTACAGGTGTGTCACGTGTAACTACAGACTGTAATAACCTGCAAAGTGTTAGTGAAATAACAGAATTAATTTTTGGCCAGCCAAAATAAAAATCGCTGGCCAAGTGCAGAAGCAGCGATGATAGCAATTCGGATCTGCCAAACAGGAGCCTTAAAGTGCTTCCTTTAGGTGAAAAGGTGAAAGTTCTCCACTTAACAAACAAACAAACAAAAATTGTATGCTGATGCTGCTAAGATCTATGGTAAGAAGGAATCTTCTATCCATGAAATTGTGAAGAAGGAAAAAGAAATTCATGTGTTGCTGTCGCACCTCAAACTGCAGAAGTTATGGCCACACAGTGCAAGCTAATTGCTTATTTAAGATGGAAAAGACATTAAATTTGTGGGTGGGACACACAAACAGAAAACATGTTCCAGTTGGTAGTAACATGTGGAACCAGAAAGCAATAGAGCCCACATGAAGACTTCAGCAAGGGATCCCCTAAAATGTGTTAACAGCATTTACTGCAAGTAAGGGATGGTTATAAAGATTCAGGAATAGGTTTGGACAGAAAAATATAAAAATTACTGGAGAGGCTGCATCTGCCAATAAAGAAGCCACTGCTGAATTTGTGGCAGAGTTGAAGAAGTTAATTAAGGAGAGAGGCCACATCCACAAAACTTTTATTACTATAGCATATTGCTATAATTTTTCTATTTTATTATCATTGTTGTTCATCTCTTACTGTTGCCTAATTTATAAATTAAACTTTATCAAAGGTATGTATGTATAGGAAAAAGCAGTATATATAGGGTTTGGTACTATCTGGGGTTTCAGGAATCCACTGCGGGTCTTGGAACATATTCCCCGCAGATAAGGGGGGGGATACTGTAGTTGTCTATTCCTATTATTGCACTGCTACAAAGTGTGGCAGTCTGCAAACTGTTGGTTACCAGTCTGTGATCAGACATAGAAAGAAACTGAGAGAAAGCAATTAGGAATTGTTAAGCAATTTGACAGTAGTTTTATGTCTGATATACTTATTTTTTTAAAAATTGGCCTCGTATTTGTCTTTTTTTCCTTTTAGTAATTCATTTTTTTTTGTTTTAAAAGTATCGGCCCATGACAGATTCAGAGTTTTGAAAAAATGGTTCTTCAACATAGATATTTTGAGCAACACTGTATTACAGCATACAGCACTTATTTCATTCTATTTAGCACTGTAGTTAACGTACATGTCTTGCCCACTAGCTAGCTTGCCTACCTTCCTTCTTTTATCCACCAAAGCTGACATCACAGTATTTTGGGGGATACAAGCTCCACAGGTAATATTGATAGAAAAGGAGTTGAGATTCTGTAGTCTTACATTTAAACTAAACTTTTAATATTCTCTATGAAAAACAGAGGGTGACTTTGTTTTGTTTAACCCCCGATTATTTTTATTGTAGGCCAGTACCCCATGAAGGAAATATATTCTTTACCTTTACTTTGTGACTCATTCTATCAAGACTTCTATGATGTTACACTTACAGAAATAAAAATCCACCTAACATTTGCATAATCATTTTGCAATGAAACATGGTATCACTTCATCTTCAAACAAAGCACAGGCAAGTTCATGGTGGCGGCAGACTTATTAATGGACTCAGCACCAAGGCATTGGTGCTAGGCTTTCAGCCTCTTTTTTGCTAGGCTCACTGTTCAGATAAGAACCTTTATAACCAACAGACAACCTGAAACCCCTTTTTAAAATCTGTATGGTGGTCAGAATGTCACTGTAATAAACACAGGCTGAATCATTTGTGATTTGAGGATGATCCAGCCTCATTCAGAGATTAATTATATTTATATACTGGGAGCCTGGCTGTCATTTGGCAGATAAGCTCTCAGCAATGCTCAATGCCTGGCTTCTCCTACAGTTCCCCGCCTCAAGCCATGCTCAAACCCAAGCAGTCCTGCTTTCTTGGCAGACTAGCCAAGGATAAGAGAAATTGGCAATCCTGAGCTATGCTCTTCTCCTTTGTTGAATATGACCGAAATAAAAGTAATGATACCTAGAATCAACCAGTTTTTATAGCTAAATACTCACTGTGATAGAAACATGAAACACTCATAGCACTGTTCCCAAATTACACCAAGTAAGTTTCTTTTCGTTCTTTCCTCTATCACCTTCTGTTCTTTCTTAATGTTCTTGTCACTGGCAATGAACAGTGATTAAAGTGGTTGAGAAGAAAGAAAGAAAAGTAATTAAAAAGTCATTTTAGGGTCACAGCATGAACTTTCATTAGAAAATTATCTAATTTCCTATTATTCAAGTAGGGAGTTAGGTAGATCAGGTACTTAGAAAAATAAGCGAAACCAAATATGACTTGAGCTCTTTTATAGGAGAATCAAAGATTGGAGCTAGACAGCTGAAAAGCATAACCTCTAAATTTAATCCTCTAATAACAGTGCTTAAGGCAAGTTTTAATACATGGATTTTACTCAAAGACTAGGGGTGAATTTATCAATTATCAAACTATTTTTCCTTAAGATCTTGAAAATTTATGAGGTTTCAAAACCCATTTTGAATTTGGTTAGTCTTTTCTCTATTTTCCTCTCCTTGAAAAAGTTGATTTCATAATTCATATAATGCTCCCTGAACATCACCACTTTGTAAAAAGCAAAATAATTTCCTAAATGTACTATATATTAATGATCTAATAAACAGATTTTTAAAAGTCATTCTTTCAGGTACCATGACAGTAGTTACCATACAAAAATTAGTAATGACTGTAAACAGTAAATGCAATACAGGAATGACTCTTGTAGGGCATTTGTAATCAGGCAAAAGACAGTTTGTGTATTTTATAGGTGTAAGATTGTAAATATTTTAGCTTTATCTAATTATGAGCTTTTTCATATTCTAATACATAAAAGCTACCTTCTCATCTCTTTTTCATTTGCCATTACTTAAGATAAATAATAACCCCTAATTACAAAGTTTGCAAAACTGGGAACCAATACCAAGAATCACCACTAAATTAGGATATTCTGGGACTTCCCTGGTGGCGCAGGGGACATGGGTTCGAGCCTTGGTCCAGGAAGATCCCACATGCCACAGCCTGTGCACCACAACTACTGAGCCTGTGCTCTAGAGCCCACACACCACAACTACTGAAGCCAGCACACCTAGAGCCCATGCTCAGCAACAAGAGAAGCCACCACAATGAGAAGCCCACACACCACAACGAAGAGTAGCCCCTGCTCGCTGCATCTAGAGAAAGCCTGCGTGCACCAATGAAGACCCAACACAGCCAAAAATAAAAAAGTAAATTTATTAAAAAAAAAAAAAAAAAAAAGGACATTCTGTGTTGGAAATCTAATGTACTCCTGACCTGTAAAGAGTTCACTAAGGGGTATAATCCCATTTGCGCTTACTTTCTATCATTTATTTTGTCATTTACTTTCATTTACTTTTTTTTGCTCTATCATTCCTCTCAACAGTGTAAGTTCTACAATACAAGGTACCTTGCCTTTTTGTTCACACTATACCCCCAGAGTTTAGAACAGTGCTTTGCACATAAACTACTCACATAGTTTTTAAATGACTCATCTTATTTGGGGAGAGATAACTTTTAAAAGACAATAAAAGCTCCATTATTTTTCATTTTCCTGTAATTAAGTACCAAGGAAAGTGATACATCATGCCTAAGCTTATTTGACTCATGCTAACAGAGCAGTTTATATGCCTTTGAAGCTTTATACTACAGATTTAAATTAATTAAACTTAATGTCTTCAAATCCCCACAAATATTTAAAAGGCAAACTAATTAAGTAAAAACAAGTTGAAAAAACAGCTAAGATCTATGAAAAAAAATTATTTCATTTTTCTCATGGACTTCACAGGAGTATATACATGCCATTTCATTAAAATCACATATATTTATATATTCTTGGCTTGTATGATTTTTAAGCACTGTGGAACACTATTATACTTGGTAAACTCTAATGTTTTCCATAGTCAAAAAGAGTAACAGCGTTTTAAGAAATCTTAGAAATCACTTGGTTCCCCTATTGATTTTTTTTTTTTTTTTTTTTTTTTGCGGTACGCGGGCCTCTCACTGTTGTGGCCTCTCCCGTTGCAGAGCACAGGCTCCAGACGCACAGGCTCAGTGGCCATGGCTCACGGGCCCAGCCGCTTTGCGGCATGTGGGATCTTCCCGGACCGGGGCATGAACCTGTGCCCCCTGCATCGGCAGGTGGACTCTCAACCACTGCTCCACAAGGGAAGCCCCCCTATTGATTTTTATAGATATGAAAACTGAAATCCAAAGTAGCCAAGATCACAAAAACTAGAGTGGACCCAGATCTATTAACTCTTAGCCCAGAGTGAATTTAATGATATCATACTGATAAACAGGAGTGAGAAAGCTGATATAGTATAGAAGATCTTTCTGTATACTACAGCTCTTTACCTATACTGGCACTTACTGACCTTTTCTAATTTCTGAACACATTGTAGTGACCTGGTTTGTAAAAAACATATTCAAATTAGCATGGGGCAAACTATTTCTGGTTCTCAGAAAAAGAACATAGGAAGTAGTACTCTTTTACCAATTTATCATTCTCTTTCTACTAAATAGGCCCCTCAAGTAACCCTGATGGTCCATGATGTTAATTTCGTGCTCACAATGCTGGTATCATCCTAGAGCTCAGTGAGAGCCTCACAAAATAGTTCAACATTTTGGTGTTTCCTACTGCTTCTCGGTAGCTCTTTAATGAACAGTTCTCTTCCTAGCATTGAACTTATTTTTTTGTTTTAACTGCTCTATTCTAAGCTGCCTGGTCTGCCATTCCAGTAGGCAATTTGAGCACTTTGCTGCTAGGAGAAAGAGAGGTTTAGCCTACCATGCTATGTGTAAGGCTTTCTATCAAGTCTGGGCTTCAGCAGGTAGAACAGATTCTTGAACAGGCCAACCATGAGTGCCTCTATACAATTCCAGATGTCACTGGTTGAAATCCCAAAGCAGAGAGCCAAAAGCAGGGTCGCTATTGTTCAGAACCATATTAAGTAGCTAGAAGGCAGCATTATCATTGCTCCCAACAAAAGCTGGGAAGTTGGAAGAATCCAGAAGATACGGTCCAGAATATTATTGGAGCTTATGGAATTTCTTTGACTGTAAAAGTCTCGCAGAAGTTCCTTTTCGTGATATTTTTACTTATTTAGACTTTGTTTCCGTGCAAAGAAGGTCAAAGGCAACTTACACTAAAGGGCATATATATAACCATGGATAAAGTATAAATAAAATGTAGAAAACCAGTAGGGTGGTAATTTTATTGGAATAGAAACCATTTCTTCCAATATAATTCCTTTAAACAAACCAATAAAAAATGTTGAAACAGACCTCAGGTTATTTCTCTTTTTATATTAGGGTACTTCATTCTAACATACATGTAGTGATCAAGGCAAAGGATATCAGAGGACTCAGGCTAGTTGGCATGATGGGAGTTGCATGGATTCTGAAAACTATGGTTCAAGATCACAGTTAGGTTCTGCCAGTTTCAGATTAATGTATCTAAGCCTTAGTTTCTTTATCCTTAAAGTGAGGCTAAGATCTACTTCATAAATTGCTTTGAACAGCAAACAAAATAACTATACAAGTATAAATAGGATATGAATTTCACTCTCAAGAAGCTTGCAATCTAGGTAAGAAGACTATAATCTAGAGGGAGAAAGTGATGAATGTCCTAAGAGTTATGATGATATACTTTGGGAATACAGAAGAAAGAGATTTTCCATCCAGATAGGAACAAGAAGAAAGATCACCTGGAGGGTGATGTGTGGTGTGGGAGGGTAAGGAGTGTGTCTTTAAAGATGAGTAGTATTTAGTATTGAAGGTGAGCAAGCAAAGTCAAGGAGAGAGATGATGGTACACAGCTAACAGCCAGCAGAGACATAAATCACTAATTCTACTTCACAGGATAAAGTTAAGGAACAAAATCAATAGATAACCTACTACAGTTCTATTCAAACCAATATTCAGACCAAGTTAGAGAAAGTGACTTTTCATATCCAATTAATGTAATGACTGATACTATGGGTTGGAAGAGATAAAAGCCCCACTGAGGACCACTTTATTCTATACTTGTTCTGAGAGAGTAACTGCCTTTAAGGTAAAGCCCTGGAAGTACGCTGCCCTCCCATTACCCCAAGCCTTGCCAATGATTCTCGCAGAAAGAATGGCTTCAAGCAGAGAATTCAACTGTAGATTTCTGCCTCCAGGTCACCATTTACTTGCCTTTTCCATTCAATCAGGGGCCACCTTAGAGAAAAGGCTCATTCTAATTTCTAATGGAAACAATCTTTGTGGTTCAGTACTCTTTCCAAGCGCAATCACTTGGTTTCATTTTGTTTTTTTGGCAAATGACAGAAGCTTTCAAAACATGTTTGGATGCTGAGAAAGGGGGTTTTTAGTGACTTGTAATCTTTAAAGTACATCTCATCTTTTTAAAATTAAATTAAAGAAACAAAGAAAAGAGTCCTAAGAAAAAAAAATGCAAGACATCAGGAAGGATCAAAAGATGGAGGTTAGAATGGAGACAAACAATGAATAAGGTGTAAAATTTAAAGCTCTGCAGCAATTCCAGGCAGCATAAGGGAAATTACTAGAGTTCTCTTTCTCTCTGGTATGTTTTTAAAGGGAAAAAAAGTGATTCTCATGGAAGAGTAACACAGAAAGGAAAGAAGAAAACATCTGGCTGTGGGCCATGATTTACCAGTCACCACCAAAATGAGACTCTTTCTGCTTCTCAAAGTCCATTGCTTTTTCCAAGCAAACATAGGGTCTACTTACACGAAGTCAATTATAATGTAGGGATCTAGACAAATAACTCAGACGACAGGGCCAATACGTAAAAGTCAAATTCTACTCTAAAATATTATTGAAACAAAAACTCTGTATAACCAAACTAGCTCTCACATCCTAGCAACAGCTCACTTACCTCAAACAAAACAAAATATAGTAAAATCTAATTATAAAAATTCCTTGCCTTTGTGACTGTGTGTTTTAACTGGTAATGAATCCAAATTTATGCCAGTGATATGGACACCCAAGTTCTCATTTTATAAACAAAGAATCTTATAATAGTATCATCCACCTAGGTGGTTGTGAAATAAAGACAACCCTTTTTAATTCTTTTTATACAAAATGTTAATGGGAAAGGAAAGTAACATTTATCATCTGCCTGGAGAAAATTTCTTATGAAAACAACAGTACAAGGGTTTTAGAAGGAAAAAATGCCATGTATCTTAAACTAGAAGTCAAATTTAGTTTTACTTAAATGGTTGTGTCTTTGTTCCAACTTCCAACCATGCTTTTTAAAAGGTACATTCAAACTATTAGTTTTCTTGTATACCCAAGTCAAAAAGAAGGGAGACCCGAAAACTATCTAGGTACCAAAATAGGGTAAGAAGGCTCTGATCATAGATCAGAGATGATCTTGTAATGTTTCCTTCTTCTGGTGTCTTAGAAAGCAATTTCTAAAGGGAATGCAAGTTTCTTTTTGAGATTATGAAATGTGTTCCTGGGACCTCTAAATTCTTTGTGCTGGGAAACATTTTGTTGAATTCACAGAACATTAAGTCTGTCAAGGGTCCTGCACAGACACAGAGGGTATGGTTGGCAGTCAAATTGGACACCTTTGGGATCTTTTAGTACTTTCCAATTTACTAGTTAAGGACTCTGTCCTGAGAATCACCAGTGATGACAAAGTAGTGAAACAAGGATTTGTTACAGTCATGGTATTGTCTGTAAAAGCTTTAAATTTATGGAATCCTTTTTCTTGAGGGTGGGGGAAGGGGAGAAGGAGGATTAGAGAGAAGGATAAGATTCTTGGTTGAAAAGATAACCTTTTAAAGTAAAGGGGAGATGGAGGAGAAAAATTACACCATATATCAAGAGCATTACTTATTATAATCCACATTCTAAAACTAAGTAAATTGTTTATAAATAATGTCTGGATTTTTCCCTTCCTAGCACATGTAATTCTTAACTCTGTACTTTCTCCCTCAGAATTACTTGTTCTTTGTCTCAAATAATTTCAAAATCACTTTTGGATGTTGATTTTTTTTTTCTTATAAGTAGATGTTATTTTTCAGAGCAGTTTTAGGTTCTCAGCAAAATTTAGCAGAAGGGACAGCATTCCCATATATCTCCCTACTCCCTTTCGAAGCTTCCTCCAGTGTCAATATCCCACATCCGAGTGGTACCTTTGTTACAAAGGATGAACCTACACTGGCACATCATCATCCCCCAACGTCCATAGTTTATTTTAGGGTCCACTCTTGGTGTTGTTCATTCTACGGGTTTTGAAAAATATATAATGACATGTAACCACCATTATAGTAGCATACAGAATAGTTTCACTGCCCTAAAAAAATCCTCTGTGCTTCACGCATTCATTCCTCCCCTCCCAAAGGATGTTGACATTTAAAAAGTAATTTTTGAAGCAATATATGTTTAAGCATAGACAAGACTTCCCAAATTTTTGACAAGTACTAAATTACCCATTCTTTCCCACTTGAAAAACAAAATAAGTGTTCATCAACAGAAGACTAATTAGCGGCAAACAAAATGCTTTCCTAGTAGCAAGCAAAATTAACAAAAAATTTTAGTGTCATCTAAAAGCAAAGAAAATAAGAAACCAAACTGGAAGATAACAGAATGCAATCAGGACTGTCAGAATTTACACTATGTTTTCCCGTCCTTTGGATTCCGTTTTGAGTGCCGGTTCTAGCCATAAGGGGCAAACTTTTTTTCCCACCGCAGGTTTTCATTTTTCAACAGCCTCCTGACCTACTATTTTGCACTTGCATACATTTTCAAAAATCCAGTTCTGGGCATGAAACAGAATTAATGCTCAGGTCAGGAACTTTGTCTTTAGAAGATGAAATAATGGCAATGTTGGCAACCCACAGTGGGCAAGAGAAGAAAATTAGGTTCTATTTTTTCCCCTTTTTCTCTCTGCAAAACTTCCTTCCTTATTTGATAAGGAGCAGCTAGCTTAAATTTACCGCAAAGTAAATATGAGCAATTCCCTGGAATGAGACCTTTCACACCGAACGTTACACTGGAATGTGACATCAGCATTCCTTTTCAGACACAGTGTGGTCCCCCACCCCTTTCTCCCAAGAAACGTAAGGCTCCCCAAATCAGGGAGCGGCTCAGGTAGGGCCGTGGGTACTGACGCCCGGAGGGCAGCCAGGCAGGAAACGTCTCCTGGAGCTAAACCACTGGTGACAATCGTCCTTTGGGGATGGCTGCCAAACAGGGAGAACATTTTCTTTGGAAGAGGGAGGCAGTGCTTTGGAAGTCAAGTAATGAATGACCAAAGAAAAAATAAAAGACATCATCACCTTTCCCGTTATCACCAGCCGCGGGTGCGAAGGAAGCGCATTCAATCAACGCTCACTCTAGAGAGCCTCGGACAGCCGAGCTGGGAGGGGAGGAGGTCTGAGCTGTCAAAGTCACATCAGTGACCCCAAACCACAAAGGCTTAATAAAGTTGAACTTCCTGAGGCAGGAAGAAGTAGTGTCACAGCCTCGCCTTAACGCGCCCTAACCTCATCCTTTTCTTTTAGGGAGGCACAGGCGCAGCTGAAACATCTTAAGGAAAGTTTCGAACACTTCCAACCGTTGGACGTGGTTAGACGGGGAGAAATGTCCCGGGCCACCCTCGCGCGCGCGCGCGCGCGCGCGCACGACTCTCCGTCGCTCCCAGGTTTCTGGGTTCCGGAGACCCAGAGCTGTCTCGGGCCCAGTGGCCCGTGCGCCCCACCCGCCGCTGGCAGCCAGAGGGCGGCGCCCCGCGCAGGTGAAGCGGCCGCTGCCCCGCTGCCCGCGCCGCCCTACCTTCTTTACTTTGGCCTCCAAGTCCATATCTGTGTGTCAGAGAGGTTCCTCCTGCTGTCCGGTATCTAACACCCAGGTTCGCCTGGCCTCCGGCACCGCTGCAGGTACTAGGGAAGAACTGCTGGGTCTCCAGCGCCGCTGCCGCAGCCACTCGCCTGGCGCCGTCAAACTTCCGCCGCCCAGTCCGCTACAGACGGCCTGAGGCGGGGACCGGGAACAAAGAGGCCCAGGCAGCCAATGGCAGCCTGGCCCCGCCGGGCAGCCGCCAATCACCGAGCGCCGCACGCACCTTCGCGGCCTGAGCGCGGCGAAGGCAAGGTGAAGGGCGGGGCCCCGTCCGGGGCGGCGCCCTGCAGAGCGCGTTTCAGTATCCCTGACCTGGTGTCTGAGGCTGCCCTGGCCTTCAGCCGACCTGCTGGTAAAGAATTGGAACCCAGCCTACCTCCAACTGAAGAAGAGCCCTTCCATTCAGTAAGCTTGTACCTGTTTTTGCTTGGGACCTTGGATATGCGTCCAGCGGAGTATTATACCACTACTAGCTTCTTGGTTTCTTTTCCTAGCAAAGACATCGTGGAGGTTGTTAGGGATCCTTGTGATGGGTGTTGCACCCTAATTTCACTATTAAGTTGTGGAGATGGCCTTTTCTTAGATGCTTTTCTCCAAGTCCCAAGCACTGACTGGGAATCTCCTCTCACAGCCTTAATGTCAATGAAGATGGTTACGTGTTTTCTGAGCACTTGTTAGTTCAAAGATGAGGATGATGTGAACCACTTCAGAGACAGGTTATGTCATTCCTTTGGAAGTAGAGCTTTGCCCTTTGTCCTTGTTGTGTGAAATGGTGTGAGGGTGCTCATGTTTTGATGAAGCAGTTTCATAGACATAACAAGCAGCACTGAAACACTAGGGCTGGATACAAATCATGGCCTGATTCAGGAGCAGTTGCAATGAATATACCATTAGCTTGGTGGATCTGAAAGGGATCCTAAGGATTATTGAGTCTAGCTTTCTCATTTTGCAGGGAACTGAGGACCCCAGAGGTATAGGGACCTGCCCAATTTCATAGTCTCCTGGGGGCAGAGCTAGTGCTCATGAGTCTTTAAGCAATGTCTCCAGCATGTTTGGGACAGCAAACACAGAATTTTGACTAATTAAAAGAGAAGAATCGTTTTTTTTTTTTTTCCCCAGTTCACGGTAATGACAGAAAATTAAAATGGTCAGATAGCAGGTGACCTCTTAATCTGGCATCTAAATTTAAAAAGGAAAAAGTCCCAAATCATGTAGATATATAGGTCCAGATTTCTCTCCCCCTTACCTCTGGAAATTTGGTAACTGAAAACACCCCAAATTCATTTTAGCTAACACTTTTAACCCTTTGCTTACTTGGCTATTAATGTCGTTCAACATGAAACCAAGCAAGACCCTGCAGGACCTTCCCAGGGACAGACCCCCGGTGTCCTCTGCTCCTTGTCTGTAGAAGAGCTTTAGCCGCCTAGGCCTTTCCCAAGTTCCAAAGAGCAGATTTAAACAGAGAACTGAGAAAATGCAGAAACAAAGGAAAACAGTCAAGCAAGGCTAAATAATAATAGTTTAACCATAAAATAAAGTCAAGGACCTTTAGTTCCTCCTTAAGGGCTATAGATAATATCCTGAACCATATCCTTGAGTTGATTTTGCACAAAGCAGACCCTCCCCCCCAAGATGAAAACTGCTGACCACCAGAGTGTAGACCCCAGACCAGTTGGAATGAATGAATCTTCAGGGATTCCTGAAACAGCACCCTGTTAATTCACCACTGACCAATCAGAGAATTGTGCACAAGCTGGTCAGGCACCCTGCAGCCCACACCCCTGATGTTGCCTTTAAAAACCCTTCTGTAAAAGCCATTGCGGAGTTCCAGTCTTTTGAGCATTAGCTTCTTGTTCTCCTTGCTTGGTGCCTTGCGATAAACACTATACTTTACTTCACCACCATCTCATGTCGGTAGATTAGCTTTACTGTGCATTGGATGAGCAGACCCAAGTTCAGTTCAGTAACAGAACATTGATTTATAATGTGATGTTTTCCTTATCCTATTAATAAACTAAAAATGGAATGACCAAAGTGGTCATGAATTTTTCTTCTCACTCAGTTTAAGTAAAACTTTCCCATCCCATTTTCCCAAGCCATCCTACAATGTTTGGGCCCCTGCAAAGTTTACCCAGTGTAAGCTCCAATGAGCATGAGGTTTAGTTATGACAAGGCAACTTGATCTCTTTCAGGAAGCTTAAAATGTCCAGTGAAACAGTTTAAATAAGGCATCAAACAAATGTTGTAACATAAATTTTGGGCTTCTTTGGTGAGATTTCAGAGACAACACTAAGAAAGATATCTGGAGACATTTTATTACCATCATATTTTGCCCTTCTCTCTCTCTTCCCTCTCAACCCTCCCGGCATCACTTTCTGTATCATTGGCAAGGTGAAATGCAGTGATTTCTACCCGGAATCATTACTATGCCAATTATATAGAAGGTAACTTTGAGGTAGATAAATATTAAGTTAGGAGGATTAGATTTCAATTTCTTATTTAGCTATTCAAGTGTTAAGCTAAAGAGATATTAAGGAGTTAGAACTGGCATTGTTTGATGACAAGATGTAGTTGATAACAGAAAAATGAGTAGGAGATGACACATGTTTCTGGCTTGATCATTTATATAGATGGTTCAGGAAAAGGGAAAATACAGGATGATAGGCAGTGTTTTTTTAGTTGTGTTTTCTTGGGGGTGAGGTGGGGACAAAGGGTACAGTTTTGTTTTTTAACATCTTTATTGGAGTATAATTGCTTTACAGTGTTGTGTTAGTTTCTGCTGTATAACAAAGTGAATCAGCTGTATGCATACGTATATCCCCATATCCCTTCCCTGTTGCGTCTCCCTCCCACCCTCCTTATCCCACCCTTCTAGGTGGTCGCAAAGCACGGAGCTGATCTCCCTAAGGGTACAGTTTTTAGTATATTGGGTTTGAGGTTGGGGTATTGAAGTAAGGTATCCAAATATAAATCTTAGAGATGAGACTTGGACTGCTATGGTAATTTAGGAGTCAACATCTTACATAGACAAATAATTGAAAGCCATGATGGAGTAAGATCAGCATGGGATATTGCAAAATAAAAGAATATCAAAGACTACAGTTGAGCAAAGCTGAGCAAGAAAAGCACAGGGCTTCCCTGGTGGCACAGTGGTTGAGAGTCCGCCTGCCGATGCAGGGGACACAGGTTCATGCCCCGGTCCGGGAAGATCCCACATGCCGCGGAGCGGCTGGGCCCGAGTTGAGGGTTAGTCAGGTGGTAAGAAAAAAAATTAGAGTCCCAACAACTAAGAGAAGAAATTCAAGAAGGAATTCATCAACAATGTCAAATTGTGGAGAAGTGTCAAATTCTCATTGGGTTTAACAAAAAGGAAGTCATTGGTAAACTTGGGAAGTGATAGCTATATCCCATGTGAAATAGGCTGTGGGCCAAACTGAGGCAGCAACAATTATGGAGAGTTAGAAGGAGTAACCAATGATTTTAAGGCGGTAAAAAATTGGAATTGACTGGTTGAAATGAAGGGAGGGAGGATGAGCATAGAGTGACTCTTAGGAATCTATTTTGGTAACTCGTATGATGGCTGTAAATCACTCAAGATAGGAAACAGGAGGAGGAAGTTTGATTGAGAAAGATGAGGGGTTTCATTTGTATGTAATGATTTTGCAAGGCCAATTGGATCTGAGTTTGGCAGTCAAAAGAAACATCTGGGCTGGAGATACAGATGACTGATTATAAATATGCAGGCACACACATCTACATATACACATGTGCATATAAACACACACACATGGTCAACATACTGTAAACACTAGGAAAAGGAAACACCAATTGGAAAGTTTTCTATACCAGGTAAGGTAAATTTTCAAGGTAAAGATGACTGTACCTGTCTCCTCAATTATTAATGTGGTCCAAGGTGGCCTCTTTAGTGAATATTAATCATTTATTAACACCTGTTAGAGGAACTCCTGTGCTACTGACATAGCTATTATTGCTCATTAGCAGCTTGTATAGGATTACACGTTGTTCTATGGGGATATACCAACATTTCTCAGAGCAAACTATTACCTGTAAAAATTTTTTTAATTGACTAGGCATTGGGGATTGGTTAAGCAAATAATGGATGAGTCACATGATAGGTTTATGTTAAATTGTTTTGTAACAGTAAACAATTATAATGTTATAGGAACAAAATAGAATTTATATAGATTGTGCTCACAACTATGCAAAAACATCATGCACAGGAAAGAAACATGAGGAAAATTCACTAAAATGTCAGCAGTGGTTTGTCTGTGATTGGTGGGTCCATAGGGATTCCTTCCTTTCTTTAAAAAATATTCCATGATGATCATGGCATATTTCTTAATGGAAAAACCTTATTTAAAAATATAATATAGTGAGTCCCCTACATACGAATGAGTTCCATTCCCAGAGCGCATTTGTAAGTCCAACAAAGTTAGCCTAGGTACCCAACTAACACAATCAGCTGTATAGTACTGTACTGTAATAGGTTTATAAAACTTTTCACACAAATAATCCATAAAACACAAATACAAAAAATAAAGAAAACATTTTTAATCTTACGGTACAGTACCTTGAAAAGTGCAGTAGTATAGTACAACAGCTGGCATCCAGAGTCTGGCGTCAAGTGACAGGCAAGAAGAGTTGCTGACTGGAGGAGGGAGTCTGTGTGGCAGATAGTAGAGCTGAAGGGTCATCAGCAATAGGAGACGGAGGGCAAGCTGCAATTTCACTCACCTGACGTTGATGGCACAGGTTCTGGTTCCTTGCTGTATTCAGTTCTACCCTCTTGAAAAAATGATCCAGTGTTTCTGGATAGTAGCTCTTTTCTTCTCGTCATAGACGACACGGTAGCCGGATTGCATACTGAACGGCTGCTGCAACCTTCGTGTACAATTCTACGTTCGGTTCCTGTGCCTCAGAAACTAACAGTGCCTCCTCAAATAAAGTAAATCCCCTTGCTATTTCCTGCATCGTGAATCTCTTAGTTCTTCAGTTACTTCTTCTTCCTCTTGTCTCTCTTCATCCTTTCTATGGACCTCCAATTCCATCAGGTCTTCATTAGTAAGCTCCTTGTATTGCACAGCAAGGACGCATCTTTGAAATTTCCCAACTTGAAGGTTCCTATGTAGGGGACTTACTGTATTCAAAGCATTTTAGGAAGATAGGGCAGTGGCAGCATAATTTTTCAATCTGCCTGAAAATCTACATTAAAAAAAAAAACTGGTTAGCAAAACTGAAAGCTGTGGACAACCTTTACAATAAAACTGGGTGACAAGGTATGTCCATAAATCCCCAAACACAAGAGGTAAGGACAAACCACCAAGAGCCACAAGACATGCATGTATAAAAAATTCTGTCGGGGAGGGAGGGAAGCAATAAGTTGGTGTCCGATGGACAGGAAAATTCAAGATGTTCTCCTCCAGTTACTCATTTTAAAACATTGCAGGGCAATTTTCTAACAGCAACTGAAACAGTGAAAAGTGACTGAAGGGACTGAAGCAATCTCACCCTATGATATCTGAAAACTAACCCACCAGGACTCCTTTCTAGGAGAGGATCCCACAACAAGAAACTTTGTCAAAGGAAATCAAAATCAAGTAGGTTAGGGCAGAAGAGACAGTGGAAAGTGAAAAGCTAGAGGAGCTCTCTCCATTAGAGTAGCCAGTAATCACATGTAGTTGTTTAAAATTTAATTAGATTAACTAAAATTAATTAAAATTTAAAATTTAGACATATTTCAAGTGCTCAGCAGCCAGAAAGGGGAACAGAGTCAGGAAATCCTAAAAGTCCTGCTGTATTTTTAAACACTCCATAAAAACAAGGGAAGATGGAGCTCTCTCAAGTTGGACACAGTTTTCTGAATGCTGCGTCATTGTAAAAGTTTAGGAAAATTAATATCACATAAAAATAGGTAACAGTAAATGTTATATTAAGGTCAAATCCAATACAAGGTTATAAGAAAAGAGAGAAAACAGAGCAGAATAACTTCCCTACAGATAAAGAAAGAACGTCAGAAAGATGTGTCCACAAAACAGAACAAAACTATAAGCTGTTACTTTAAAACAAGTTAAAGACATTACAAAGTTAATGCATGTCATGAAAGAACCACACAAATCAGAGTTAGAAAAACTCAGAAGTGAGGTGATAGAACTCAGGAAAGAATTAGAAATGAAGAAAATAATATTACATAGATGAAAACTAAAGTAAAAAGAATACTAGGCCAAAAAACTGATAATGCCTACAAACAATGGATAGTAAAAATTCTTTTTTCTAACAAAATAAAAAAATAATGAAGACACGAATATAAAGTTTTCTAAAGAATGTAACAAATATTGAAAATAAGATAAAGAGATCAAACATATGGATGATAGGAGTCTCTGAAGAAGCAAACCAAACCAAAGGAACAAACACTAAAAAACTGTGATTCAAGAAAATTTTCCTGAATTAAAAAAAAATGATATGAAACTAGATATTGAAAGATCATACTGCATACTTGAGAATATACTGACTCAAAATAACCAGCACAAGACATATTCTAGTGAAGCTACTGGACTTTGAACAATAGGAAAAAAATCCTTTGGGTATCCAGCTTTAGGAAGGGGTGTGACTTACAAGGGGAAGACAATTATATTAACGTCACACTTTTTCTACAGCAATGCTCTAAATCAGAAGAAAGTAGAGTAACATATTTAAGCTATTCAAGAAAGATAGTGTAAACCAAGGATTTTGTATGAAGTGACTTTCAAGTATAAAGGGCACAAACTTTTATAAACATAGAACTTAGGAAATACAATTCACATGAGCCCTTCCTGAGGAATCTTCACGTGGCTGTTTTCTCTGTGTCTGAGTCTAAATCTCTCCTGTCTCTCATGAAGACACCAGTCATTCGATTTAGGGCCAACCCTAACCTGGTGTGACTTCATCTTAACTAATTACATCTATAAAAACCCTATTTCCAAATAAAGTTGTATTCTGAGGTTCTGGGTGGATATGAATTTTGGGGGGACACAGTATGACCCATTACAGTGGGGGAACAAAAGTAACATACCCACAATAAAACTGCTACTTGGAAAAAGCAGAAGCAATCAGTGGCCATTGTTCCACAGCAAACACTATATCTTGCAGAATTGAGAATATAAGAACTAAATTTACTGTCAGCGGGGCTAGTTCCTTTGTCTTCTACTATAGATGCACTGGATTATTACTTCTGGAAAAGTCTTCCTTATCCAGTGTTCCCTAAGGTGAATTTCTAGAAAGGCATTGATTGAAGTTTTCCTTCTGGAGAGCTGTGCTAGCATACTCACCTTTTTGGAGGACTGAGATATTTGGGGTAACATAACACCTTTTGCCAGGCTTGAGACTTAAGGTAACTATATGCCTGTCATTTTTATTTCAGGGGAACTTTAATTCAGCATTTCTCAAGCATGAGACCAATGACATTTTGAGCCAGATAATTATTGATATTTGTCGCAGGGGGCTGTCCTGTGTATTGTAGACTGTTTAATAGCAGTCCTGGCTTTGACCCACTAGATGCCAGTAGCATCCCTCCCCAGTTGTGACAACCAAAAATATCTCCAGACATTGCCAGATGTCTTCTGTGGAGCAAAATCATCCTCAGTTGAGAACCACTCAGCTTTAAATGATTCCAGAAATCTATTATCTATTGTTGTGTAACAAACCACCCTAAAACTTAATGGCTTTACACAATAAGAACAACAAATTTATTTTGCTCACAAATCTGCAGTTTGAGCAGGAAAGGCCAGAATCCCTTGTCTCTGCTGCATGCATTATCAGCTGAGATGGCTGAACTGGAGTACTGCAAAATGGTTTTACATGACTGGCGTGTTGGTGCTGGACCTCAGTGATGTTTGTAGGAGGGCGCCTCAGATCCTCTCCAGCTAGGGCCTCTGTGAGCTGCTTGGACTTCTTTACAACTCGGTGGCTGAGTTTCAAAAGCAAGTGTTCTAAGAGAGTTAGGTGGAATTTATGGCATTTTTATGATCTGGCTATGGAAGTCACATAGTGCCACTTATATAGTGCTCTGTTGTTTGAGATAATTATAAAGATCTGCTCAAGTTTAATTGGAGGAGACATAGACCCCAACTTGATGGGAGGAGTATCCAAATCACAATTTAAGAAGAGTATAGAGGATGGGAGATATTGTTGCAATCTTCTTTGGAAAATATCATCTTCTACCTTCTGCCCTATTGTCAAAAAAACTCACGTCCCTTCCACATGCCAAATATAATTATTTCATTTTCCAAGATCTTCAGGTCTTCTCAGTACAAAGTCTATTATCTGTCATCTAAATCAAGTCTAGATGTGGATGATACTCAGGTGTAGTTAATTGGTTACAGCTCTTTGAATACCATTCCTCTTGATCTGAAAAACTCTGAACTAAAGAAACAAGATATCTGTACCTCACACACACTTAATATATAGTGGGCCAGTCCTAGAATACCTGCTGTAAACCATCCCTTTCAAAAATGGGTAAAACAGGAGGCATATAACAATCACTGTTCCATAGCAGTTCTGAAATCCAGCCAGGACCATGTTGTGACTTTCTTGATTAGGACTCATTTCTACTCCCTGGCAATTGTTCTTCATGGATCTTGGCTCCACTCTCTGGAATCTTGGCTCTGCTCTCTGAGGCATTCTTCCTTTTCCATCAAAAGTACTCCATGTTTGCTTTTGAGTCATTGTCTCAATCTGCTTCCTGAATTGCAAAAGTTAGGAATCCAAAACCCTTTGCATTTTGTACTGACTCTCTCCCTTTCAGTCCAAGCTGGTATAATTATTTGAAAAATCATGTGTGTTTTCTTATGTGTCAATGTATAATCTATTTTATTAAGCCAAAGTCGTGTCCACAAACCTCTCTGATACTATCCTTTCTTTATCTTGTCCTACCAGTGTGAAATTTCCATGAGATATCATTCTTAGAAACTCTCTGTTTTAAATGCAGAAGATTTCTGAGGCACACCCTTAAGAACCTTAGGGGGCCTTCCATCTGTCTAAAAGTTTATATATGAGTCACTCTGTTAAACCTTTCTGATGTCTTAACAAAGGCTGTTACACACCAGCCTGGATTTGATCTTTTCCCAGAAGTCATTTCTCAATTCTTAATTTAAAAATTATTTGACATATGGAAATGTTGGGTACGGGAAACAGTTTTACTTTTGAATGCAGACAGTACCAGTCCCTTTTTGTTTAACAGTGCATTTCAGTCTTTAGTTCATCTCTCTTCTCACATTTTATCATAGATGGTAAAAAGAAGCCAGATGGCACTTTCGATATTCTTCGGTCATCAAGTTCTAGGTATTTTCTGTTTTCTACATTATTGCAGACAACAGTCTTGGCAAACTTTCTGCCACTACGTAACAACTGCTTTCTTTCTTCCAGCTTCTAGTAACACTTTCATACTTTCCTTTAAGTCCTCACTGACAGCTTCCTTTGGCTTCAGATAACTGTTGCCTAGAAGCCCATTAGACTTTCAGATAGTATCCTTAAGGCCCCTTAAGTTTCTTCTCACTTCTTCCCAAAGCCAGTGCCACCTGTTTTAGATTTTTTGGGGGGGCTGGGGTGGGGAAGGACCCTACTTCCAGTGCTCAAAAGCTGTTGTTGTATTTATTGCTTTGTAACAAATCACCCCAAAGTTAGCTGCATAAAACAGCAATTTTAATAGGGTTAAAAATTATGTGGGCCAAGAATTTGGAGAGAGCATAGTGGGAAAGTATTGTTCCATGATGTCTGGGACTTTAGCTGGAAGTCTTAAAGGCTAAGGATGACAAAATGGTTGGGGAACAAAATTCTCTGGAGGTGTCTTCACATGTCTGATTAATGATTGATATTGACCAGTACTATCAGCAAGAACATCTAAATATGACCTCTCTATGTGTTTTTTCTGCATAGGCTAGTTTGAACTTCCTCACAGCATGGTAGCTGAATTCCGAGATCCCAGACAGCAAGGTGGAAGTGCATGGCATCTTTCTGAACTAGCCTTGTGCTCAGTAGAGGGTTAACTCAGCAGATCTGGGTTGTTCAAACCCTGCACATTCCAAATATAAGATTGGCTTTAATTGTCACCTAGGAGATAACCTCTAAACCTTTGGAATATCCTTCCTGAGAACAAAGTCTTTGTATATCTGGAGACTTAGGATATACTAGATGGTTTATAGTAAAAACGTGACTCATGGTAAGGGCCTTGGACTGTGCTGTATCAATTTGACCTCTTGAGGGACTGTAGACTGAGGAACTAAGATCCATGCCTATGTGAATGACTACTAATAGTAACGGTGGACACCAAGGCTCAGGAGAGCTTCCTTGGTTGGCAATACTTCATGAATATTGTCACACATCATTACTGGGAGAATTAAGTGCTGTCCTTATAACTCCATTGGGAGAAGACAACTAGAATCTCGTGTCTCTCCTGGATTCTGCCCTATGTGCCTTTTTCCTTTACTGAAATTAATCTGCATCTTTTCATTGTAATAAAACATAACCATGAGTATAACAGCTTTTCTGAGTTCTGTGAGTCTTTCTACTGAATCATTGAATCTGAGAGTGGTCTTGGGGACCACAGACATAGGAAAAAGCTTGTTTCTGTTACATCATGTTTGACACTTTTGCTGGAAGACTTGAAAACTGAGGTTGTCTCAATGGTTAGGGTTAGAATTATCGGATGGTGTTTCATGTGTCTAGCTGATGATGGCTGGTGATTAGGACTATCAACAAGAACATCTATAAATGGTCTCTCCATGTGTTCTTTCAGCATGAGCTAGTTTGAACTTCTTCACATATGGTAGCTGGGTTCCAGATTAAACATCAGAGAGCAAGGTGGAAGTGATTGACATTTTTCTGAACTAGCCTCATAAGTCTCATGGCATCACTTTCACTAAATTCTGTTGGTCAAAGTAGTCACAAAGGTCCACTCAGGATTACGGGGTCATAGACTTTACTGTGCAATAGGAAGGATGTCGATATCACATAGTAAGAATATAGAATGCAAGATATTTTTGTGGCCATCTTTGGAAAATACAGTCTGCCACTCTTGTCAAGTAAAATCTTGGTATCTCTAGCCTATAGCCATAGATTTGATCTCTTAGCAACAAGTTTGGGTTTCTATCTACCCCCTCTAACCTCAATTTAATTGCCTGCTCTAGGCCACTGTCCTCAAACAGAGATAATAGAAAGCTTCACCTTGCCACAGGGCTAATCCCAGGTTACTGTGGCTTGAAATGAGGGTTTTGGAGAGTAGTGTAGTAGGGAGTACACAGGAGATAATTTGGTGAATCATGGGAGATTAAATGTTCCCCATTTCCTTCCTATGATTCCTTCTGAAAGCACCACTCTAAGCCAACACACTACATTTAGTATGGGACAAAGTGTTCAGTCTTTGTAATGAGCAGAACACATGATTTTTTGACCTTCTGCTATTTTGGATTTCTGGCAACAGGTGGAAAGTGCTTCTCTTAAAAACACTGTTGATTGATCCCGAGGGATCCTTTCTTCTTTCTGATGAGCCAGCCTGGATCCTAGCTTATCTCTGTCTTGTAACTTATGAAGACTTCAAGATGTCACCCATACCCTCCAATACCCTGACATTTGCTATGGAATTCTTTTAAGTGACAGCCTTGATGTGTATGGCCTGTGTCCTAACAGAAAACTGGAAAGAAATTTGACCAACTTTCTTAATATCATTTTCAAAGAATTGTATCTCATTGTCACCTCCCTCCACCAACAGAATCACATATTAAAGCCTTTCCTTTGCAATACCCCATTTTCAGATAGTAATTTCTCAATGTCTTGCCATTATATAGTTGCATAGGACAGAAACATAATTTGAACTAGTTTAAGCCAATTAGGTTTATTGACTTCATTATAATTCTCACTCTCTCTCTCTCTCTCTTTCTCTCTCCCCCCCGCCCCTTGCAGTATTTCAGGTTCATTCTCTCAGACAAGCTTCTCCATGTCATGGGTGACAAGGCTACGGATAGTTCAAGCTCACATCTTTCATAACCAAATAAAATAAGGCTCTTCTTTACAAGTTCAATTTTGAAAAATTCTGGGAATGATCTATGATCAATCAAGCTTTCTTTTATTATACTAAGGAGTCACAAGGTTTTATTATTTATTTAAGTCCCTTATAATCTTAAGGAAGATACTGGCACAAAATACTCATTTTTCTATTCTAGGAAAAAAAACATTTTTCTTTTGTTATTTTGGTTGAGAAAACTCCATACTATTGCACCAAACTTTAGTAATATTTATTTTTACCCTAAACCTAGAGCACTGAATAACCCCTCTTGAATTGCTGGATGAATTTAGAAATGATGTAAAAAGCAGAAATTATCTGTTTCTCCCACAAGTCATTGTTAAATGTTAATAATAATGCTAAGTATATGCTCACTACTTTCCTAGGCAAACAAGGAAAATGTGATATAAAAGATAGGGTTGTAAAATAAAAGGATGAGACATTATAGCATTGGAGTTTATTGAGGTAATTGGCTAGGAATCCCTGTGTGTCTTGTAATGGAGAATTTCACATCATTTTTAGAATAAATATTTTCTTGTGGGCAAATGCAGTGAGTGCTGAATGGTATTTGTGGAGTTATTGTCTGTGGCAGCATGCTCCCTGGGTAGAATGATACCTTTTAGGAATAAGCAATGTGGGCTTTTTTAGTTTTGCTCAGTAATTAAAACAGCTGTGGAAAAGAACCATGAGCACTGCCATAGACTAAATGTTTGCGTCCCCCCAAAATTCATGCTGAAACCTAACCCCGATGTGGTAGTATTAAGAGGTGGGCCTTTGGGAAGTGATTAGGTCATGAGGGCAAAACTCTCATGAATGGGATTAATGCTCTTATAAAAGAGACCCCAAGGAATTCTCTTGCCCCTTCAACAATGTGAAGACACAGGGAGAAGCAGGCTTTCACCAGACACCTAATCTGCTAGTGCCTTGAACTCAGAATTCCCAGTCTCCAGAGCTATGAGAAATAAATATTTGTTGTTTACGCCACCCAGTCTACGGTATTTTCATTATACCAGCCCAAAAGGACTAAGACAAGTGACATGCAAAATTAAACAAATATTATTGTCTTACATTCTTTTAACTATTTTAGCAGTTTATATTCTAAACAATGTAATTATGGTTTTTCTAGTACAGTGTTTTAGTACAGAAAAAGACAAGTTGGCTTGTATATAAGACACAGTACTATGTGCAATTCCTATACAGCTCAAAGCTCACAGATATTTTAATTCTACATTAATTACAACACAATACCTTGCCTTAAAGGAGTATTATTACTTAATAGTAAAATCATAATTTTACTTTATAGGAAAATATTCTTCTATCTAATATATTGTCATTTAATAAATTTTCTTACCTTAAAAGTTTACACAGATTTCATTTTTTTTAAAACTGATTTTCCTTGGGTATACCATTTCCTGAGAGCTCAATATGTTATGGCTAATGGAAATGTTGTACTCTTAAGACCGCCCCTTAACCATAGTATAAATATGAGTCTCTGGTAAGCCTAAGTGTGAACACAAGCTACTAATTTATTTTTCATAAGTTGAATCAGTCCTAAAAAGGGATAACAACAGCCTATTGGTGACTATTTTAGTGTCATGCTTGCAGTAATAGCTGGGTAAGGAGGAAAATCAATTATAGTTCTGAAAGAGATGTAGATTTTGTTCACTTAAAACTCAGGCTTTTAATCCCTGGACAAAAACCTAGCCTGGAATGCATTCTAAAAGGCATTTCTTCTACCATAAGAGGATGTAGTAACTCATAGAAGCTTATCATTTAAACAAAAGGATTAGTCAAAATAATGATGTGAGAGGTATGCCAAATAAGGCCAGCATGTTCTTTTTGAATACGTGAAAAGGAAATTGCTCAATAAAATTTCCATCGTATCTCATCTGTTTTTGATAGGTCATAGAAGCTGTTATCAGTATTCATATGCGCACAAGACATTCCAAGAGTATCAAAGGTGAATGAATTAATTGACTGGTACGCTTCTCCTTAAGACTCAAGTTCTCTGTAACCTTAAAAAATAAACACCTATACATATTCAAAATAGGTATACTGTTAATTTTGTCCTGGTGCTTTTGCTTTTAGTGAATAAAAGGAAAGAATGTTACATTTCACTGCCTACAGCAGGCCACTAATTCCATTCAATTTAATTCAACTCATTTCAATTTATTTACTTTTTTTTTTTACATCTTTATTGGAGTATAATTGCTTTACAGTGGTGTGTTAGTTTCTGCTTTATAACAAAGTGAATCAGTTATACATATACATATGTTCCCATATCTCTTCCCTCTTGCGTCTCCCTCCCTCCCACCCTCCCTATCCCACCCCTCTAGATGGTCACAAAGCACTGAGCTGATCTCCCTGTGCTATGCGGCTGCTTCCCACTAACTATCCATTTTATGTTTGGTAGTGTATATATGTCCATGCCACTCTCTCGCTTTGTCACAGCTTACCCTTCCCCCTCCCCATATCCTCAAGTCCATTCTCTAGTAGGTCTGTGTCTTTATTCCTGTCTTACCCCTAGGTTCTTCATGACATTTTTTTTTCTTAAATTCCATATATATGTGTTAGCATACGGTATTTGTCTTTCTCTTTCTGACTTACTTCACTCTGTATGACAGACTCTAGGTCCATCCACCTCATTACAAATAGCTCAATTTTGTTTCTTTTTATGGCTGAGTAATATTCCATTGTATATATGTGCCACATCTTCTTTATCCATTCATCTGATGATGGACACTTAGGTTGTTTCCATCTCCGGGCTATTGTAAATAGAGCTGCAATGAACATTTTGGTACATGACTCTTTTTGAGTTATGGTTTTCTCAGGGTATATGCCCAGTAGTGGGATTGCTGGGTCATATGGTAGTTCTATTTGTAGTTTTTTAAGGAACCTCCATACTGTTCTCCATAGTGGCTGTACCAATTCACATTCCCACCAGCAGTGCAAGAGTGTTCCCTTTTCTCCACACCCTCTCCAGCATTTATTGTTTCTAGATTTTTTGATGATGGCCATTCTGACTGGTGTGAGATGATATCTCTTTGTAGTTTTGATTTGAATTTCTCTAATGATTAATGATGTTGAGCATTCTTTCATGTGTTTGTTGGCAGTCTGTATATCTTCTTTGTAGAAATGTCTATATTTACTACTGAGAGCACATTCCTCTCCTAGTCGATATGGTATATAGCCCAAAGATGTAAGACTATCCTCTTTTTCTCAAGTTCTAGAGTGAATGCATAGTAAGAAATAGTTAAATATCAGTTCATTTATTCAATTAATGCAAGTTATAAGTGATAGACAGAAAGTGCTACAGACTTTAGAAATAAGATGTTATAAGCACATTTACAAAGCTCTGCTTATAACTGCAAACTTCTGGAGATAACCAACATGTTCATTATCATTGGAGAAGATAAATAAGTTGTTTATATTCACACAGTGGAATTCAACATTTAGAATGAATGAACTGTGGCTACATGCATCAACACTAGTGAATCTTATACATAATATTGGGGTGGAGCAACCAGGCAGCTCCATTTAGGAAAAGATGCAGTTAGAGTGAGTCCTTGTACTACGCACTGATATAAACTCAAAGATTTAAATGAAATTATGTAAATACTGGAAGAAGACATAGGAGAATGTCTTGATAAAATTAAATTAGGAAAGTACTTTGTACCTTTGATTGAAAATCCAGGGCTTCCCTAGTGGCGCAGTGGTTGACAGTCCACCTGCCGATACAGGGGATACGGGTTCGTGCCCCGGTCTGGGAAGATCCCACATGCCGTGGAGCGGCTGGGCCCATGAGCCATGGCCGCTGAGCCTGTGCGTCTGGAGCCTGTGCTCCGCAACGGGAGAGACCACAACAGTGAGAGGCCCGCGTACCGTAAAAATAAAAAAATAAAAAAATAAAAAATAAAAAAAATCCAGAGCTATGTTAAAACTGTCAAAACTAGTTACATTTAAAAAAATTTCTTGGTGACAAAACTACAATACCCAAGGTGAAAAGACAAATGACAAATCAGAGAAAAATTGCTACTCATGTAAGTCTAAGAATTAATATGCTAGGAATTAATTTGAAAAAGTATCAATAATTTAAGAGAAAAATGTGCAAAAGACATGAAAAGCTATCTCACAGAAAAGACAGACAAATGGCTTTAAACATAAGAAAAACATATGCAACTTTATTTATAATACAATAGATGCATTTTACACCTATTAAATTAGCAAAAATCTAAGTTTAATGAGATAGTGGGAAACAGGCACTTATATATCATTGGATGAGCATAAAATAGCACACCCTTTCTGAAGGGCAATTTGGTAATGCCTGTCAAAATTATAAATGTATTTCCCCTTCGACCCAGGAGTCCTACTCACAGGAATTTATCCTACAGAAATATATGCACACAGAAAAAAAATGGCATATGTTATTATCTGCAACATTGTACTAGTAAAAGATTAGAGAATATGCAAGTCCATTAGTAGAGGACTAGTTATAAAACTATGGTAGATGGACACCATGGAATGTTATGAAGTTATAAAAAAGAATAAGAAAGTGCTCCAAGATTTATATGGAAAGATTTATATGTGATGTCAGGTACTTTATAAATCAAAAAGGTGGGGGGTTATCGAGTAAGAATACAATTGTGTTTGCTTTTATTGGAAAGATTCAAAAGAAGTTGATAGGAGTGATTACCTATGGGGACAACGTAGAGGGGGACATAGGTTGGCTGCAGCAGGGGAGGAAGTCAGGCTTTCAGTATTTTGTATTGTATTGTTTTGCTTTTTGAACCACGTATGTAAAACCTACTCAAGTTAACTGACAGACCCATGATGATAAGAAGGAACAAGGTACAGAAGAATAAATACATTATGATTGCTTTTATGTGAAGTTAAAAAAAAAGCAAAATGTAGCAGTTTATTATTTCAGGAAATATACATGAATGATAAATTCTGTGAAACAGGCCAGGAAGTAATAAACATAGAATTCAAAATAGTGTTTACCAGGTTTGGGGAGGGGGGATAGAGGTATAGAACAAGGAGAATACAGTTTTAGAAGGGAAAAAGGAAGGAAGGAAAGAAGGAAGGAAGGGAGGGAGGGAGGGAGGGAAATATAGAAAAGAAAAAGAAATAAGAGATCAGTGAGGACTATAGGAGTTTAGAAGAAGAGGAGACTTAAACTGGTTCTTGAAGAGTGTGAATTCCAATAAATGTAATTTACATTAATGTATTATTATAGTTTACAAAACTTTGCATACACATGATGTCATATTGAGTCTCATACCGAGGCAGAGAGGTGAGAGCAGGCATTCAATAACATAGCCAAGGCACAGAGGATGTGAAGGCATAAAACCTTGAGGAATTAACCTAGCTGGGCAGTTGGACTGGCAGTAATGAGTAATAGTCTAATAGATTCACAAGGTTTGATTATAATGGGATTGAGAGCTTATCTCAGAAGCCATTAAATGTATGTTTGTTTGCAGACAAAGACAGATCCAAGAAATATTTGAGAGTTGAACACAGCAGCATTTCTTAGGCCTTACCTAACACTGCCTCTAGCCTTAAGGCTTATCACCAACAATCGTCTACAGGAGTAACATCTCCCAATCCAGCTGTCCAGCCAGGTAGATCCATTGATTATTTAGGAGTGTGTTGTTTACCTTCTATATGTTTGTGAATTTCTCAAATTTCCTTCTGTTATTGTGATTTTCTAACTTTGTTTCATTGGAGCTGGAGAGCATACTTTGTATGATTTCAATTCTTTTAAACCTGAGACCTAACATATGATCTCTCCTGGAGAAGGTCCCATGTACATTTGAGAAGAATATATATTCTGATGTTGAGGGAGTATTTTATAGATGTTCTGTGTCTGTTCCTATGTTTATAATTTAATCAAGTTTCTATATCCATGTTGATCTGTCTAGTTGTTATGTCCATTATTGAAAATGGGATATTGAAGTGTCCAACAATTATTGTTGAATTGTCTATTTCTCCCTTCAGTTCTGTCAGTTTTTCTTCATGTATTTTGAAGCTCTGTTGTTAGGTGTATACATATTATTGTTGTTTTATCTTCTTAATGAATTGACCCTTTTATCATTATGAAATGCCCTTTTTGTCTCTAGTAACAATTTTTATCTTAAAATCCATTTTGTCTGATAACAGTACAACCACTCCAGCTCTCTTTAGTTACTATTAGCATTTGTCTTCTGGGACAAAGTAGTGTATAGGAAAGAGGAGGAAACTAATGTTTATAAAGCTTCTAAAACTTCCTGAACTATGCAGGAAAATTCCCGTATAAGCAATATTCTTTAGCTGAGGATGATAACACTTGCCAGGAATGAATACTTTCTGGCTTACTTCAATGTTGTTATTATATAATAAAGGCCTAAGTTTTGATAGAGAAGGTATAGAGTTTTTGAAAAACCAGGAAAATCTCATTCTATGACATGAAAATTAGTAAAAATCATTCAATTGCATAACTACTTAAATACTGATGGGCCATGATTGTGTTTATAGTTCAATACAATAGACCAGGTATAGCCTTTAGGAACATATTATTTGAAATATGACTGATGTAGAAAACACATACACACTTTCATGCACATCCCTCAATAAATGATTGATTTAGGTATGTATACAGGTGGTCCCCTACTTACAATGGTTTAACTTATGATTTTTAACTTTATGATGGCGCAAAAGCGATATGCATTTCAAACCATACTTTGAATCTTGAATTTTGATCTTTTCCCTGGCTAGTGATATGCATTAGATCTTCTCTTGAGATTCTGGGCAGTGGTGAGCCACAACTTCCAGTGAGTCATGCGATCACAAGGGTAAACAACTGATAAACTTACAACCATTCTGTACCTGTACAACAATTCTGGTTTTTTACTTTCAATACAGTATTCAAAAAACTACATGAGATATTCAGCACTTTATTATAAAATAAGCTTTGATGACTTTCCCAACTGCAGGTTAATGTAAATGTTCTAGACACGTTTAAGGTAGGCTAGGCTATGATGTTCAGAAGGTCAGGTTCATTAAGTATATTTTTGACTTGATATTTCCAGCCTACAATGGATTTATTGGGTGGTAACCCCATTGTAAGTTGAGGAAGATCTGTGTTAGTTTTCTATTGCTGCTGTAACAAATTGCCACAAATTTAGTGGCTTAAAAAATACAAATGTATCATGTTACAATTCTGTAGGTCAGAAGTCCTACAGGGGTCTCACTGGACTAAAATCTAAGGTGTCAGCTGGATGCATTCCTTTTTGGAAAGTCTAGGGGAGAATTTGTTTCTTTGCCTTTTTCAGTTCCTAGAGGCTTCCTGAATTCCTTGGCTCATGGATCCCTTACTCCATCTCCTGACCCTGCTTAGGAGAGCAACTTAGCATCTCTCTGACCCTGCTCTCATCACATCACTTTCTCAGACTACATGTGGGAAAGATTCTTTGCTCTACTGGGAAAGGTGATTAGACTGGATTCATCTCGATATTCCAGGATAATTTCCCTATCTCAAGGTCCTTAATCTTAATCACATCTGAAACTTCTCTTTTTTTTTTTTTTCATGTAATGTAGCATATTCATAGGTTCTGAGGATTATGACATGAATATCTTTGGGGACCTTATTGTGCCTATCACAGTAGGGAAAATTAATGAATTCTAAAACCATTAAATAAATGGTTGATGGGGAATACAGATTATATGCAGGTCCCAAAAGAAAATAATTTAACTTTAAAACCGAGAGATTAGCTCGTCTCCCCTTTAACTCAGTAATCCCATTTACTGTCACTAATAGTGGGACATCAGACATGATGTGTCTTTCTATGTGATGCACAATGTTGTCCACAGTATCACCTAGGAAGAATTCTTGTTAAGAGTATAAACCTGAACATAATTCAGGAGGTCCAGTTTTAACCTCCAGTATATAGGAAATACAGGAGATAGAGGATTAATTTAAAGGATACCGCAAGGAAATGAACAAAGCAAGGATATGTAATATTCTACAAGACAACTTGTCTCAAGTCTGTATTGTAGAGGAAAAAGGAAGAGGGAGTTGTAATTGTTTTAGATTAAGGGAGAGAACAACTAAAGACAATGCATGGTTCTTGATTAGCTCTTGGTTTGAAAATAAAAACAGTTATAAAATATGTTTTGGAAATAAGTAGCAGTATTAAAATATAGACTGGGAAATAGATGACATTAGGAAGTTTTCTAAATTTATTAGATGTGATGACAGTACTGTCAACTGGTAGGAGAATCCTCTTATTTTCTATAAATGCATGCTAAAGCAGTTAGATTGAAGCATCAGAATATTTATAATTTATTTTATAATGGTTCAAGAAGAAAACATATATAGAAGAAATAAATACAGCAAAGTGTTAACGATATAGGGAGTCTCTGGGTGATATTTTGGTATTTCTACTTTTCTATATTATTAAACATTTTCATGTTAGTAAAACTTTAAATATCTAATATAAAAGTACATATACACATAACTTAATTGCATTATAACCTGTTGGAGATAATGAGGTTGTCACTACAGAAATAATGTCATCTGCAGGAATAATTAGAAAAAGGAAAAAGTTTAAGAAATAAATGTTTGTCAGCTTTGTCTAGTCTCAACTTTTCTCATTGTTCTAGGGGGACAGACTATTTTTCCTCTCATCTTTTTTTTAGAAGAGAGAGAGAGAGTTTCTAGAGTCTGTATAACATGATGAATTTTTTAGAACATTCAGTTGTTTTATTCAATATGCTTAGAGGGCTCACCAAACCTTATACAATCTATATGTTGGGCTCCAATGTGTCCTAGGCAGATAACCAGCCCCAATTCTTGAAATGGGAAGAGGATGTGTCATTCATTTATCATGTGATAAAGCTGCCAGTTCAAGAGACTACATGGAGGTCAGTAAACCACAGACCACTGACTCACTTGAAGGACGCATCTGAACTTACCTCAATCGAGGGTCAGGCATCCAATAAACTTCTACTGCTGTGAGGTACATGGTCTTCTTGATGAGTGAATGAGGCTGCTGGAAAAGCCCTTGTAATGATGTAATGACAGCTAAAAGATACTTGTTGAGGGCTTGCCAGACAGATATTGCAGGAGTTGTTGGAGACCCCTGGTGGCAACATAAAGGAAAAACAGATAACCACAAAATTCCAGACTTTTTAGTTTGGAAATCAGAGTAAATGGAAACTGAAACCAACTTCTCTAAGTCTCATTTACTTCTCTGACCTTTCCATTTCATTTTTCTTTCTCCAATTCTTTAAAAACTTTGTCATTCTTTAAAGGTTTTTTCATGACATTCTTCTCATTTATATGTTCTTTAATGATCACATCCATTCACCAAATCATAATTTTAGCATGGTTTTCTCTATTGAGCTTGTGCTCGTACTTCTAACTCCCTGCTAGATATTTCCATTTAGATAGCTCTTAAACTCAGCATGCCAAAAGAAAGGTCCTTGGGCAAACTTGCTAATCCTTTATTTCCTATCTCAGGAAATGCTGTCATAATACAGCCAAGCCAGAGGGCTTATACTTCAATAAAGCATAAAGGCACAAAGAGTCTTGCACACTTACCATGTACCAAGCACAGGATAGTTGCTGGGATGAAGAAAATTAAGACATATCTTAAAGTGGAGTAAAGAAAACAGACCCTTTAACGTGACAGAGGAATGTATATCCTGCTTTGGGAGTTCTGAGGAAGGAAACCTAACCCAGCCTGAGATGGAAAGATTCAAGATGAAGGATTCCTGGAAGATATTACGAGCAAGCTATACACTGTACACAGTAAGAATTTGTATTATGGGCTGAACTGTGTCTCCTCCCACACACACTCCACAGTTGAAGTCCTAACCTCCAGTACTTCAGAATGTGATGGTATTTGGAGATAGAGACTTTAAAGAGGTAATTAACTTAAAATGAGGTTATTAGGGTAAGCTCTAATCCAATATGACTTCTGTCCTTGTAAGAAGAGGAAATTTAGACAAGATGGAAGACAATATGAAGACATGGGGGAGAAGACAGCCATCTACAAACCACTGACCTTGTCAACACTTTGATCTCGGATTTCCAGCCTCCAGGAAGTAAATTTGTGTTGTTTCCATTTAATCCATGTAGTCAGTGGTACTTTGTTTTGATAGCTCTAGCAAACTGGCATATTCTGATTTCTTTTTCAAAATAAAGGTAAGACTTTTCTAAGCAGAGGGAAGAGAATATGCAAAACAAGTAACCATGAATGATAATATCTTACTTGTGAAACTAGAGTAGTTCAGTATGACCAGATTACTGGGTATGCAATGGGGACCAGTTGTGGGGAATTGGGGGGGATGAGGCTAGAAAGAGAGGGGGAGGCCAGATTATGGGAGGCCTCATGTGCCAAATTAAAATAGTGGAAATTGAGGGTGAAGATGCTATGGAATTAAAGAAGGTAGTATTAAAGAACATCTCATATTATAGTTAGTTCCCTCTAATTAAAGTTTATTACTGGTGTGCAACTCTTAGGGCTTTGTCTAATCCAGTTTTACATGTTAATACTATTATTTCATGATGGCAGTTGCCAGTTGTTCACTAGATAAAGGACTGCTTTTAAAGAACTACATTAATCCTTACATCTCACAAGATGTTTATCCCCTGCTGAGCAATCTAAATATTTTTTTTTACTGAATTTTATGTCAATATTCTTTCCTTCACTTTTTATTCCAGCTTCAAAAATTTCTTCTTTCCAGTGTTTATATTTTAGCAATATCTGGAATTTGTTACAGCAAGACTGTCAGGCTGATGCTTGCATAAACTATATCTAGCTAGAATATCATTACCTTTAAAAGTCAGTATTTTTATTTCTCAAGTCTTAGTATTTATTTTGCTTCTTTTTAATTATGATTAATTTTCCTAATATCTCAGGTATGGATAATTTAGCTTTGTTGCCCTTTCTGCAATCTCTCTATTATCTTTCAATGCTTGGATAGGACAGAATTGTTATGCCTAATAAAAAAAGGTATAAGCTCTCTGAAGGCAGTGGTCCTGACCCACCTGTTTATCAGTATGTTCCCAGTGCCTGACATATGATTGATAATAAATATATTTTATTTTATTTTTTAAAAATTTTTATTGGAGTATAGTTGATTTACAATGTTGTGTTACTTTCTGCTGTGCAACAAAGTGAATCAGTTATACATATATCCACTCTTTTTTAGATTCTTTTCCCATATAGGTCATTACAGAGTACTGAGTAGAGTTCCCTGTGCTATACAGTAGGTCCTTATAAGTTATCTATTTTATATATAATAGTGTGTATATGTCAATTCCAGTCTCCCATTTATCCATCCCCCCACTTCCCCCTGGCAACCATAAGATTGTTTTCTACATCTGTAACTCTATTTGTGTTTTGCAAATAAGTTCATTTGTACCATTTTTGTTAGATTCCACATATAAGGGATAATTGATAATAAATATATTTTAAAGGAAAAATACTGTTTGCTCACAGCCGTCTATCAACAAATCCTTATAAGACAGTTGTTCTTAAACTAGAGAAGTACTTCAGAATCCCCTGGATTTTCAGTATACATATGTGCTAGTCCCTCCCTATACCGAATACGAATTTGGGAGGAGGGGATAGAGGGTTCTAGGCATAAGTACTGTACAGTGAAAAATCTTCCAACATTATTTTGATATTTATTACTAACTGATAAGGGCAGAAATTGTTACTACTTTCATCTCAGGTAAATTCCTCCTGACCTGGGTACAAGGATGAGGAAATAGTGAGTGAGTGAAATGTTTTGGAGAAGGGGATTTTATCTAGAGCTTCTCAACACACTCGTTACTGCTTGTACTATTCATAAGGCTGGTCTCCATTGAGATCAATATCCTGTGTAGTCTTATCTTAAAAAAATGGTGGCTCTGGAAAGATGGGTAGTCCAATAGACTTAGAATCAGGGTTTTATGGCTAGCTTTTGCACTTATTAGGTTTGAGATCTCAAGCAAAGTGCTTAGCTCTCTGAGATTCAGTTAACCTCATCTGTAGAAAGGGTGTAATAATGTCTACAGTTGACCTGTGAACAACATGGGGGTTAGGGCCACCAACCCTCCAAGGAGTCCCCAAGACCCATATAATTTATAGTCAGCCCTCCATATCCGAGGTTCCTCTTCATCCTCGGTTCTGCATCTGTGGATTCAAGCAGTTGCTGATTGTGTAGTACTGTAGTATTTACTATTGAAAAAAATCTTCATATAAGTGGACCCACACAGTTCAAACCCTTTTTTTTTTTTTTTTTTTTCCGTTTAAGCTATTACTCTCCCGTTGCGGAGCACAGGCTCCGGATGCATAGGCTCAGCGGCCATGGCTCACAGGCGTAGCCGCTCCGCGGCATGTGCGATCTTCCCGGACCGGGGCACGAACCCATGTCCCCTGCATCGGCAGGCGGACTCTCAACCTCTGTGCCACCAGGAAAGCCCTGTAGCAGTTTTACATTTAATAGTAGTGTGTGGCATTTTTCTATTTAATAGAGAAGTGTACTGACTAGGCATATAATAGATTTTAACTGAGTTATTTTTATTCATGATATTTAAAAATGATAAGTACTTATAAAACACCCAAAGACATCTAAAATAAAATTCTAGTCATTTCTGTAAACCAAATTTGACCCAAAAAATTCTTTATATGTTGGCAGACAGGATATACTCTGGAAAGGTGAATTTATGAGTAGCCTCCTACCCTATTTCAATTACCCTGTTGATGCAGACCACCACAAGAACTTCTAAATACACATTGAGTAGATTTGCATGCCCTTAAAAACAGATCTTTGGGATATCAGCAAAATGGCAGAGCAGGCAGCTCTACGCTCCTGTCTCTCTACAGAAACACTGAAAAGAAACAGAAATTGGCAGAATCAACTTTGTCAGACATCTGGAAAACAGTCAGAGGTTTACAACAGCCAGGTGAATGCTGAATCAAAAACAAACAAGCAAACAAAAAGCAACTTAGCAATGACAGAAAAGCTCTGTGGCATTTTTTACTTCCCCTTGCCCCACCCCCTCCCCAGCTTGGTGGTGTTCTTGAAGGTGGTAGCCCACCTACCCAGTGTAAGACTCTGACCCCCAGTTCCATAGGGAGCAGAGCAGATCTAATTGGCAAAATATTATGTTTGTCTGTTCTAAGCTCTCTGGGGACTGCCTGAGACACTTATGCAAGGTCTCTGGTTTGCCTAACTTGGAACTCACTCAGGGTGGAAAAGTGGCCAGCATTGCTCAGAAACATTGTAAGGTGAGGAACAACCCACAGCCAGCTAGGGTTAAAGATTATAGCTGAGATACAACAGACTGCCCAAAGGTTGGGAAGAAAAGCTGGGGAGAATTGTTTTGAGAAATGAACATGGAAAAGTATCCATGTATATTGGGGAATTTAGAAAACCACACATTTGCTCAAGGAAGGTCAGATGCTCAGAAAAGACCATAGAATGCCCTAAGATTTTACCTCTGGCTGACCTCTAGTCTCAGTGTAAGCAGGAAGTGAAGTTTAAGTCAGAGTTGTAAACGTCCTGGCTAAGTGTTGAGGGAGTGACTCATCACAGAGCCAATCTATGAAAACTGGAAGAGGATTTTTTTTTTTTTTACGTTCCTAGTGTACAAGGAAATTGCTGTCAAAATACCAGCTGAACACAAGATAAAGGAACAAAGACTTCAGCGGCAACACACAGAAATGGAATAGTTTATATTCATTTGGAATTGTAAGGGGCCCTGAATAGCCAAAACAATCTCAAAAAAGAGGGCAAAGTTAGGCAACTCACATTTCCCAATTTAAAAACTTACTATAAAGCTACCATAATCAAAACAAAATGGTATTAGCATAAGGCTAGACATATAGAACAATGGAACAGAACTGAGTGTTTAGAAACTAAACCCATACATCTATGGCTAATAGATTTTCAACAGAGGTGCCAAGACCATTCAATGGGTGAAGACTTATCTCTTTAATATATGGTATGCAGAAAACTGCATATCCACATTCAAAACATGAAGTTGGAACCCTACCTCACACTATAAACACAAGTTAACTCAACATGGGTCAATGACCTAAATATAAGAGTTAAAAAAATAAAACTATGAGAGGAAAACATAGGGGTAAGTCTTTTTGACTTTGGATTTGTCAGTGGATTCTTAGGTATGACACCAAAAGAAAGACTGACAGAAGAAAAAACTAGATACATTGGAATTCATTCGAAACTTTTGTGTATCAAAGGATATTATCCAAAGAAGTGAAAAGATAATCTACAGAATGAGAGAAAATATTTGCAAATCATAATCTGACAAGGGACTAGTATCCAGAATATATAAAGAACTGTTACAACTCAACAATAAAAAGACAAACAACCCAATTAAAAAATGAGCTATGGATATAAATAGACATTTCTTCAAAGAAGGTATACAAATGGCCAAAAAAAGCACATGAAGAATGTTCAACATCATTAGTCATCAGGAGAATATAAACCAAAACCACAGTGAGGTACCACTATACATCTCCTGGGATGACTATAGTAATAATAATAAAATGGAAACTAAGTGTTGGCAAGGATGTGGAGGAATTGGAACCCTCTTACAGTGCTGATGGGAATGAGAAATGATTTGGCCATTGTGGAAAGCAGTTTAGGAGTTCTCAAAAAGTTAAACATAGAATTACCTTATGACCCTGCAATTAAACTCCTAGGTATACACCTGAAAAAATGGAAAACAGGCACTAAAATAAGTACTTGGACACATATGTTCATAGCAGCACTATTTGTCTTAGTCAAAAAGTAGAAACAGTCCAAATGTTCATCAACAGATAAATGGATAAACAAATTATGATTAAAAATGTACAATTTCAGGGACTTCCCTGGCAGTCCAGTGGTTAAGACTGCACTTCCACTGCAGGGAGCGTGGGTTCAATCCCTGGTGGGGGAACTAAGATCCCACATGCTGTGCCACACAGCCAAAAAATTGTAAAAGCCTGTCTTGTTGTCATTAACACACACACACACACACACACACACACACACACACACACACACACATACACATTTCAGCCATAAAAAGAATGAAGTACTTATACATGGTACAGTGTGGATGAAGTGGATGAACCTTGAAAACAGTATTCTAAGTGAAGTCAGACATGAAAAGTCAAATATTGTATGATTCTATTTATATGAAATATCCAGAATGAATAAATCCATAGAGAATTCAGATGTCCAGGGGCTAGGGAGAGGTGGAAATGGGAAGAAATGGCTTAATGGATACAGGGTTTTACTTTGAAGTGATGGGAATGTTTTAGAACTAGACTGAAGAGGTGGTTGCATAACATTGGGAAAGTACTAGATATGTCACCAAATTATCACTTTAAAAATGCTGAATTTTATGTTACATGAATTTTATTTCAATAAGTTATTAAGAAAACAAATAAATCCAGGAAACACTTGAGGCTGGCTTGAGGAAAATTTTCTTGTCTCCAGAAGCTATATCTCAACAGACAATTTCATAGGAACATCCAGTCTGTTCTTCCCTGATGTTTCATGATAATGAAACTTCTTTCTCCAGGAACAAATGCATCACCCGTTCTAATCATTTTACACCGAACATGGTCTCTAGCAATGGCACAAGGAGTGTGAGGCAGGTTGTTACAAGGTGATTGTTGATCCAGTGTTGCCAGAGTGGGTTTATAAACATCAAAGATAAGAAAAGGGCCCAGAATGAAATGCTTCCAAAGAAGCTTCCCCCCAAACACAGTGAGCTAGAGTCAATCCCTTCCCATGACACCATGATTCTGTAACTGGCAAGTGACAACATGTGGTGGAGGTGGGTTTTGAGGGGTATATGAATGAGCTTAGGAAGCCACAGGGGCACATCCTCCCTAAATGTGTGCTTCATAGCGTATTTATAAAATAGAAATGGAAGGAACGAGTTTCTCTAAATTGATCACTTTATGGACCTTCTTGTGAACAGTGATATAGGGCTGATTTATTCACGTGGAAAGTTACATAACTTTTGCCACATTTCTTATTTTACACCACAGGTGAGTCCTGTGCTTAACGACAGGATCTCAGGATGTAGTAAACCCATTTCAGAAGTGTTTTCTAAGTCCACTACCGAATCTTCTCTGAAACTGCTTGCTCCACTGGGGCCTTCAACCCCTCCCTTGCTCCCAGAATAAAGAGAGAAGAGTAATACAAATGAGGGGATGCTGGTTACTAATTAGGTGCCAAAAGATTCTGACTGAAACTGACACAACAGGACAAAAAGTAGAGGCTTAAGTATATGTCTTAAAAAGCTTCCCGGGCTGTTTCACATGGCATATACTGAAAATGCTGTTTGTATGGCACTTGGAGGTAAATGGATGAGGCCCTTTGATCTGGAAGTGAGCATCCTGGGACATCTGGTAGTCCTAGGCCTGGAGACCCTGAGAGCCAAGGAGATAAAGTTATCAGTACATCTGTTATACATACGTGGTACAACCACCATGCCCCAGCTCACCTATTTATAAGTTCTTATTAAAGTTATGTGGAGAACTAAGGGGAGCCTTAAAAATAGTAGCATTAGAAGGTATACAGATTGCCAATAAACACATGAAAGAATGCTCAACATCACTAATCATTAGAGAAATGCAAATCAAAACTACAATGAGGTATCACCTCACACCAGTCAGAATGGCCATCATCAAAAAATCTACAAACAATAAATGCTGGAGAGGAGTGGAGAAAAGGGAACCCTCTTGCACTGTTGGTGGGAATGTAAATTGATACAGCCATATGTAGAACAGTATGGAGGTTCCTTAAAAAACAGAACTACCATACGACCCAGCAATCCCTCTACTGGGCATATACCCTGAGAAAACCATAATTCAAAAAGAGTCATGTACCAAAATGTTCACATAGAAAACTTAGGATGATACCACTTTATACACATTAGAATGGGTAAAATGAGAAATACTGACAATATTAAATGTTGGTGAGGCTGTAGAATGACTGGAACCCTCACATATTGCTCACTAGTGTGTAAAAGTACATAACTCTGGAAAACAGGTTGGCAGTTCCTTAAGCAATTAAGTCTTTCCCTCTATAAGTACTTTGAGTCCTTGTACTTGGTATATTTCTGTCCCTATTTGGACCTTTTTCTGCTATACCCCAAGATATTAATGAAGGCAGAGGCAAGACCGGCATCCCATACCAGAACTTCAGGGATGGACGTGGGCCCTATAGAACAGCTGAATTTGGGGATGAAGGAAGTGGATATCTTTATTTTATTCAGGAAATCTTAGACAAGCAATTTTGACAACGTGTGTTATAATGATTTTCAAGCTTGAATTTCTAGTTAAGAAGTACCTTTTTAGAAAGAGGGTAATTTCACTCAGATGACACAGGACTGGTGATAGAGGAGATGAAGGTTGCAGCCTAATGTTTTTGATGTTGCTGGTATTTATCGATTCCATGTTGAGTTCTTCCCGCTGGAGCCAACTTCATAAAAATAGAAAACTCCTAGAGTATTATTGGCACATATCATCGACAAATTCTTTGGATTGAATTGAAAAAGAAACTGAATTTTTTTAAATTTGAAAGGTAATTTTCTCTAACCATTAAGCCTTTAAATTCAATACACTGTTAATCTTGATGTTTATGGAGCGCCTTCTGCTGAGAGGTAACAATTGAACATGTTTATTTCTGTGTGCAGTCTAACCTGTCAAACCTGCTATGAAGGCACTTAAAGACAAAGGCTTTTGAAGGGTTTTGCTGCCACCTAATGGAATAAGTGGAATATTTTTCATTATTCTGCAATAGACAATTTCCCTTTTACCTCATTGAACATTCATATAAACCTCTAATAATTATTTTAACAAATATACTTGAATTGCAAATATTTTTTTAAATTTATATTAATTTTAACATTATTGGTGTATGTGTGTGTTCTGGTGGTGGTAATGCAGTGCGTATGGTAGAAT
Source organism: Neophocaena asiaeorientalis asiaeorientalis (assembly GCF_003031525.2). Classification (NCBI taxonomy): domain Eukaryota; kingdom Metazoa; phylum Chordata; class Mammalia; order Artiodactyla; family Phocoenidae; genus Neophocaena; species Neophocaena asiaeorientalis. Next base: position 9,054,920 of record NW_020174561.1, read on the forward strand.
GTGAAAATAAGTTTGAGTAACCAGGTTTTAATCTAAGCATCATGACTCATTTTCTACAATTTTATTTGAATTAAATTTACCAAAGGCTTAAGGATCTGATAGATTGTTTATGAATACTGATCTTTTTTTTGCTCAATGAACTTTAAGCAATTCAGATAAACCTATGAGTGAAATGAAGAGTTAGTCATAATGTGAAAGGACCCTGGGGGAATAAATAGGAAAAGCATATATACATATATATAAATATGTGAGAGAGAGAGGGAAAGATATCTGCCTGCTGAGCTTGAAAGTATTCAAAGTTGTCTTTTTCTATTTATAATCTAATCTCACATTGTATTTATTTTTTAAAAAGGCAGGGATTGATTTTTGCCTCTTTTGCTCACTGATGAAGAATGTCTGGTACATTCTAAGCATTGGATAAATAGTATTTATGTGAGTATGTAAACTCTAGAAAATAAAGGAATGAAAGCAAAATCGTCCATAATCCCTCTTGTAACATAAACCACATTAGTCTTCTGATGATACATAACTATGTAACTTGCAGTTCACTAGGCCCCTTCTGTCCCTTAAAGTAACCTGAGGGTTGCTAGAGGATTTGACTGCAAACTTTTTCATCTGCATGTCCTTCTGGAGTATTTTTCAAATCCCAGGGGTCCTCCTCCATTGCCAGTTTCCCTTTGGACTCTGGTATTTCTCTTCCCCCTTTGGGATTCTGAGGTATATTTACCCCAATATATTAACACTCTTTCCATTGGATCCATGGAACCTCTTGGCTGTCCTATTCCTTTATCTTCCACAAAACCATCACATACGGTTTTCTAAGAGTATGTGACTTCTTTAGGATAAAGGCAATTTTAGAAAGGAATTACAAGGTTGAAAGGACCAAGCTTAAAGTCTTAGTTAACTTGAAGTTTCTCTTGAATCCCACATGTTAAGGAACCTAAATACTTAGGGCTTCACGGGGATGGGACTTTATGGATGACTTCTGCTCCACCTTCTAAAGATTACCGGCCAGTTGTGTCTCCCTTCTAGCTTCACACACTCCTTCTTTGACACTCTTCATTCATAACTGTACTATTTTCTCTTGGAAAAACCACCACTTTCCACAGGAATGGCCATCACTCCCTGGATTCACCTGGGTCTGATACTCTGGGCTTCAGTCTGATGGACATTGACATTCATCACTGTCCATACTCTAGGGGGACTGGCTGCAGTCATAAGAGACAATGAATGCAGGTCCTTCAATTAGAATTTCCTTTTTAACACTTTCACAGCAAGAACTGTGTTTGCTGGTCCCTTTATTAGATGACCTATTACCCAAAGTACCTTTCCTCAAAGTAATGACTAGGAATGATTATGGGAAGTTAAAATGTATGCTTTACCAATCAGATGTGCAAGAAAAACCAAATAACCTTTCTTTACTTTCTTTATTTTTATGTTATCTTGCTTACAATCCCCCATCTTTGCTACTGGGAGACTTGGGGGATAGGCATAAATATAAATTAAATAGCTCATGCTCTTTTGTTTTAAAATAGTCTCTTGTGGTTAAATTCAGTGTCTCTTTTGTTAATCTCAGTCTTTTATATATTATCTTCTACTTTGTTTTACAAAACTCACATCAGAGCCAAGGAAGAATATTTGCTTTGTACTTTGTCTCAATCTGTGGCTCCCATGGACCTTGGGTTGGGTTCTTTGGGCATCAAATTACACTCTCATAACTTAAATCACATCAGTCTTTTGTTGACACATAACTATGTAATTTAGGCTTCACTAGAGCCTTCACTGGGCTCTCCACATCCACTGCCTCTTCTAATGTGTCCTCAGGTGGTGTAACTTGTGTTTTCTTCTCTTGGCATTGATATGGTGTGAGATTAAACTTGTTCCTCTCCACCATCTGACCAAATCCTGTCCTGACTCTGTCGGAGAGGAAGAAATTTTCCTCCACCCTTCTAAGTTCTTATGGTTGGTCTAAGAATTAAATTGACATGAGGCCGATTAACAGGAACAAATCACACAAAAGTTTAATAACATGTATACATACAAGAGACCCAGAAAATCTAACCCACCAAAAAGGCTGAAATTCTCACCTTAAATACCACCTTCAGCTAAAAACAAAAGAGGATATTGAGGGTAGTGGTTTGGGACCTCAAAGGGGAAGAAGGCACTTGACATGGAGATGGAAAAACAAATGTTTGGTAAACAGGTATTGCTAGGCCATGCAGAGACACAGAGAGAAATTTTAACAAACAGACTTTGCTAGGTTCCTCCCTGTCTACGCACCTAGTTCATACTATAGTTTTCTATGGTGACAGCTCCCTTCCTGGAGCAGGTCCCCGTCTACATTCTTTAGGCAGTTAGGGGGAAGGTCAGAGTTTCTTCCTGAGTCTTTTGGCCTTGATTGTTTTCATCACGAAATAATCCACATGCCAAAGAGACATTTTGGGGTGGCAAATTTTGCTACAACTCCTTCCCACTATATATGTGTCCCTGAAGGTCCAGCTATGATTCCAGTTCAATCCCTTACATGGGTATTTAGCCTGAAAGCTGTGTGGTATAAGATAATTTCCTACTCATCCAGACCCCTCAGGTAAGCTCACTTCATCTACTTTCCAGCCCACATGGGAACTTCTGGATCACTTCTCTGTTACTCAGGAGGCAAGGGGATGATGCAGGAATGCCCAGCCCCACGTACCTAGACCCTTTTCTCTGGCCCTGCTGATGTAGGGTTCTCCACGGTGTAAACTGGAGTATCAGCTCAGTTGCTCTCAGATTCATTCTCAACTTATTTGGAATTTCTATAAGAATTTCTATAAACCACTGGGTTGAGGCCCTTTTCAGGTACTTGCAGCTTCCTTACCCTGGACTTGTCTCATCTGACTTTCTCTGCTTACTCCCTGCATCTCTCATCCCATCTCCTATCCTCACCCCCAACATTCTCTTTCCCAATCATTCATTTGAAACTGATAGGCGGACATGAGCTCCAGGATATTATGTGCTATCCTAATTCTTCTCTACTCATACCTTATAAAAAATTATATATTCAGACCTCTAAGCTTGATATGCAAAGGCAAACTTCAGATTTAGATTTTAGAACATTCTTTACTCTCTCAACAAAGCCTGACTTTCCAGAGTATTCTCTTGCTGTGGACTCAAAAATTGAAGCTTCGAGCTTCAAAGAGAAACAATGACCTCTTTGTTCCAGGCTTTTACAAATTTCTTTTTCTAGGACATTGAACTCTATGCCTTAGCCTTAGTGGTAGAAGGAATGGCTTTTAAAAGAAGGAGAAAAATAGGATTAATACAAGGGAAAATACAATGTGAGGTTTTTCAAAATGCTTTTATTTTCAAAATTTTATTTATTTATTTCTTAGAACATACTGAGGAAGGAAATACTCCACATGAGCAAGGCTCTGGGAAACCCTTGATATTATAGGTCCCTACTGCAGTGCTGAAGAGATGGGCAAAGTCACAGAAGAAGATCTGTTTGCAGTCGTTGCTGCTGCTGTTACCTGGGGAATGGCAAGGCCTGGATTGCAATGTTTTGCTTTTGCATCACATTCAGATAGAAGATGTGGATGGGGGATAAGGGGGAAGGATGTGTAGCTAATTCTTGCTTTTGTTAAAATCACAGAATAAATGCAATTTTAAACTGGGATGTAAATAAAACTTAGTGATATATATTAACAATAATAATTCTTATTTGCATAGTACTTGACAAAATATTTTTGTTTCATTATATCATATAGAACCTTCCAAACCTTTCATTTAGGAGTTGTAAGTCCTACTTCAGAGATGAGAAACAGAATCCAGGGGATATTAAGTAACTTCTCTCACGTGTGTAGATAATCAATGCCAGCTAATGAATGGTGTTAATCCATATATAGTTGTTGATGTTGTTGTTGTTTAAATCATACCATAATACCTCTGCTGATAAAAGATATGATAATAATAATAGCCTTATCCCTTTTCTGCATGACAACCCTTCACTTCTTTTCTGCATGACAACCCTTCACCTGTTTGAAGGTCTTTATTATGTGTCTCTGTCAGATCTCTCTTAGTTTTCATAACAAAAAGGGTAAAGAAAGCTGATAGGGAGGGAATAACCAAAGTGCTTGGAAGAGTCATTATCAAAGGAAGGATATGAGTATGTAGAACCAGGAAGCTGAGTCCAGAGGTCCCACTCTGAAGGCATTTTAACTTCACTTAGAGTCTGCTCTCTTGATTTTTCCCTCCACTAAATCAAGTCAAATAGAATCTTAGACTCATAGAATTGGGAGTAAAATTGCAAATGTTGAACTATTCAATGCTGGAATTCTATAATACCTAGTAGTGTGATAGTAAATGTTTAGCCACCAGGTCTTGGGGGAAAACAAAGGCCCTTGTTTTCAGTGTTTGCTGATATTTTTGGTGTAAATACTACCCTGATGGCCAGTTTCAACCTACTGAAATGATGTCAGTGAACATGGAGTTTGGAAGAGTTGCTCGCAATTATCTCTTGTGAGCCGGTACAAGACAACTTTCACAAACCATTCGTAGGTTGATTGGAACCCTAAAATGCTACCTAGCTTTGAATAGTACTGTGTCCAACATTACCATTCCACTGTTTGGTAGTTCTAATTATTATTGTTCTTTTCCTGATAATGCTTCTAAAATTACCTTTGGTCCACTTTGGCCTTAGTCTTCCCTGTTTATTACTGTCTTAAACCTTCCCTTCTCCAGGATGTGTACTTTTTGCTAATTAAATCATATATATATGTGATATTTTTCACATGCCAAACCATTCTGATAACCCTGCCTTGGTAATAATAACCCTGCCATTGTTAATGTTCCTTTACAAATTTGATGTTTATAACTGACCGCATAACACAGCTCAGTAGAACTCTCATCCCCTTTTAGATAGATATTTCTAGCATAGATTAAGTCTATGTTGTTTTTCTTTTCTTTCTTTTTAACTAATTAATTAAGTTTTAGCACCCACATGACTTAATTGGTTACTTTTGAGCTTGTGATCAACTACCAAAAATCCCCTTGGTCTTTTTCATGAGAATGGTTATTTTTACATATCTTCCAAACTAGAGAATGTTATCACAAAATGATCTACTTGCAGATCATCTAGTCCAAGTTCCTCACTTTAGAGATGAGGGAACTAGAGATCACAGGGGTTGATTAATTGAAATAAGATTGCACGCCTTGTTGGTGACAAAGTCAGGTCTAGACCAGATCGTATGCCTGCTATAATTCCCTTGTATTCTATTATTTCCTCTTACTCTTAGAACACCATCAGATAAGAAAAGCAAGTTCTGTTAACTCCATTTTAAACATGATAATATTTAGAGTCAGGAATACCAAGTAATTTGCTAAGGCTACATGGGCAATAAATGGCAGCTGATTTTTTGAGCCTAAGTATAAGGCTGTTATAGTGTATATTTTTGGTTATGGCCTCTTACATTCATTAGACTGTGAGATAATTTTTAATTTTGGCTATGTAATCCAGGGTTTTAACCATTCTTCCATCTTCCCTAATAAGCATAGGTCTCTGTCAGCCAGGGTCCCGAAAGAAAACAGAAGCCAACTCAGATGGTTCAAAAGAGTTTAACAAAGGTATTGTATTAGTTTCCCAGGGCTACCATAACAAATTACCACAAACTCAGTGGCTTAAAGCAAAAGTTAAGGAGGCCAAAAGTCCAAAATCAAGGTGTTGGCAGATTTGGTTCCTTCTAGAGCCTCTGAAGGGAAAAAACTGTCCATGCTTCTCTCCTAGCTTCTAGTGTCTGCCAGCAATCCTTGACATTCATTGGCTTCAAAAGGTATCTTCACATAGCCTCTTCTTTGTGTATCTTTTTGTGTCCTCTCCTCTTTATATAAGGATATCAGTCATTGGATTTAAGGCTCACCTTAAGTCCAGGATGATTTTATCTCAAGATCTTTAACTACATCTGCAAAAAGCCTGTGTCCAAATAAGGTCACATTCTGAGGTTCTGGGTAGACATGAATTTTTGAGCAACACTATTCAACACACTACAGGTACCATGTATGAAATTGTGGGTGGAATAAGGAAACAGGCAAGATATAAAAATGCTTACCAACCCTAAGCTTGAAGACGTATTGTGCCCCAGGGTCCCACTGAGGTGGACCAGTGAAGGAGGGGCCCACAGCAGTAATTCTAGCTGTAGAGATATGAGTGCCCTGCCAGGACTTTGGTTTCAGAACAGGTAGAGAACAGGAAGGAAACATGCCAACCACTTTCTCTTCTCAGTTGCCACTCTTCTTTGGATGATTCCCGTCAGCCACATCCAACCAGAAGCCAGGTGTATAAGTTTCCTATTACTGCTGTAAAAATTACTACAAACTTCATGGCTTAAACCAATTCAAACTTATTATCTTATAATTCTGGAGGCCAGAAGTCATACAGAGGTCTCACTGGGTTAAAAGCAAGGTATCAGCAGGGCTTGTTCCATTCTGGAGGCTCTAGTGGAGGATCCATTTCCTTGCTTTTTCCAGCTTCTAGATGCCATCCACATTCTTTAGCTCATGACTCCCTTCCTCTATCTTAAAGCCAGCAACGGCAGATTGAGTCCTCATATCGCATCACTGACCTCTTTTGCTATATAAGTCAACATATTCACAAGATCCAGGGATTAGGATGTGGACGTCTTTGGGAGGAGCCATTCTTCTGCCTGCAGTATCAGTTGACAGTCTTTAGGATTTAGCCTCCTGGGTAGGGTTGGATACAAGTCATGTGGCAATGAAGCTTATACAATTAGGAGGTACTCTACGAGAAAAATAATTCAAAATTATCTTAGGCACAATGCTTGGAAGGGGCAATACCTGAGGGGCCCTGAAGAGGAAGCTTCATTAGCTCAACAGTAAATCAGCCTCTGCTCCTGGGCACAGAACATGGCAAAGCAGGGCAGAGAATAATCTGGGGTGGGGCAAATGGGCAAGAGTCAGAAGAGCATGCCTTAAACATTCCTCCAAATAGCTGATTAAAAGTTTGACTTGTGTGGAATCTGCTGCATTCTACTAGTGCCTCTACTTCAGAGTGATATCAACCTTCTTCAGTCAGCCATAAGTCAGCTGATTTGTGATCATCTTGTTCATAAGAGATGGCCAACAGCTTAGGAAACTGATTTATACCATGCCTTCATAGAAGCCATTTTTTACTCTTACTGCATTTAGGCAAATGTATAGTAATGGTATTGGGGTTGGTGTATTCCTACTCAATACTATTCCTTAGCCTTTTAAGCCTTTTAAGGCAGTGTAGATTTCATGGGCAACTTTCCCTCCAGTCTTCCCCTCAAATGACCTGTAATAAGTTGTCCACTCAATCCACAAAAGGTTCAACTGAACCTTAGGTTTTATAATAAGAAGTTCAGTCTTATTGTGTCACCCATGGAAGTTCCATCTAGCCATAGTCTATTCAACTCTAAATTTGCTTCTCTCTTGTGACTATGTAGTGTATTTGATACAGAATTTTTCTTCTAGATCCCCTAAGTTCTAGGACTTTACAGTGCAGTCATATGAGAGTGAGTCAGCAGTTTAATTCCAATATCTGTCTCACCACTGCCCAGGGACTTTCTAACAAGAACCAAGACAGTTATTAGTTTTATTTTCACCCAAGTAGAATAAAGAGGAACTGCATTAACAAGAATAGAGAAGTGAAGAATACCAATTGCCCATGTCTTAATAGTAAAAAAAAAAAAATAAAAAATAAAAAAGGAGAAAGGGAGTAAATTCCACTGTAGATTTTACTTTATGAAAATAGAGTGACTTCCTGAAGAAAGTGTGGTTTTCAGGGTATTTTCTTGTTTTATTTATTTCCACAAGTAAGATGAATTCTCTGATTGCCATAATTGAACCAAACTTCCAAATGGGAATTGCACTGAAAATAGAAAAAGGAAGAGAACTAATTGCACTTATAGACTGTAGAGGTTAGTGCATATAACCTAATGATGGACATTCTGGATAATGTTCTTCTTTCAATTTAGGTCCATTGAATGAGCAAGTCACAAATAACCATAATGAAGTTAGGTGTTGGTTCAGTCTCTTAAATCTATCAGCCAAGGTCTTTACTTGATATTAATATCTTAAAAAGAGAAATTTCTAACTCTGTATTGAACATTTCTTAGATTTTTTTTCTCCAGATACTTAAACAAAATATGAAAGGAAATAGCAATGGAGTAAAAATCAAAGGAAATTCAAGGAAAGGAAACTTTTAAAATGAAAGTGATGGTTATTTCAAGTGCTGGCACTTCCCAGAAGCTCATTGTCTGACTTAAATAGTCCATGGAGCACAACTTAATCTTTGATTCAACAGCAGTGCCAACACAAAATGCTACTTTAACATGTCCTATGCAAATGTGACATAAATACTGAAAGACCTCAAATGACCTTCTGGCTCGGTCACTTACTACCTGTGTGAACTTGGGTAAGATACTTAAATTTTTTAACCCTCGATTTCTAAGATTTAAAACGGGGATCATGTTATTTTCCTTAAGGTGCTGTAAGAATTACAGGTAATATGTGTAAAATGCCTATCGCCACCGTAGGCAATTATGGTACAGTATTACTCATATTACAAATTGCATAGAGGTTTTTAATTAGTTTATGTGACTCTTTTTTTGTATATTTAATTTTAAATAAGATTCAAGATTTTAAAATAATCTCTAGCTGGGGAATTATATGCATCTGTTTGTTAATGGGAGAGATAATTTTGGGCGAAATAGATAGCATACATCTTTCTCAGTCAAAGGGGCTTTCCTTTAAGGATATGGTCTGCAGATGTTTATTAAAATGTATCTCTTCTTTAGTAGAAGAAATAGAGAGCTCAATTATGGCTAAGTTTTACATGGTATATTCTATAATTCTTAGTCTTCAGACTCCTGGGCCACAAATAATTGTTACAGTACTTTATGGAAGAACAAAACTATTTTCAGCAATATTTTGTGTAATTACAAAGGATATAAATACTTAAGGAAAACAAGTACATGAACATGGAATTTTTATAGTGAATGATAGCAAGGAAAGTCACTCACTGATTTTCCAGATATTTCCGAATAAGTTAAAAGATTTCATAGAACTATATTTTAGTTTCTTCATCTATAAAATGGGAGAAACCCCCATAAATCTCGTCCTCTCAAATCTCACATTTGTAACACTTTGTCAAGTTCCCTATGGCAGAGTCTCCTAGATGTCACCAAGATGCATTCTCTCCTTTATTAAAAGAAATTCTGAGTTTCAGCAGGGGGCGTGGCTGCTTGGCTAGGCATTATGTTTCCCAGTTTCCCGCACAGACTTATTTCTGACCAAAGGGATGGGAGAGAAAGTGATGTGTGCCAATAGAAGATGAAGGAAATGGGACAGGTACATTGGCCCAGAGATGGAAACCCCCTGTTGAGAGTGGCAGATCACTTATACCAGTCCTGAGACGTTTTATCTCTGTACAATTATATGAACACAAAATAAACTACCTTGTTTAAGGTACTGTATTTTAGGTGCCTATTGAAGCTTAGCCTATGCCCTCCTAATTCGACTCACCAGAGGAACATAGCACTGTCCCAGAGAAAAAGTAGGCAGTTTCTAGATAAACATTATAGTGGGGTCTTTACCACACTGAGTGTACACTCCTGACTGTCGGTAGTGGCAGTCAGAAAAGTCAGAGTTTTTCTTTTTTAATTAATTAATTAATTAGTGGCTGTGTTGGGTCTTTGTTGCCGCAGGCGGGCTTTCTCTAGTTGCGGCGCGCGGGAGCTATTTTTCCTTGCAGTGCGCGGGCTTCTCATTGTGGTGGCTTCTCTTGTTGCTGAGCATAGGCTCTAGGTGCGGGCTTCAGTAGTTATGGCACATGGACTCAGTAGTTGTGGTGCATGGGCTCTAGCGCACAGGCTCAGTAGTTGTGGCACACGGGCCCAGTTGCTCCACAGCATGTGGGATCTTCTCGGACCAGGGCTCGAACCTGTGTCCCCTGCATTGGCAGGCGGATTCTTTTTTTTTGCGGTACACGGGCCTCTCACTGTTGTGGCCTCTCCCGTTGCGGAGCACAGGTTCCGGACGCGCAGGCTCAGCAGCCATGGCTCACGGGCCTAGCAGCTCCGCAGCATGTGGGATCTTCCCGGACCGGGGCACGAACCCATGTCCCCTTCATCGGCAGGCGGACTCTCAACCACTGTGCCACCAGGGAAGCCCTAAGGGGGTCACTTTTCGATTGGCTCACATTTCTCTGAAGTTTAGGAAAATGCCTTCTATAGAGAGTTTGAGATTTGTAAACCCAGACACTGGTAATAATTTTGCTGGTTGTATGTAACAAAGGGAAATGTTCTTGCAATAATAGAAACCAGTAACTATTGAATATTTTGCAAAATGATGTGCCACAGTAATTCCATGATATCTCATGGTTTGTTTTACCCCCTGTTAGTTATAAGTGTCATAGAAAATTGGATTGATTTAGAGGTTCATCTTAGACTTCTAGACTGATGTGTCTGTTGTCCTTCATAAGCCTACATTGCCTCTTGCTAGCTGTTCTTTCTAAATAACTTGTCTGATGTCTCCAGTAATAATAGGTCCACAGGTCTTTTTTTTTTTTAAGCCATATGTGTTGCCTCCATGTTCTTCTGTCTGTCTGGATTGTCTTGATTCCTAATCTTCCCATTGAAGGTCACTTTTTGAAAATAACCAACCTTTAGCAAATACAATCTCTCCTCCTCCTCCTCTACTTCTTCTCTTTCTTCTTTACACGGACTCTGTTCCTGTGCATCTCTCTCTTTTTAAAAAAATTTTTATTGGAGTGTAGTTGATTTACAATGTTGTGTTAGTTTCAGGTGTACAGCAAAGTGAATCAGTTATACATATACATATATCCACTCTTTTTTTAGATTCTTTCCTATATAGGCTATTACAGACTATTGAGTAGAGTTCCCTATGTTAAAAAGTAGGTCCTTATTAGTTGTCTATTTTATATATTGTAGTGTGTATATGTCAATCCTAATCTCCCAGTTTACACCCCCCACCCCCTGCTTAACCTCTGGTAACCATAAGTTTGTTTTCTATATCTGTAACTCTGTTTCTGTTTAGTAGATAAGTTCATTTGTCCCCTCTTTTTAGATTCCACATATAAACGTTATCATATGATATTTATCTTTCTCTGACAGACTTACTTCACCCAGTATAACAATCTCTAGGTCCATCCATGTCACTGTAAATGGCATTATTTCGTTCTTTTTTTATGGCTGAGTAATATTCCATTGTATATATGTACCACATCTTCCTTATCCATTCCTCTGTTGATGGACATTTAGGTTGCTTCCATGTCTTAGCTATTGTAAATCATGCTGCTGTGAACATTGGGGTGCATGTATCTTTTCAAATTATGGTTTTCTCCAGATATATGCCTAGGAGTGGGATTGCTAGATCATATGGTAGCTCTATTTTTAGTTTTTTAAGGAACCTCTGTACTGTTCTCCATAGTGGCTGTACCAATTTACATTCCCACCAATAGTGTAGGAGGGTGCCCTTTTCTCCACACCCTCTCCAGCATTTACTGTTTTTAGATTTTTTGATGATGGTGTGAGGTGATACCTCATTGTAGTTTTGATTTGCATTTCTCTAATAATTTGTGATGTTGAGCATCTTTTTTTTAGCCATCTGTATGTCTTTGGAGAAATGTCTGTTTAGATGTTCCACCCATTTTTTGATTGGGTTGTTTGTTTTTTTGATATTGAGCTGCATGTGCTGTTTGTATATTTTGGAGATTAATCCCTTGTCAATTGCTTTGTTTGCAAATATGTTCTCCCATTCTGAGGGTTGTCTTTTTGTTTTGTTTATGGTTTCCTTTGCTGTGCAAAAGCTTTTTAGTTTAATTAGGCCCCATTTGTTTATTTTTGTTTTTATTTTTATTACTCTAGGAGGTGGATTGAAAATTTTCTTGCTGCGATTTATGTCAAAGAATGCTCTGCCTGTGTTTTCCTCTAAGAGTTTTATAGTATGTGGCCTTACATTTAGGTCTTTAATCCATTTTGAGTTTATTTTTGTGTATGGTGTTAGGGAGTGTTCCAATTTCATTAGTTTCTATGTAGCTGTCCAGTTTTCCCAGCACCACTTATTGAAGAGATTGTCTTTTCTCCACTGTATATTCTTGCCTCCTTTGTCATAGATTAGGTGACCATAGGTGTGTGGGTTTATCTCTGGACTTTCTATACTGTTCCATTGATCTATATTTCTGTTTTTGCGCCAGTACCATACTGTTTTGATACAGAAATCTCTTGTGCGTCTCTTAAGGCAAAGCCCTTCTTTCTTCCTTCACCATGTCAAGAGGCTATTCCTGACATACATATACCCCTGCATATCAACACATTCCTTGGCTCTCTCGTTTGACTCTTGCCATAGTAACATAGCTCTGAGAATGGCTGCAGAAAGGAAATCTGATCCATGTATATATTATATAATCCATAAATATATTTATATGAATTTATATTAATATATGAATTTATATTAATATATGAATTTATATTAATATATAAATTTTATATATATATATCAAACTACTTGGAGCCAGTTGTCTCACCTGGACTATTTCAATAACCATTCAACATATCTTCCTGCTTCCATAGTTGGCCTCCCACAATCCATTCTCCACGAAGCAGCCTTGATGATCCTTTGAAAATGTAAGCCAAATCATGTTCTACTCTGCTTAAAACTTTCCAGTGCTTTCTATCTCATTCAGAAAAATTTCATTGCCTTCACCACTGCCTACAAGAGACTTGGTTCCTCCTCTATGTCTTTGATCTCATCCTTTGTATTCATCCTGTTCTCAAGGTGCCTCAATCTAAATGGCTTTCATGCTGTTCTTCAAATGCACTGAGAACATTCCTGCCTCAGGGCCCTTGCATGTGCTGCACCCACTGCCTGGAAAACTGTTCCCTCCAGTATCCACATGATTCACAGTCTTTCACTGAATTCTCTGCTCAAGTGTCAGCTTAACAAGGAGGTTTTTCCTGAACACTTATCAAAATCACCCTTGCCTCCTTCTTTTCCCACATACAGCTTCTGCTTGTCACTGTCTGTTTTCCTCCATCGCAGCAGAAAATTTGCCTAATTTGCTTAATTATCCACTCCTCCAATGCATAGAACAATACCTGACATGGTAAATAATTAATAAGTATTTAACACATTAAAAATAATTAAACACTTGGCTAGTGAAAAGTATTACCTGAAAGAGATGTTCTCAATTAATCTATAAACCAGCATTAGACATTGATTAAAGGCTTAAATAATTGTTGGAATAGAATTTGCCTTTAATTACTAATATTTATTTAGTATCCATTGTGATATAAAATATTTTACTTGGTGACAGGGCATTTAGAGAAGAATAGAATATATTTCTATCCTTTAGTAAAGGCAACACATAAAACTTGTATATTATTTTATTTGTTACTCAACTTTGTTATATAAACACAGAAACTATTATTGTACCCATTTTACAAATGGGAAACGTAAGTTTAGAGTGCTTAAATGACTTGCCCAAAGTAATGCAACAAGTTAGCGAGAGGTTCAAGCTTTGCTACTAATTAGTTTGCATTACTTTGGACAACTATCCAGATCTCCAAGCGTTGTCCTCTTTCCATATGATTAGTCTGCACATTCATTGTAGAGGCAAGATAGGTCACAGGAGGGAGTGGAGGCTTGTTCTTATAGACACAAGTATTTAAAGGTACACGACTTTTGAAAATAGATCAATTATAATTTCATCCCCTGAGCCAGTTAAAATTGGTTAGGTTAGGGCTTCCCTGGTGGCGCAGTGGTTGAGAGTCCGCCTGCCGATGCAGGGGATACGGGTTCGTGCCCCGGTCTGGGAAGATCCCACATGCCGCGGAGTGGCTGGGCCCGTGAGCTATGGCCGCTGAGCCTGCGCGTCCGGAGCCTGTGCTCTGCAACGGGAGAGGCCACAACAGTGAGAGGCCCGCGTACCGAAAAAAAAAAAAAAAATTGGTTAGGTCAGACACAGAACTTCCAGATATCAGTAGTTAATAAAATAGTTTATTTTTCATTTGTGTTACCAAGCCCAATGTAGGTGATAGGAGGGTTTTGTCTACCAGAGTCAAACCCAGGGGCCCTGGGTTGATGGAAACTCTTTGGACACTTGCTTCCATGATCACCAAGGCAGCCAGAAAGAAGGGCTGTAGAGCCAAGCACCAGCAAGAAATGTTTCAAACCCTCTTATTTCACTGGCCAAAAGTTAGTTCCATGGTCACTCCTAACTGCAAGTGAGTCAGAAGTATAGGAGAATGGAATATGAATGAGAATGGTGAACATTAAATGATTACCACCCTACCCATTAACAAATACTCATAAAGATACAGATACACAGATGTATGTATGTTACTTTTCTTTCTTTTTTTTTCTGGAAACGTAACTCACTTGTTCTTCCAAATCTTTGACTGAAGCAAGCCCAGTGTTTCCTACTTGAGTTTATTTGTTAACTTTTCCAGAAGACAACTTGTAAAATCCAGAGAAACTACAACCAGACAATGATGACAGAGGAACAGTTTATCTTTTCCTAGGAGCCTTCACCTAACAGTGGCAATATTGTCCTCTTTTTACACATTGAAATTTCTGCTTACTTCTCAGTTTTTATATTAATCACTTCTAACTTTTATTTGTATATAGAGCATTGTTGATAAAATAATAAAATATTTGATAAGGGGAAAAAAGAATTGGGTTGTTCTTTGTAATTACAAATTATTAAAATCATGGTTAGTTAAATATTACTCATTCTCTTCAAAACTATAGTCAGGAATATGAGAAATGAATGTAATGCCAAAAAGAGGAACTAAATCATGCTTTATATAGCTTGACCTCCCTTAGAAGTAGAACAGGTAGAGAAGTAGGAGTCAGCAGTACAGTACATAGAAAGCAAATGGAGAGACTGACTCTTACAGATTATGTTCCTGAGACATTACAAAGGTAATTTTTTCCTCCAAATTATTTAATTAGAACTATAAAATTACATATATCTAGGGGTTTAAAAGCACAAAACTATAAATTTCAACTTAATTTGAAATGTTTACATATTAAAAACATTTTGATTTTAACTTACATTTTGCTCTATAAATTAGAAATAGATAAAATTTTAGTGCTATTTTAAAAATTATTGGTAACATTTGCTTATAATGCTTCAGTGATGAATTTAATAGAAGAAAAAGGAAATGATGAGTTGAGGAACTGATATGTGAGATTTCTAAATAGTTTTCTCTTTTGGCTGTGCAAAAATGGTTTCAAATTTTGCCAAAGTTTATAGAGAATTGGCATGAGTATGTTTATCTCATTTTATGCAATATATATGTTTACAAAGAACTGGTTGAGGATATAATTATTATCTGTAATGTAAGGAATATAATCTATCTATCATCTCTCAATCATCTATCTAATTTAAAGAAAGAGCACCAGACAAGAAAGTTATTCTATAGGGTATATTTTTGATAAAGAAGCATGCACTATAAATCTGAAACTTTGAAAATTATATATCCTTAAAGTGAGGCATAAATAGATTTGAATTTCATAATTTAATGGGTGATATTTATTTCTCATTATTCACTGCAGTAAATACACTTGTAACTTAGTGTTCATTTCATTTAACACATTGAATCCTAGTTCAGATAGCCCTTAAATGGAGAGAAATGAGTTATTTAAAAATAAAAGCAGTTAAAATAAATTCTGTGGATTAGATATATGAATGACATGAAATACAGATTGTTCATATTCGTATTTATAATGATAAATTATATAATAAATAAATTAGCACATTTTATAATCTTTTAAGATAAAAAATTAAAGAATATTTGATTATACTTTTTTGTCACTTCATATTTTTAATATAAGCAAACATCAAAAATAAAAGCAAGTACAGTTAAGCAAAGGCCCTCTTCAAATCATAATGTTAATGAAGAATTGTGAAATACTATAAGACCAAATTTACATTGTTATAATATGACATAAGTACTATGTTTTTACAGTTGTATGCGATCATAAAAGAAAGGAAAAACAACTGTTCATCCATTATTGTTTAAGCAAGGCCAACACAGGACTTCATAAAATATTTTTATAGCTCAGAACTTCATTCTCAGCTCCACACTTACCATCTCATTTTTTGTTTTCCCTCTGTTTCCTGGTTTCTCTTCCCCCCCCAACACTGTTCATTCCCTACTAAATGTATTTTGTCATCACATATTATTTGTAATAACTAATCCATTTCACTTATAGCATATGTTTTCCTTACTATGTTATTCCGCATGCACTGAATATAGTATGCAATTGTATGCATGCTGTCAAGTAAAATTCAATTTGTAATGTTATTTTACTTGCTTATATATTTTGAACTAAACATCTAGGATCTTCTCTACTGTCATAAAGGAAGTTAATGAGAGAAAAAGGCAGAAAATGGGAAAAGCAAGCCAAGGAAGAAAAAAGAAGAGAATGGAGAGAGAAAAGACAGGGGAAGGAGGGAGAGAGTGAGAGAGAAAGAAAGGTTTCTTAAGAAATATAAGCAGCACTAAGCTAGTTCTTTTCATGTGCTTGTGAACCTTCTGCATGTGAAAGGAAGGTGTTCTGAGATAGGACATTTTAGGGAATATGATAAAAGAAGGACACAATTTAAAAACAGAACATGAGAAAGTATAGGAAAGATCATCTGAGACATGTTAGAGGCCTAATATATGATATCAAAACTCTTGCTATGATTGGAAGTCCCCAAATTACTTTCTAAGTGACTAATTTTAATTGCAGATACTTCAGAATAAAGTTTAGTACACACAAAAGCAGAGATGAAGAGAGAGTGCCAATAAGTCCAACTTAAGCTAAGTCTTCCATATGGTCTAAAATGTGTATGTGTAGCAGAATTACTTGGTCATAGGATGTGAATATGACAAAATATTTTAATGACCTTTTAGTCCAAAACCTTCATTTTGGAGATGAGGAGATGGAGGCCTAAATATCTTTTCCGGTTACAAACAAGGAGCCAATAGGAGACCTGCCTAGATTTCATAGCCTGTATTCTTTTCCCATTAAATTGAGGCCTATTAAAATTACTATGGAAAATGTCAGATTTGTGGGCTACACTCAGGAACTGTAAAAGTAAGCCCTTGAGAAACCAAGCAGAAATTCTAGAGACTCACAAGAGAGAGCTACAAAATACACGTGACCCATTTCTTTGTGGCCAAACTGTTTGAGAGACTCAAGGCTGAGGATGCGTGCAGTTATGGGGAAGCCCACATGAAATAAAATATTTCTCTAGTTTTTAATATCTTGTTTTCCCATGTTTCAAATGTATTTTGCTAGTTGGGGGTTGATTGTAATCTTAGAAGTAGGACTGAACATAACAACTCTTTGCGTTAGCCCTCTGAGGTAGACTCTGGCAGGCTTGCTGTAGGTTCAATGGCACAGTCAGAAGTACAACATGGAACTATGTCAAGTGTGTATATCAGGGAAGTGCCTTTTGTAGAATAGTCCTTCTTTGATATCTTAAGTAATGTGATATTTGATCATCTGATGTCCCTTCACCTGGCTAACTTCTATTCATACTCTAGTTCTTAGTTTAAATATTAATTCTTAAAGGAAACTGCCTCTGATTCCCCAGTATAGATTAGATCTCCCATTACATATATTCAATGGGCTATGTACTTGGCATTTATCAATATGATACGTGTATCAGTCAGGAAAACAGAAATCATACTAGATCTTTCAAGGAAAGTTAATTTAATAGAACGAATTAGTTATACAATTGGCAAAATAGTTGATTTCATACTCTGGGTTCTTTTCGTACTGGACTGGGGTCAATTAACAATGATATGGAAGATGTCAGATTTGTGGGCTATACTTTGGAACTGTAAAAACAAGGTGAGGTAACCCAGATTGGGAGTATGTTTATGACTTCTTAGGATGCCTATCAGAGTGCTAGAATTGCCAAAAGGGACAATTTAGCATGGGCTACTATAACTGACTTAGGGAAATCAGAGCTAAGGATGGGACCCCAGAAGGGTCACAGCCACTTTCATGGACACCACCACAAGGCAAAGAGAGAGGAATAAATGCCCAATAGAGAGGAAGACTCATGACTTTTCCCCTCCTGTCACCTTCCAATATTGTATCAATTCCTCTCATCAGCCAAACTTAACTGGAAGTCAGTTAGCAAGGAAATATGGGAAATATACTTTCTGGGGGTCTCTGGCCCCCTGTAGATACGGCACAGAACATGGAAGAAAGTGATTGACCTCAGACAAATAATTAATGTTAGTATACTAAACAAGTATATGTTAATTAATGCTATTATGAGGGTAATGCCAATCTTTCCAGGCAGTCTCTAATTTCCATGGATCAAGAATGTATCTGCCTTATTCACTAATATATTCCCAACACATTTCATAGTGCCTGGCCCATAAGAGATTTTGAATAAATAAAAAAATATATGGATGAATATTATTATTGCCACTATACTTTCAAGAGTCATGATCTCCACTGAGAGTCATGTGCTCCTTCCAGTGCCAGTGTGAATAGGAGCCCTGTGATATACCAAGAGATAGTAAAGTCTCTATCTGAAGAAAGTGGGGGATAGAGATGAGAGCGAGGAAGGAAAGGAAGGGCTTTAATAAGTGACAGAGTTTCATAGCTTATAAAGTTTTCTTCAGCCTGAGTCTTAACTGCATTATCCATCTCTCCCTCACACCTTGGAGGCCACTCTAGTACATGTATCAACTTGGGAAGATTTTTGTCAAAAGTGGGAAGACAGGTATCATTTGAAGAATGGCCACTGTAGCTCAATACTCTTAACTAAAGTTAAATGATGATATTCCTAATGTCTGTTGCCTGACAATGTTTAGTGAACACTGTGTTCTTTACCGTTATGCTAGGGCAGGATAACTCTTCTCTCCTTATGGTTTTATCTAATCCTCTGCTTCAAGGGATGGACCACATACAAAAGCTTTCAAAACCTAGGGACACTTTTTTGTTTCCCTTTTCCTTCTGTGACTCCAATTACATGTATATTAGCCTGCTTGAAGTTGTCTCATAGCTCACTGATAACCCCTTAGTTTTTTCAGACTTCTTCTGTTAGTTTAATTTTGAATAGTTTCTACTCTTATGTCTTTAAATTCACTGATCTTTTCTTCGGTGGTATCGAATCTGCTTTTAATCCTATCCAGTGTTTCTTTGTTTTTTTTTTTACTTCATTATAAATTTTATTTGGTTTGCTAACCAGTAACGGAAGAGAGAGCTTTTTTTTTTCCTTTGCCTAACTATTGCTAATCACTATGGGTAAAGTGAATGATCAGAGGTAGAATGCAAAACACAAAATAAGTAACTACAACTATAGCATCAAAGAAATAGAAAATAGCCAGATTAACAATCATCTTTGTTGCTTAATTTGCTCAAAGGATAAGGAATATCAAGGCTATTTGTCCAGCCTGTTGGTGTTTCCTGGTTGCAGGCTTCTCCAGTTCCCAGGCTAAGACTTATATTATCCAGAGTAAACTTTATTTTAGACATTATATTTTCCTTTTCTAGAATTTAGAGTTAGATCTTTTGTAGTATCTTTCATGTCTCTCCTTAAAAGCCTCGTTCTTTCATCTACCTTCTTGAAAATACGGAGTATGGTTGTAGTAGTTGTTTTAATGTGCTTTTTATTGTTGCTACCATTTGTGTCATTCATTGGTCAGTTTTTACTGAATTAGTGTTTTCCATATTGTTCTTCATATTTTCCTACTTCTTTGTATGTCTGGTAATTTTTGATTGGATACCAAGCATTGTGAGTATTGGCACTTTTAGTACTTTTTTTTTTTTTAATTTTATTTATTTATTTATGGCTGCTGGGTCTTCTTTTCTGTGCATGGGCTTTCTCTAGTTGCGGCGAGTGGGGGCCACTCTTCATCGTGGTGCGCGGGCCTCTCACTGTCGCGGCCTCTCTTGTTGCAGAGCACAGGCTCCAGACGCACAGGCTCAGTAGTTGTGGCTCACTGGCCTAGTTGCTCCACGGCATGTGGGATCTTCCCAGACCAGGGCTCGAACCCGTGTCCCCTGCATTGGCAGGAAGACTCTCATCCACTGCGCCACCAGGGAAGCCCAGCACTCTTAGTACTTTTTAGAAATATTTTTGAGCTTTTCTCTGGGATGAAGTTAAGTTGCTTGGAAACATTTTGATTCTTTCACAAGTAGCTTTAATTTTTGCCAAATGGAATTGAAGCAGTCTTTAGTGTAAGGCTAATTTTCTGCCTTAGTAAGGCAGTACCTTTCTGAGTACTCTTCTTGAGGTATGCCCTGTGTATTTTCTACCCCCTGGCTCTTGGGAACATAAAGCATTCCCAGCTTTGTGTGATCTCTAGAAATTATTCCTACTACTTCTTTCCGGTAGTTTGTTGCCCAGCCAAAAGGTAGTTTGCTTATGCACGTGCTCTGATCAGTACTCAGCTGAAGTCTGTAGGGGAACCCTCTGTGGATCTCAGGAGCTACCTCTCTTTGTAACTCTCTCTGTTGTGGTACTCTACCCTGCAAATTCTAACTGCCTTTGCCTCCCCAGATTCTTGTCTTTGTCTCCTCAATTCAGAGAGAACTCTGGGCTCTGCTTGGATTCTCTCTCCCTGTGGTGTGGTTTGGAAACTCTCTCCAGGAAGTAAGCTGAAGCAATCATAGAGTTTAAGTAGTTTATTTTCCTTCTCTCAGGGACCACTGCTCTCTGCTGCCAGTTGTTCAATGTCTGAAAATCATTGTTTCATATATTTTGTTAGACTTTTTAGTTGTTTAAGATACAAGCATAAATCTGGTCCTTGTTCCTCTTTCTTGACTAGCAATGGAAGTTCTTAACATTTTTCCCAAACTAAAGCTGATGAGCACATTGCTCCTAAATGCTATTTTTTAAATTCAAAGTTTAATCCAGGTATACTTACAGAGATCTGAGTATTACTCTGCATCGTCACTTCAAAAGGTTTTAATACTTTGATAAAATAACCAGAGAGATCTACATTTATGTTTAAATTATCCTATTTCCTACATTGGGAAATAATTAAAAATTTTTCCAGGAATTTAATCTTTGCTGAAGTCCAAGGTGCTTACTGAATTAGAATGGATATCTCAGTGAAAAAAATGTTAAACTCCAGTGAAACAAATCAATTCAGATTTTGTTATTATCTTATGAACCAATTAAATTGATGACTTTATGTTATCTTACACTACAGATGTTCATTCACTATTTCATCCATCAAAAATGCAAATCTTCCAATTATGAAAATTTGTATAATGATATAAAGAGTTAAGTACATTTGTCCTGCTGAATAAAAGAAAATTCCATTGTAACAAGTTTTCATTCTTGTTGAAAAAAAAACAAACCCTGTTAAGATAAGGAGAAAAATTCAACTGGAGAGTAAAAATTTCAAAAGCTAATATCAAATGAAAATGTTCTGTGTTCAGATTAATGTTAGAAAAAATCTATTTTGAATTTAACTGAGATTAATCAATCAATCTTTCAAAAGAGATTCAGACTTTGTCACACATTTATTCATTTTCATGTGCTAATGATGGAGTATATGCTACACACAACTTGCTAAAAATCTACTGCTTTATTTTCAAAGGAAATCAATGAAAATATTGTAGTGTGAATAAAATTATGTTTAGAAGTTACAATTTTAAAACCTCAAATGTTGGTTTTATACTATTTATTATACTCCCTTAAAAGAAATGCATACCAAAATTAATGTTTATCAAATTAAGCTTTGAGCCAAGACAAAACCATACATCACAAGGGCTTTATTTCTATATGAACAAATATAATTTGAGTTTGAATCAAACTCACATGTCTTCCAATCACCCTTACTCTACCTCTGAATGCTAATATAAGAACACAAAAACTCTTCTCATGAATTTTTAAATGTTAGTTTCACTTCCAGTTAACACACTATTAAAATAGTATTCCCCTAACTATACACTCTGCAAGAAAGAAATGGGACAGCAATAAAAATGCAAACATATTCTTTAAACATGTAGATGCCAGGGTAGTTGTTGTTGTTATTGTTATTGTTTTAATATCCTTAACCATTTGTATATCACCGTGTGACTGTGGTGGTTTAGTTTTTGAGCAGGAGGGTGAGCTGTGGATTTTGTTTTTCTTTAAGGCCATTTGATCATAGTTCTAGTGACTCCACAATAAAATTTAAAGACAAGGAAGCCCATAATCTTTGTATTCAATATTGTAATAGAGGTCCCAGAAGATATAATACAATTTATTCCCTGACTTCTAATTTAAAAACAGATTTAATTCTTCTTATTATAAAAATAATTCATGCATATTATTGAAAATCTTGAAAGTAGAAGTTGGTAATTGGGAAGTCATAATTCCACTGCCCAAAGAAGAGAGCTTTAACTGAAGTAAGGTCTTCTATTAACATTAAAAAATTTTAAGAGACAGAGATTAGTAGTAAACTGTAAAAGTAAACAAGGTATAACAAAAAGGAAATTTTAGATTGTGTGAAAAATGTTTTGGTCTTTTGGAATGTGAAATTATTTGGATTTTAAAAGTCAAAGAAACTAACATCTAAAGCCCAGAATTAATTTACTAGGTGGGGAATCCAGATAGGGAGGAGGAAGTTTTTTGGGTTAGTCTGATTTCCATCTGGTTGCACATTGGCTGTTGTAAAGGAATTACAGTATGGATGCCCCATTACTTAGAGGCAATGCAAAATACTTGAGGAGTTAGTGGTGAACTGCTGAGTTCAATACCTCTTAATGTCTTTTTTCCAGTTCTTTATTATCCCAAGGCTGAAAAGTTGTATGAATTTTTGTTTTGTTTAGCTGGATGTAGAATGTGGGAATCGGGAGAATGAGAGAAAAGTGTGACTTTTTCTGCTGAAATTTGAAGATATCACCAAATATAACAGCAAATGTATTATCATTTAGAAATAACTCAAAAAGCCTCTGTTCATCACTGCAACTTGAGAAATGATGATGCTTGAACTTGTATATACATACATACACCAGTCATACCCTCTCCTTACTTGTGTGTTATTCTTACACGGTATAATAATTAAACATTGATTATTTGTAATCCTCAAAATTAGATATTGTTATTGATTTATTTAGATGCTTATTTAGATTCAACTGCTTTTTAAACTACTTTTGTGCTCACCATTCATTTTAGCCCCTCAGACCTTCCTTCTCAGATCATTTTCTTCCTAATTCCTTTAGTGAGGGTATATTGGTAAGAAACTCTTTCAATTTTTATTTATCTGAAAAATGTCTTTATTTCATCCTCATTCTGAAAAGATTATTGAAAGCCTTTTTTTGGGGGGGTCTTCTCTTCTCTCCTCCAATGCTCCCTCCTCCAGCTTTACTCTCAGTTGATGATCTTGCAAGATCTGATCCATGTGATGGAAGGAAAACCAAAAGAGGTACGGTGTGGCAAGTCAAGAAAATATATTAAAGAGTAGTGATTGTTTTTGTCAAATGCTACTGATAGTAGAGTATAATGGAAATTGGGAATTTAGCGCTGGATTTAGCCATGTAACCTTGAAGTAAGCACTTTGGTGGTGAGGCACAAACCTGATTGGATAGTTGGAAAAGATCATTGAGAGAAATGGAAATAGGCCTTGAATAGTAGTTATTTCAAGGACCCTTCCTGCAAAGGGAACAGGGAAATATTGTGGTAGCTAACCATGCAAATAAGGGTGAAAAAAACTTTTTAGAAATATTTGGAAGAAAGAAGAACATGCTATATGCTGATGTGAATGTCCAGTAGAAGAGAAACAAGTGATTGTGCAGAAGAGAGAGGGAAGAATTGCTGGAGGAGTCAGCAAAAGGATATGGGGTCTAGTACCCAGTGGGTCATGGTGAGTTCACCTGAAGTTTCAGCCAGGACTGTCCTACACTTTCACTGGTATGTCTAAGTATGGATTTCTTTCCGTTCGTTCTCATTGGGACTTACTGAGGTTCTTAAATATGAGGATTTAGTATCTTTCATCATATCAGGAAAGATATCAGCCATTATTGTTTCAAATATTTCTTCTGCATCTTTTCTCTCATTCATCTCTGGAACTCCAATTAACAGACACGTTGGAATCTTTCTATTTTCATGTCTCTTAACTTTTATATTTTCCATTCTTTTGACTCTTTGTGCTCCATTTTGAATATTTTATCCATATAAGTCTCAGAATTCACAAAATTTCTCTTCACTTTTGTCTAATCTGTTGTTTAATCTAAACTTTGAGTTCTTAATTCTAGTTAATTACATTTCTTCATTTCCAACAATTTTATTTTATTCTCTCCTCAAATCTCTCCAATCAGCTCCCATAATTTCTCCTTCCTCAGTTGTAGTTGATAATGGTCTCTTTTATTTATTTAACAGTAACAAGTAAACTCATTTTATAGGCTTCTTCTGATCATTATAAGATTAACCATCTTTGAGAGTCTTGTTTGGCAGTTTCTTGATTTATATCTTAACTCTCATTTATAGTTGTTTGATCCTTTAGTGTTTGGTGACTTTTCACTGTGAGTTAATCTTGAAGCATTAACTGTGAGACTTCTTTGAGGTGTGTTAAAGTGAGTTTGTCTATGTAAGGCTTGTGTTTGCTTTTGTCAGGAACCTGTGTTTACTACCAACCCTGGATCACTTTAATCGACATTTCCAGACATGGGTATTTTGGACCATACATAGAGCCTGAATTCTTGCTTTAGACACCTAAGACTGAGGCTTGTGGTTAGGAAGGGAAGACCATTAAATTTCACCACTCAGAGGTAAAGCTGCAGCATGCAAGTGTCTCCACAGGCTCTGCAAGCAGGGCAGTTTCTTTCAGGCACTGACCATAGTGTCCTTTCTTCAGGGGTTCTGGCTTTGGTGGATTTTCTTTGATCAACTTAGGTCCCGGAGCTTTGTCTCTCTTGCCGCAACTGTGAGCCTTTTAAATTTTGACTGCTCATTTGTCAGGGATGGCAAACAGTCCTGGGCAAACTCCTGCTCTGGGTTTTACTTCTTCTGGATTTGCAGTTTTTTGTGTTTCTGGTCGTTGAGGAATTTCTTGATTGTCTTCTCTTGCTCAGACAGATATTAAAGTGATTTCTAAAAATGCTATTCAGCTGTATTAGATATACTACACTGGTAGGTTTTTCACTTAATTTCTTGTCCTTCATAGTTGCTACAAACAGAATTCAAATTTTTTCATTTCCTGTCAGTGTTTTACCTTTGTCTGTGATTTTAAATTTTCTTTCTCCATATCCTACTTTGAATTTGAAAATGTAAAGAAATTGATGATGACCAATTTTTATCATGTACCATACTTGAGTCTTAAAATATTACTTTTTCAACTGTCACAGAAATTATGGTATTTCAATTTGTAAGCAACCTGAGAAGTTTTGCCTGCTCTAGAATTATCTTGTTTTAGTGGGTGTCATGGGTATTTCTGAGACAATGTTACTGAGGAATTCAGGTCCATTCGTGTGTGGACCTAAATGAATCCAAAATAATTTGATATCCTGCAAGTATTTCTGAAACTGAAACTACTTGAGACCTGATTGATTATAGCTCCTGCATCCCTTAACAAATCAAAACTTCATTTTTGGCTTTGCGGTCTTGGTACTTGGCTGGAAATACTCTGCTTCTCAGAATTGCCTGTAATCCTTGAGCTTAGAGTGTTTGCTGGATGTGAGTCTAGTAATTATGATATTCTACATATATGCAGAAAAGGAAGTGGCCTCTGTGGTGTGATTTTTTTGGGTGCTGCCAGGCCCCTCCTGACCAAATGATTTCCTTCTATTTTTAACTGTGGTTCAGAGGTGACAGTTTTAGCCACTTTACATCATACAGCAAAAGCAGAAGTCACTATCTTCAGATAGTTTGGGGAAAGAGCAGGATTTCTAGATATCAGCCTGTTCTCTCCTTAGCATGGATTTGACTCTAAGATGAAGTAAATGCCACTTCCCAAGGTTGAGAGCCTAGGGGGAAGAGATTTAGGACGGGTGAATTTCTAGGGAAAGAAGAGGAATCAGTTTTATCTTGTTTGGACAATTTACTGTTGTGAAAGAATAAGCATACAGAATTTCCTGAGATCAGGGAAAAAGGGGGTAATTATTAGTAGTATACTGTTTTATTTGTATTTATTTTTACTTTTTTTGCCACAGTTGGCCAGGATTGCATTTTCCCCTAGCAATACAATTTGTATTAGTCAAAAAAGTTCTCCAGAAAAACAGCATGTGTGTGTGTGTGTGTGTGTGTGTGTGTGTGTATCAATCTTGAGTCTTCATGAGTTGATGTTGAGTCTTGGAGTCTGAAATCTGCAGAGCCAACCAGCAGATGGGAAACTCAGGCAGGGTTCCTATGTTGCAATCTTGAGGCAGAATTGCTTCTTCGATGGGAATCCTGTCTTTTCCCTTAAGGCCTTCAACTGATTAGATGAGGTCCACCTACATTATGGAGGCACTCTGCTTTACTAAAGTTTACCAGTTTAAATACTAATCACATCTTAAAAAATACCTTCATAGCAGCATCTAGTTTGGTGTCTGACCAAACAACTGGGCACCACAGCCTAGCCAAGTTGGCATAAGAAATTAATCATCACATAATCCTATAAAATTTTAGTGGACTGCTTGCCAATTTCATTTAGCATGATTGCATTCACTATATCCTCATAACTTTTTTGTCACGCCAAACTTAGTAATACCCAGATGAGTGATATTGATGGAGTTTTTGTGCTAAGACACTCTACCCTTTCCGAGTACTTGAGTATCAGTGAATCAAGAAATAGTTAAAAAGGGCTTGCAGATACCCTTCCAGGCAGAGGAAGGGTATCTGCAAGCACTTCATCTCTAGTCTTCTCTGGGCCTCTTTCTCCCCATAATCCTGTACTAAGCTTTATAATTAGAGGCATTGTGATACGTTTGTAGAAAGAGTAGAGACAGCACAGAGGATAGGTTTCCTCAGTTTTCTCACTCTTCCCAGATCCCATACCAATGGTCAGGATGTTGCAGTTCCATAATAGAACATCAGTAATATACACATCAAGGAGTGATGTGCATAATTCAGTTTGGCAAGACATATATTCATTTCTTGATTAAAGCTTCAGCAATTTCAGTTCATTAAACATATTTTCTCTATCTGCATCCAGATGGGAACTCTGGACTGTTTTCCTCTTTTATGTTGTACTTCATTGATTATCACAAAGAGTAGGCATCACATTTTAAAATTCTCACTCTAAACAAAGAATTCTCCTAAAACATTGTCATCTTTGGGGCAATATCATTCGAATTCCCAGAGACTATAGGTAGGATTTTAACTAACTGCTTCAGCATCACGTAACATAGACAGTAGGATTTTCATACCGAAATAAAAATTTTACCCCACATATTCTCTACTCA
This sequence comes from Neophocaena asiaeorientalis asiaeorientalis, assembly GCF_003031525.2. Lineage (NCBI taxonomy): Eukaryota > Metazoa > Chordata > Mammalia > Artiodactyla > Phocoenidae > Neophocaena > Neophocaena asiaeorientalis. Next base: position 9,082,292 of record NW_020174561.1, read on the forward strand.
GCTAGCTCTGCATTTTCTCTGAAGGTCTATTGTGGCAACCTCTCCGTGTTGATTAGGGGAGTCTTGTCTTCTGTAGCAAAAAGACCTCATGATATAGTGGTACAAATGAGATAGAAGTTCACTCCTCTCTTGTGCTGGTCAGTCAGGCAGGTGGTGTGGGCACAGTGGCAGAATCTTTTCTCCTGAAGGTCAACCAGGTACATTGGTTGGTGTGTTGGCTTTGTCATCCCAATTGTGTTTCTGTTTCTGGTCCAAGACAATTGTTCCAGTGGTCACCATTTTCCAGTCAGTGAGAAAAGAGGAAAATTCAGGGTAGGCAGCTTGCCTAAAGGAGATAACCATAAAGTTGCACGCATCAATTTCACATACATACTATTAGACGGAACACAGTCATATGGTCACACCTAGCTGCAAAAGAAGTTGGGAAGTGGAAGCTTGGGTACCGGGCTACAATCAGTGGTCTGTGCTATACTTACACCTGGCATTAAATTGTTTATTATTGCCAGCTAAGAGTTTTTGTAAGTTATAATAATAGAAACATGCTTGAGTTGGCTTAAACAAAAATAGAGAATGTATTATGAAGATACAGGGAACTCAAAAGAGTGAGAATTCAGCTGGACCTCAGGAAGAGACTGGAAAGAGGAACTGAAAATTGTCAGGACCCTCCCATGTCCGTACCTCTGCTTCTTTCTGCAGTTCTGCTTCATTCTGTCTCCATAACCTGGCTTTTTGTGATTGTCAGGCCACATAAGGAAAAGATCTACAGAGCCGCGGAGTTAACCTGCGACAATTCCAGCTGCATGCAGAACTCATTTGGCTTCTCTGAATCCCAATTCCAGGTTTCTAGGAGGGGGAATTTGGTCCAGCTAGGGTCAGGTATCTACCTCTGTCCACTTAATTTTGGCAAAGGGGTATCAAATAATGCAATTGTATCTGGTAGAACCCAACAATGTGTGGGAATGCATTCTGAAAAATAAGGTGGGGCTCCCTAGAATGTATCTACAATGCCAGCCTTATCAGTCTTCTTAGAAATCCAGCACTTCAAAGAGGACTCTTATCTTTTGTGCCCAGCTCTTCCAGTTTACTGATAAAGTGAGTGTTCCTAGGGACAAGCAGAATTCATAGCAAATCCTCATCAGTTGGGCGTTTTGAAGAAAATGAAGAACTCCTTCAGAAGATGTATACTTTTCTCACTGCATGGACAATCCTTGCATCACAGAAAATAGTGCTTGAGAAAAAAGAGCAGCTCTGACAGCTGTCAGCTGGTAGCTGGCCTGATGCTAACAGCTGAGGTATGGTGTTCTGCTTATCCTAAACAGCACCAGCATCTGCTGAGGTTGCTCTGAGGTTATGATAGAATGAGACAAAAACCAAACTCTGTGCCAGCCACAAAAATGACCAAACGACTCCCTCTAATGGCTGACATGAGTGGCTGCATTTGTTTACCAATTACAGTTTTAGACAATCTGTGTTTTCCTTGATTCCTAGAAAATTACTGGTACCCAACAACTGAATTACCCCCAATTCCTGATAACATCCAATCTAAAGCCAAGGATGCTTCTTTGAACCTTTCTTAAAAATCACCTAATACAAGCCCAACCCCTCTAACCAGCTCCCTGTAACATCCTTGAACTGAGGTGCTCCGTAATTCCTCATGAAATATGGTCTCCTTGGCTGTAGCAAGTAATCAATGTAACTTCGTTGGACCTCAGCGGTGCTTCTATAGTCCTTGGTTGGTGATGCTTCTCTAAGGCATCTGACTGAAAGAAAACCAACAAAACGAAACACTCTAAACACACATGTACATACACACAGAGACTCTTTTTGTCCCTTTGATCTTCTGTCCAGATGGACTGAGCACGTTTTCAGGCTGGTGAGTTGGTTTGTTTGGAAGATTATTAGATATCTATTATAAATCAATTGGCTCAATAGTTTGTTATGAGGGAGTGTGTTACAGAAACTTCATTCTTTACTTACTTTTTAAAAATTATTAAGCATTTGGACAGATACCCATGAAAGACTATTTATTATTTGTGACATTAAGGCAATGATGAGAATATAATAGCTTGAATGGCTCCAGCTCCTTTACGGAGTTCCAGATATTTAAAATTACTCAAGCAATTTAAGTTTGAAAATGGCAATTCGCCTTTTAATTTTTACTTTTACTAGTTGCATCCTTGCTGATATATCCCTCCTGTGAATTCCTGGAACAACTTCTGCAGCACTTACTTACTTACCCTGCATTATTAATTAGCATGTAATAGGTATGCTTCTGTTTATGTACTTGTGTAATTTGTTGATTGTAAATTTCGGAGAGTATTGACCATGTAAGAGGGTTTCTCTCAAGTCTCCCACAGGGCTTGATACTTTTATACAGAGTAGTTGTTTTATTAACAAGTGGCTGGTATCTGGAATGTGGGGAAATTCGGTGCCAGTCTGGAAAGGACTAGATGGGGCAAGTGCCTTGAGAGCATAGATTGTGTCATATTCAACTTTATGAGGCTGCTCTATAAATATTTGTAAAATGATGAAAAGACTGCAATGGTATGACCTCTAGAGTGTGGAGAGTCTGGTGAGGGTCACAGTTGGGAAGGGAGAAATTGAAGATATATCATTTGCCTCTAAGTCTGGGTGTGTGGACTACCATATCCCTTTAAGTAATACATTTAAATAGTTATGGCCATTCATATGCTATAAGGCACTGCCAATATATCATTGCTTCTTTTATTATTATTTGTGTTAAGGATATAATATTGATACCTTGAAATATGAAGATGTCCTCAGCAGAAATTTAGGATATTTACTCTAGGCTATCTCAAAGATGTTTGGGACATAAAATATCTCCTCGTGGGATGGAGTCACTAAAAAAAGGCATATTTATTGAAATATGTTATTTATTCTGTGGAATACTAAACAAAATACAGATGAAATTGGCTCTACCCTTGGGAGAAGAATGTGAAATTGTAGTATCTAAACAAAGAGTAGGTTCTTTTCCTGTCGAAACCACACTTTTCTTTCATTTATCTCGTTTTTCACCAAGCTTGATCTCTCAGATTTGCCTCTTTTTCTATGTTGAAAAACCAATCATCTGGTCTTGGCCCTTATTATCAAAACCACAGGTTGTGTTAATAACCAAGTAATGCATTTTCTGACAGTCCTTCACCTCTCCTGGTAAACTTCTTCTCCTGCCTCGACAGCCAAATCTGCTGTGACTATATTTCTAGAACATTCCTTCTATTGCCTTACGTCCCAACATAAAACACTATAATGGCTCCCCTCTGCTTTTTAAACTGGTGGACCTTTTTCTCTTGAACCTCTACAATCCAGCCTACTGGAGGTTATGCCCATTTCTGTTCAAGCGCCTCTGGATGCCTGGTCCAGCTGGCTTCTCTCTGTCTTCTGCTTATGCAATGGTCATTTTTGTATCTGTGTCCTTTCACTTGATGATTTCTCACTTGGTTTCTCCTTTTGCCTCCTTTTTTTCTCCCAGGTCCCTGGATCCTTTAAAATTTTGTTCAAGCTCCCACTCCTCTCTAACCCCTTCTTTTCCAGGACACAAATATAATCTCCTGTGAATTACAATGGTAATTCTTGCCAGGATCCCATAGTTTATCACTAAATTGTTTTCTAGTTGCTTCTTATGATTGGATCGACATTCCTAACCTTGATAATTAACTAAATGAATCCAAGGCTCATTGGTTTAAACTCTTTTTTTGACGTTACCTCCATTCTTGGAATGCGTTGTAAATACTAACGATAAAATGCTAGAGAGATGAAAGGTGAGCTTTAATCAAAAAAAGTACTATCAAGAAGTGGCTCCTGAATGGAGAAGGTTTGTTGAAAGGCTGGGGACGGGTTGGGAAGCGGTGAGGATTGCGCACTGTTCCGACACAGTGCGGGATGGAGTGCTGGGCAGTGAATGGAGCTGTCGGCTCTGGTTAGACTTGGCCATTGTTCCTGGGAAGCCCGTGTTAGCTCCGAGTAAGAGATAATTCATCAGAATGCTCTTGTACTTTTTCTCTCTTTTGCTCTGGGGCAGAAACTGTTCCACTTCACAGGCTGAACTTTTTACCTCTTGCCCTGTGAGGCAGAAACACGCTGCCTGAGTGCTTCCATTTTGAGACACCTTGTAGGAATCCTTATTGAATTGCTTTAGAAGAGTAGATTCCCAGCCCTCTAGTGCAGCCATCTGCCACAGTAACCCCAGAGGGTGTTATTTTTCACTCAGAGGCAGAAGCCTCCTGTAATATGGGCTCACTGGGCTCTTGGGGGGAAAAAAAGACAGCATTTTGCAAGCCTAGTTCTAATTGAATATCCCCACGTTGCAATTATTATTGTATTTCAGTCTTGTAGCCTTTGTTATAGAGGTTTTTGTGTGAGTTAGGAGGGGACGCTTTGGGTGACTGTTCAGGCTTTTACTTTTCTTCTTTAATTTATTAAAGTTCAAATTAAACAAGGCTCCTGCTGTCACCAAAGTTTTCTGAACTATTTTGTGTAAATGTTATTCACCCTTTGAAACCAATACAATTAAAAGTTGTGTTAAGAGTCGTTCTTTTCAAGGCTCTGAACTTTTTCTCTAAGGATTTTGAACTTGTTTCAGGTCTTTGATTTCTTCAACGCGCTTCAGAAAAGAAGATATACATGTTCTTTAATTGCTTCTTACATTAGCAAAGTTATACTCTGTCTCTTAGACAAAAATCTTTAAATGATTGCATTTCTCTGTAGATTAGTAGCTTGCTAATTTTCAGGATGAAATGAACTCAGGAAAAAAAATCATTTGACAAGGTATCTCAGAAACTCACTTCAAAAAGAAACAGTAGATGCAGATTCTAACAAGGCCCCATCTGAGATCAGAGCTTCTGTATGACGTACTGGGGACATCTAGTGGACGAAAGACAGAATGGAACATAAAACTACCCTCAAGCAGGATCCTCGCTTTCAGATAACATACTTTAAAAAAAATCAGAAAAAATTTCCCTCCTATACTAACATCAGTATGCTTTCTCTGAAGATAAGATGTCGGGTTCATTTTAAACCTGCTTTTAACTTTGTATGTTATTTTGAACTCTTTATGACTATAATGGCTTATCTTTCTTGATTAACTTGGTATAGTTTATTGTGGCAGTATCAGATGTTAATTTAATACAACCTATATGTAGAAGGAGATATCTTACAATCAACCATGGAGAGGTAGATTTACATAAAACAGATAAACGTTGTATTTGGCTAGTTACGTAATCTTGGGAAAGCCTGTCTGAATCTCTTTTCTTTCACGTTTATGGTTTTCTTCTGGTTTAGAAATCTGGAATACTATTTGTATAATATTATTTTTGTTTTCTATACTATTTGATACGGTTCAAGGGTTTTTCACAACTATCATCTAAATTGATTCTTAATAAAAATGTCTTGGCTATTTAGTTCAAATTTTATTCATTGATGCTCAGGAAGGTGAGGTGACTTGTGAACTGAAGAAAGAATCCAGGTTTCTTGGCACTCATTCTGACACCCTTCTAGGGGCTATCACTGTTGGTACAGTGCCGGTAAACTTCTTAATGTTTGGGGGAACCCAGCTAAACTGTCAACAACTAGTCACTATCAGCTAGCGTCTACCATTACCATATCCCTCACATACATCATTTCTAATCATCTTAATAACCTTGCAGAAAAGGATTGTTTAAACCCAGTTTAAAGTTGAGAAAGTTAAGACTCTAAGAAGTGAAATAATTTGCTCAAGCTCATCAGAGGGTCTTGTGACAGGACCTATGTTCACACCCAGGTCTCTGACTTTGTTACACTAAACTGAAAAGCATCCCTTAACCAAGCCAGGGAACCCAAGAAAGCTGGTGCTGGGTGTGTTTATTTCCCCTGAGGATTTAGAAGCATGTGGGTAGGTATCCCCAAAGTCTCAAACTAGACCTCTGGACACAAAAACACAGGCACATAAATACAACTTAGAGTTGAATAGCTCAGAAGATCTCTTAAAAATCATTTTAAGAGACAAATTAAAGCAGCGTGGTGAGTCTTTTACTGAGAGGAAAAGATCAAGAAAATTTATGACAATTGCTGGTCACGACGAGGTCTATATTAATGAAAAAATTATATTTAAGATATGATAGAGACACAACAGGACATGTAAATATATTTTAAGATTAGCCAAAGACAAATTTATGGAAGAAACAATTCTAAACAGCAAAATTGATTAAATTTGAAGGAATAGTTCCTGAAATTAACAATTTTTACACATTCTTGGTTGCCATCAAAATGTATAATGCAATGAAAAATATTCATTAGGAAGCAATTTGGAATAGAGAAAAGGATCAATTAAGTAGATGTGATGACTTAAAAAGTCACATAATTTATTTTGCTAACATTGATTTGATTAATTTTACTTGGAAAAAAATTTTTTTAATGTGGCTAAAATGAAATATTGGTCATATCATTAGAAACAACACCTTTTTGGTATTTCATTTATTTTCCTACAAATGTTTAATTTTACAAATAAATCGAGAAATTATTTGGATAAATTGCATATTTATATAAAACAGTGCTCAAGAATCAACTGGTTTTGGGGGGCTTCCCTGGTGGCGCAGTGGTTAAGAATCCACCTGCCAGTGCAGGGGACACGGAGTCGAGCCCTGGTCTGAGAAGACCCCACATGCCGCAGAGCAACTAAGCCCGTGCGCCACAACTACTGAGCTCGCGTGCCACAACTACTAAAGCCTGCACGCCTAGAGCCCGTGCTCCCCATCAAGAGAAGCCACCTCAATGAGGAGCCTGCGCACCGCAACATAGAGTAGCCCCCGCTCACGGCAACTAGAGAAAGCCTGCGCGCAACAAGGAAGACCCAACGCAGCCAAAAATGAATAAATAAATTTATAAGAAAAAAAAAAGAATCAACTGGTTTTTGAAAACTTGAAAGTCAATGAGTTACTATTTTAAATAATATTAATATTTAAATTTCTATTGAGTTTGAAAACATACTATGATTCATTAATGGTGAAATATTTACGTTATTATCTTTGATCCTTTTAAGAGAAATTCTTTGTGTTCAGTAATTACATCTTGAAAGAGCAAATCTTCCATGGTGATGAAATAATTCACTTATTAGTATATAATTATAGATTTCACCTTAACTAGATCTGTAATCCTTGAAGTATGTCCTGTTTACAGCTATACCATTGGCTTGATGAAATTTACCAAAATTTAATCAGTTAACATTTAGCCATATGTGAGTTTTATGTAACTCCAATTAATATAAATTAATATACATTTTAAAACAATACTTTTGAATCATTAAACTATTGGAATTGTTTTCATTAATAAGTTCAAAATATTACTGCTTAAAAGTCATATCCATTAACAATGTCTTCTTATTATGGTTTCCCCTACCCCTTCTTTTTTCCTGAGTAAATTAAATGCATGGCTTAAAACCAATTTCCTACGTAATGCATACAATAATCTCAACACCTTCTTGGTAGTATAAAGGAATATATAGAAAAGATTCATATCACTGAACCAAAGAAACTGCAGGGGTATGCAAAATAAACAAATGAGTCATATACATACTAATAAGCTTTAAGTAAAGCCTTCTTTTATTCACGGTAAGGAACCAATCTGTCTTTGCAGAGAACCCTAAAAACTAATTTTCTAAAGCTATACTTTTTTCACATAGTTTTAGTGATCAGGCACATTATAGAAAGGTAGTAACTAAATAAATATCATTTTAGTTTAATTAGATTAAAAATTAGAAATGCAAATTCTCCTTGTACTATATCTACAAGCCCTCATCTCTGTTTTTATGGTAATACCCTTTTAATGGTTTAAGCCTATGAAGAAAAAACACTGAAGATTTTTAACTAGCTGCTTTGCAGGGGGCAGAAAGGAGCAAAGAAGATTTAGTGGTGAAAAGAGCAAATAAATAGGTGCTCCAAGATTAAAAAGAGGGTAGAAGTGCATGCTGAGCTGTTGAAAGACCTCTCTGTGTTTAAAGAAAAATATTGTTTGGTGCTTTCACCAGTGCATGATCAAAATAAGAGGTACAAATTAGTTCATGGCTGCTGAAGCTACAAAACATCATGCAGAGCGCTGTCTTTGGGAACGTTTTAATGAGGAGAAGAGGTCATCAGACTGTGACATTGCTTTTCAGAATTCTTCAAGAACAACACAGACTTCCTGTTCCAAATGTGGTAGAGAATAAAACAACCTTAGTAGTAATCGTACAACTTTTGAACCATGTTCCTTGGAAATGCCGTACAGTGCTCATTTTGTAGCTTTAGTTAGCCATCTCAAAGGAAACGCTTCCATATTTTCCATGTGCCCTTATTTCAAAAGTACAGTGAAACGGTGGAGCTTTAACATGGATTATATTTATAAAATAAAGTTTTATTCAGGCTTCTAAAGAGATTTTAATGTTTTCATTGCTCCAGGTGAAATGGTACACGGTGGCTCTGTTCATTAACATTTAGCATCAGCAAAAAATCAAGGATTACCACATACAGCATAAAAGGAGTGATAGTATGACTTTGAAATTAAATTCACTACAGTCTTAGTTTTGCCGCATTTCAAAACGTGGTTTTAAAATGTATAAGTTGTTAATGACATTCTAGGTCAAATATTCATAGTCCAATATCAGTCTTACAGAGACTGGCATTATTCAAATGTTGCAGTGTATTTGAACAGAAGCTGAAGAGGTTTTCCTAATGCTTAATAAATAAGACATTTAGTTTGGTTTCAAAGACCAGTATTATAACAATATTTAATACTTCACATATAAGTTGGTGCATTTTTGCCACTCCACTGTGAAGCTAAAATATACCTTTTGTTTTCCATTAGTATGGTCACATTTATTAGATTTGTATAGATAGAAAAATATTTATGTCCATATATTTAACTCAGATATCAAAATAAAAGATGCAAAAACAGGACTTCTAATTTTTCATATAGTAATGCTTATAATCTTATTAATTTCAAAGTTTTCGAATAATATTTTTTTCTCCAAAATAAGGGATTCACAGATAATCACATTTCCTCTTGATGTGTAAAATTAATTGTCAAATGTGTGAAAATAATGTCAGAGACCTAAAGAGAAGAGTTTGAACTGGAGTTGAGAGGGAAGACAGGTCATTTCTGTATGCAGTAATATTTCTGATAAACTTATAAGTAAGAGGTGATTCAATTTGTGTACAATTAATTGATTGAGAGGGAGCATTTCTTTCCTTCCTCTTTATCTTCTTTTCTTTTTTCTTTTTAGCATAGAACAGAAGTCAAGCATAGACTCCCTGCTTAACGTGTGATAAAGGATAAAAGCTGTAATTCTAGTTTTACAGCTTTTCAAGTATTTAATGAAAGTTTCTGAACTTACATAGATCATTTACTTGACTCAGTCTTTTATATTAATTTTATTTCTTTTAATGTATGTAGTCTTGTTCTTAAATATTCTTATTTATAAACCAGACACATTTATATTGACATCCTTAGCATGCAGAAGTTTTCTACAAAGACTAGTGAGGTAGTTATTTTTATCTTAAGCTTTTAGTCTGGTTTGCCTGGCCTACTACTATCTTTTGGCTTGATTTGCAGGCTGTTCCTGTCAATGATTACATGTTAGGAGCTTGTGTCAATCTGGTTTTTTTTTGTTGTTTTTTGCATTATTATCTTTCATGACCTATTCTCTTTTATCTACTCTATGAATTTAATGGTGCTCTACTTCATCAACATTGTTTTAAATCTTAAAGATGTCTTAGGCATCTAATAAGCTGCTATACATTAGACTTCAATTAGCACTTATTACAATAGCATAGGTTAAGCCCTGAAAAATAATGCAAGAAAAAGAAAAATAGATAAGAGGTAGAAATCTAAAATTTTCTTTTAATTATTTCAAAATACAATTCAGTCAAGAAAGAAAAGGCTGAATTTTCTGGAAATCAACAATGGTGGCATGAAGAATCTTTAATGTAAATGATTAAGTTATGTTATAGTTTCCAAAACACATTTATCAGTAAAGAAACTTTCTAATTAAGAAAGAAATTATGTTTTGTTTGCTAAGTAAGAAATGTTTTCACTTTTTGTTACCAGGAATCTTAACATAAGGCATTGTGATTTAAACAAATATTAAATTACTATTTATCACTATATAAATAACTATATAACTTCTGAGAATCAACAGAAACAAAAATATTATAAGCACTTTAAAGATTTACGGTAGCTTTTATTGCATACATTTATTTCTTTTTAAGTTACTGTAATAACGGCCTTCTTCATCTCCTAATATATAAGAAAACCATTTTGAAGAAAAATAAAAAGTAACTGGCAAAGCTTTAAAATTGACATTGTTCTGTACCAGAGCTGTGTTATAACCATCCTTTGGGCCCTCTGCTAAAAAAGTAGAATCAAGTCTCAAATAATGCCTTTTTAATTATATCCTCTAGTATTATAGATGTAGGACAGTACTGTATCATACCTCTGTGAATGTAAAATATCTTGTACCTGCTTTATGATACGTAGTAGTGACCATGCTTTATCAGATTTGTTTTTAATGACGTTATTCTAGAATGTTTTCTTTCCAGATAATAATTGAGAAGCTAATTAAAAAAAAAAAATGGTGCCAGGTACCACAACAGTAACAGAATTTGCTGTTTTCTGAGGTTTTGTTTTTAACCTTTTTTTTTTTAATGGAGTGTGCTGGATGTCTCTCTAATTTTGTTCTGATGACTGCAGAACCTGGAAAAGCTGTTGCTGCTACTGATGCGTAACATACTGCTATTGGTCTTTTTATATAAATAAATAAATCTATCTATCTATCTATAATATATATATATATAATTTGAATTTTTGGAAACTTTAGCTGTGCTGTCAACTTTGGAGAAGTATCCCAGTTGTACCGTATTGGGTTGGCATTGTACAGAAATCAACAGCCATATTGGTCTAGAAACAGTAAACATAATTTTTTCCATTTGTACAGGGGTAGTGCACTGTGTTAAATATGTAAGGTCTTATCTACATGGGTTTGATTACAGAAACTAATAAGAGTATTCTCTAAATAAAAAAAAATAAAATTGTTCTGGAAAAAGGACAAATAAGAAATGAGATAAAAGCAAAAATAAAAGTGATTTCAAAGTGTTACCTATTATATTGTTTACATTTTTACATAAATATTTATTATATAAACATTCACAATAAAATGAAAAGATATTTTGCCATTAGAAAAAAGAATTCTCACATTTTTTCAGCTACTAATGTTCTATAGTTTAAATGTTGAGTAGATGCTATAGTTCTCAAAGAGTGTTCCATAATCTCCAGGGAGTCTCTTAAGACACTTTCAGGAGGCCCACAATGTCAAAATTATTTTTATATTAATTGTAAGATGTTATTTGCCATTTTCACAGTCTTGGTATTTGCACTGATGGTGCAAGAGCAATAGTGAGTGAAATTTCTGGTGTCTTTTCAAGAATCAAGGCAGTGGTACCAAACTGCTAGTAATTACTGGCTTCTTCACTGCCATTTACTCACAGTTAAAGAAAAATACTGCCAGTTTTACTTAAGAATGTCTTGGATGAGGCAGTCAATATTATTAACTTTATCAAATTTTGACCCTTGAGCACATTCAGTTTTTTAAGAGCTGTACTTATTGATGACATTCCAAGTAACTCCTGGATGATAACTTTGATCTGTTCTGCATTTGTATTTTCCATTCAGTGTAGACCTAAATGGCCAAGTATTTCATCTGATGCCCAAAGAAGCAGAAATTTGTTCAAATCCTTGAAAAAGCACCGAGAAATGATATATTTGAGCAGTGTTGTATAGATAAAACTAAAGGATACAGCTTATGGTTGATTGAAGGGATTTACATGAGTAATTTTTTTTTTTTTTTTTTTTTTTTGCGGTACGCAGGCCTCTCACTGTTGTGGCCTCTCCCGTTGCGGAGCACAGGCTCCGAACGCGCAGGCTCAGCGGCCATGGCTCACAGGCCCAGCCGCCCCGCGGCATGCGGGATCCTCCCGGACCGGACCGGGGCACGAACCCATGTCCCCTGCATCAGCAGGCGGATTCTTAACCACTGCACCACCAAGGAAGTCCCTCCGTCTATTTATTTTAGAGTATTCTTTCTATGAGGTAATATTTTACCTGCATTTAGTAAAAATAATATAAAATAATATGATTACACTTGTTTTTACAATAGGTATAATGTTGTTAGACTGGTAAATGAGAAATCTGTTCTACATATATATTTTCATGATACCTTTGTGGCCAAAGTGAAGGTATATGTTCTGAATAATGATATTGTTAATTCATTTTAACTGATTAACAGACCAATCTTGATTAGTGGATCCATATCACCCAAGAAAAAAGTCTGTAGTGGCTGATCTTTGTGCCCTGTCCTTGTTTTTAACCTCTCCAAGATATTTATAAATTATTTGCATGAGGGTTTGGATGACTTACTGATGGCATATTGACCCAACTTACAGATGGTCTGAAAGCACAGCCGTATCTGTTTATCATCTATTGCATATTTAAAAATTAGTTGTAGGGCTTCCCTGGTGGCGCAGTGGTTGAGAGTTCGCCTGCCAATGCAGGGGACATGGGTTCGTGCCCCGGTCCAGGAAGATCCCACATGCAGCGGAGCAGCTGGGCCCGTGACCCATGGCTGCTGAGCCTGCGTGTCCGGAGCCTGTGCTCCGCAACAGGAGAGGCCACAACAGTGAGAGGCCCGCGTACCACAAAAAAAAAAAAAAAAATTAGTTGTAAATAAACTTACTTAAAAAGTTTGCTGTACATAAACAATACTGTAAATGAGATCATGGGTCTTAATGTACTGGGTACAAATTTGTATTAATACACACTGATGTAAATTCTAAAGGAAAAGGAAAGTTTGGCCATACAATTATGTCATATAGTTAAATTAGTGTTCATAATACATTTTGGGAAATTTTGATCTAGGCAAGGCTTGGCAAAAGGAAAGATAAAGGGACATCTTTGAGAAATAATGTGCAGAGTAGAGACAGTAGGACTGGAGACACATAGTTTAGCTCTAAATGAACAATTTTACAAATGATATGTCTGATGTGCCTGTGGTACACAGGTGGAGCTGTCCGCTAGTTGGTTGCAAATATGGCCTATGGAGTCATAGTTGTCACTGGTGTGAAATTATATTATGAAATATATATTGTATCTATAACTGTTTGCTCTTCACTACAAACCTGTGACTGAGTTACTATTCTCATTTTATATATTTATTCATTCACTCATTTATTTATGTAACAAATAATTATTAAGTGCCTACATCTGCCAATAACTGTTTTAAGTGTTGGGATGCAGCAGTTAACAAAACATTCAAAACCCCTGTCTTTCTGAAACTTCATTCTAAGATGAGGGAAAATAAAAAGAAATTTAAAGAAAGATTAACTAACCTAAGCTAGTAAGTGGTAGAGTCCAAATTTAAATGCAGGTCATCATTATTTTAAAATCTCAATTTGTTGATCTTTCCAATATAAATCAACCATTGATGTCACAGGAGAGACAGACAGAAGGTGGGGGGTGGGGGGGGAGAGAGAGTAAAAAGGAAATTACAAAACACTAATAGTGGTTATATGAATAGATATGGCACACAGAATGAGGAAATGTACATTTCCACCACAATTAAATTGGTCATCTTATGTCTGGGGTGTTATATTCCATTTTTGGCACTTTAATAATTCTTATGAAGTGACTTTTCCAGAAGAGATACTATGATAAACTATACTATATGAGGAAATGGATAAACTTTGCATAAAGTCAAAAGACTTTTCTTAGCCTTGGTGGTTGTATTATAACTATGAAGGATTGTTAAGTGATAGAGATTTGATTGGTCTGAAACCAATAAGGTTGCCCAATCACAACAATTAGGGTTAGAGTTAGGGTTAGGGTTGCATGACAGTTTTCAAGCACTTTGTGGAAATCTTTTATTATATGAAATATGAGATGGACAACTTCTAAGTCCCCTTCTAACATGTGGAATATTAGATGGATAACATAGAAATTTATGATTCTATTCTAGAATTCAAATATATTATTGCTTCTGCATGGTTTTCCATTATTTTTAAATTAATGAGGTTTTTCTATAAATTGAAATATAGACTATATAGACTTTTCATAACAAAACTTTTTACAATCCCTCCTTTTGTTTCTTTCTTAAAAATTTGATAAAATTTCTACTGACTAATGTTTCCTGTCCTAGTCTTTTGTGTTTAGAGATTCATCACTTTTTAATTTTTCTTTAATCATTTGGCATCTTAGAAAGGAATGTAAACAATGATGTGTGATAAATTTGGAATGAATATCTGGACAGTTTACATATTTTTTAAACTCTTTTTTAAACCCAGAATTCTGACCACTTGTCCCTTATAAGTCTCTTCACTGGATTTTCACCAAGTCTTAAATATAGAGCATTAGTTTTTCTTGTAGGTTACCATATTATCAATTTCACTTCCTTCTCTCTGCATTTGATAGAACTCCTTCCATTTGCTTACATATTTGTCATGCTGTACTAGTTGGCAACAGTGAAAGAGACAGGTTAGGTTTCAGTGCTCATGGAATTCATAGTCTAGCTAATGAATGCATAAGAAAACAAAATGCCAGCATTCTGTGATAGGGCAATATTAGTGAAACTACAGGGAACTAACAAAAGAAAATAACAGCCCTGACCTACACTTGATTAGTCTGAGGAGACTTCTAGTGGATAGGGCTTCAAATTAGTAAGTGAGCAGAAAGGAATTTGTCAAGTAAATGTGTGTGTGTGTGTGTGTGTGTGTGTGTGTGTGTGTGTGTGTGTTTGTGTTCTTGCATTTGTGGTAGTAGGAATATGGTGATATAAACAAGAATGCAGAATCATTAACATCATAGTGTGAGGGCAAGGAGAACACTGGGAATTGAAGGTGTTAGACAACCACCATTGAAGGGAAAAAGTACATCAGGAAAAGACATCTGGGGGAATGACAATAACTTTCTTCTTCTTCTCAGTTTGGTTAAGAATTGGCTTCAGAAATTATAAAAATGTAAAAATATTAGGAACCACAAAGCTAACAAGAAAAACACCATACAAAGAGGGTTGTGTTCTAGATCTTGTTCTTTCACCACTTTATTGGTTAGTCTTGGGAATCAATTATATTACTTTCACTACACAAATTGCATTTGATGTTCTCTGTATGCTTAGTGAAGTATGGTGTGCCAATGTAAAGGCAACATGTGAGAAAGAAAATGTAAATTTGTGCTTGTTTCCCTTATATCTCTCAGTAACAGCTCTTACCTCATGTTATACAGGTTGCTTTCTCAAGCCCAGTCACCCACATACCTGTATTATTCTTTACTCACTTGCCTTTAAATAACATTTTGTTTTTTTTGGTTGAACTAGTCTTTTTTACCTATTTTAATATTTGTATAGTCTTTGGGTTTATAAGGCCTTTCAAAATATAAAACCAAAGCCAGGAAAAGATAAGAAGATGAATTACTAAAAATGAGGTAACTCAAAAAGGATATATAGCTTTTTAAAAACACAAACTAACATGCTCTGAAGCAAAATTCAAATGGCTGATAAAACTGAAGCTGTGAACATACTAGTTTGAAGTCACATTCCCCATATTCAGGAAGTTAAACCAACTTAAATACATACCCAGCAGAACATCTTATATAAAGCAGAAATATTTAAAGCTAATAGAGAGAAAAGAATGATTACCTTAAAAGGGACGAGAATTAGAATAATTGAAGATTTCTCATCAGCAACAATAGAAGCCATAAGATAATGGAGTAGTGGAGGGAAAATAATTATAATGTAAAATTTTATACCTAGCTAAACTATTACTCTAGGGTTGGAGCCCCAGCTTTTATTTTTTGAATCCTAATCTCCTTTTTCTTGGTATACTTCCACAATTGGCTAAAGTACGTTATTCAGTAGTGGTCAGAAGAGTATGTAAGGAAATGAAATGTCATGATCTCACGTGTTTGTAAGATTTTTTTTGACTCTGAGACCTAGGCCTAAGAACTAACTTGGTAAAGATTTCTAGACCAAAAGTCATTTTCCCTCAGATTTTGAAGGAATCATACCTCCATTGTGTTCTAGCTTCCTAGGTTACTGATATCAATTCCATCTGCCCATCTGGAGTTCTAACTCTTTTTCACTGAAATTTCTTGATAGTGTGACTTTGTCATTCCTTTGATAGGTTCACGAGGGCCTTTTCAATCTGGAAATTGATGAGCTTCAGTTCTAGGGAATTTTATTTATTAATTCTTTGAGCATTTTACCTACCCCTCTTTTTTCTTTCTAGAATTCCTAGTTGTTTACCAAGTGTAAACAACTAAGAATTCTTATTTTTTCCTCTCCTATATCCATCACTCCTTTATTTTTGCATTTTGGATAGTCTCATATTTATTTAGTTAGTTGAAATAGATTTTTTCTGTTTTTAGTGCATCCTGATTTTTATTTCATAAAATATATAATATATTATGTATTATATATTTTATAAAATATATAATATATAAAATATATTCTTTTATCACTCTGAGGCTAATTTCAAGCTTTATTTATTTTTTTCTTTTACCCCCCCATATACATTGTCTCATTTACTTTTTTTCCTGTGATGTTCTTATTGGGAAATACTTTTGTACGCTTGGTTTAATTTCTCTAAAGAATGAATTTCGCACCTCCGACCATGTTGGAAGAGGACTAAATGCAGAGCGGGGACATGGAGAGCTAACGCTTCTACTCACCCTTTCTTATGAGCTTCCTATTTTCATTAATAGGTTTCTGTGGTATCAAATTAGCTCTTCTGCTGCTTTTTGTACAAGGTCTGAGATTTCAGTTTTTTCAGTTCTTTTATACTCACTCTGGTTGTTTTCCAAATCTACAACTTTAATCTCTGATCTCAATTGTCCTACATTGTAATTCCCATCTGGATATTTCATTCTGAAAGGCACTTCAAGCTGAAAACTATGTCTGAATGAAGTCATCAACTCTCCATAGATACCAACCTTACCCCTCTTCTGTTCTTAGTTTCCCTAAGTGACATTATCTTTGAGATGATTCTCTTGGTTCATATTTGATCTAATCAACCAAGTCTCAGTTCATTTTATCTCTGTAGGATGTCTTGGAATTCTCTTCCATTTTGTCCTGGTCACTACATATACCACCAACTTTACTTCTTCTCTAAACTAATGTAATATAGCCTCTTAATGGATTCCCCATGTCTCCACACTCAAGGCCATTCCGTGCACTGTCATCTGATTAATTGCCCTAAAGCACAACTGTGATTGTGTCACTCCCTTGCTCAAAATTTCAAGACTCCTTCTTTGCTAGATTAAAGTCAAATTCTTAAGCTTGGAATTGACTGTCTTCTATATTCCTGTTCCAATCTAGCTTTCCAATATAATTTCTCAGTGTTTCATTTCACATTTTCTGTATATCCCAGTAAAAAAATTCATGTTCTCATATTCATCTGTGCCTTTGCACATGATAAAATCTCTGCCTGGAATGCTTTCTCTAATACTTCCCAACCCTGCATATTTAAACCATACCTGTACAATAAGATGAATCACAAATTCTGCCTCTTCTATCAAGTACTCTCTTGCCCTATTTAATGTACCTGCCATACATTTCTTGTTAGACATATTGCTTTTGAGGGTCAGTTGTGTAATTGATTTACTTCTTATTCCCAAATGACTAATATAACATCTTGCTAATTGTGAGCCTTTAATATTTGTTGAGGTATGAAAATATAGACTATCTGCATAATATGTGGTATACTTACTTAAAAGTTACCATGGAATTTTTTATTATCTGTTAAATTTTAAATTGTATAGGCCTTCTTGCCCCAGTAAGAAACTTGAGGGCAGGGTCTCTGGCATTTATATTCTTTGTTTCCCTCTACAGTATCTTGCACAAGGCCTTGCGTATGTATCACTCTTTTGTGGTGAAATAGAAGTATATATACAGCATATAAGTAATTGTCCTTTTTTAATCCCTTTGAAAATGTCAAATTAAGGAATTGGGGAGGGGGAGATTTACATAGGAGAGACATTTTTTTCTCTCTCTCCTCAAGATAGAATCAGCTGCTACCCCTTAAAATAGTCTAATTATTTTACTGGAAGCCTCGTTATAAAACTACTTGCAGTTGCACTAGAAATAGAATTCTGGTGTCACTTAATGAGATTTTTTCAAGTTCACATTACTTATTCTGCAGACTTCATTTGAGTAGATTATTTAATATTTTATTTGTTTTATTATTCACATTTTGGGGGTAAAATATTTCTGTTCGCATTCGAAGTTGTTTGAATCGTATGCCAGAGTTTGAGTGCAGAGAACTTTCTCCTGGTCCTGTTATTTCCAAGTGTGCAGCTACCTAATCTGTCTGTAGTTCATATCCCTGGAGCAGATTTTCTGCTGCTACCCAAGAATTAAAACGTTGTCTTACCTTAGAATGCAAGTTAACATTTCATTACCGTTTAAATAACAATTTCTTTTTCTTCTGTGTTTCTCTTCTTTTTATCTGTGAAGTGAGCTCCTCTCACTGGCTGCACCCAAAGCAACTATATTCTACTGCAAACTTCCATGATTAAATTGTTCTACATATTTTGAAATATTCGTTTAAATGTATCCTGGCATTTTTTTTTTCAATTTAAATTTCTAATTTATTATTGTATGAATATACTGATTTAATATTCTGGCAGCTGACTTATTATGTGCATCTATGATTACTTTTTTTTTAACATCTTTATTGGAGTATAATTGCTTTACAGTGGTGTGTTAGATTCTGCTTTATAACAAAGTGAATCAGTTATACATATACATATGTTCCCATATCCCTTCGCTCTTGCGTCTCCCTCCCTCCCACCCTCCCTATCTCACCCCTCTAGGTGGTCACAAACCACCTAGCTGATCTCCCTGTGCTATGCGGCTGCTTCCCACTAGCTATCTACCTTACGTTTGGTAGTGTATATATGTCCATGCCTCTCTCTCGCTTTGTCACAGTTTACCCTTCCCCCTCCCCATATCCTCAAGTCCATGCTCTAGTAGGTCTGTGTCTTTATCCTGGCATTTTGAGGGATACTTTTCTGTTTGTCACTGCTATTTTACATGATAAAAGAGGAATAGAATTAACATTTTTCAATTCATAGGGTATAATTCCGGCAACCTTTCCCCATTCTATTCTCCCTCCTCTTCCCTTGTTCCCCACTACCAGACCACCAAAAGCACTTTAATTAGAGGAATTCTTCTCTATCCCTTTCTAAATAAATCATTTATTTATTGCATTCTATGTTTAATACCATGCTGAGGTTTGTGGGAGATACAGACATGTTTAAGTTACAGAACGGGGCTTCCCTGGTGGCACAGTGGTTAAGAATCCTCCTGCCAATGCAGGAAACACCAGTTTGAGCCCTGCTCCAGGAAGATCCCACATGCCGCGGAGCAACTAAACGTGTACGCCACAACTACTGAGCCTGCACTCTAGAGCCCAAGAGCCAAAACTACTGAGCCCACGCACCACAACTACAGAAGCCCGCGCACCTATAGCCCATGCTGTTCAACAAGAGAAACCACTGCAATGAGAAGCCCGCACACTGCAACGAGGAGTAGCCCCTGCTTGCCACAACTAGAGAAAGCCCATGCACAGCAACGAACACCCAACACAGCCCAAAAAAAAAAAAAAAACAGTGGTAATAACCATGAATGTAGGAAGTTAGAGAAGAAAGAAGTGAGCTTGGCAGGGGTAGTAGGTGAAAACTAATAGAAAAGGTGGAGTTTGAGTTGGATCTGAGTACTCAGCGATAGGTAAAAGTGTGGTTATGTCTGAGATTTAGAGGTTGTGAAGCAACAGTGAGGAAAGTAGCCTAAGGGGCAGGCAATACATTTACTAAGTGGAGTATGGGGTTATGTGGGTTAGACCAAGCTTGTGGAAGATTACAACAGGATTCACTTAAGCATTCAAGCTTTTGATAGGGAAGTGGTATGACAAAAGTGATGTTTAAGGAAACTGACCTCATATAAGACTCATAGGGGCTTATGGCATAAAATGAAAGAAGAGGAACTCAAAATGTGACAAAGTAGACAGCTAATTGTAAAGATTAAAATAAAGATAACTGTAAACAGAAAGATTTAGAGACTATTTAGAATTATAAACTAGAAGAGACCAAGTATGAAAGGAAAACGGGAGGTTGGAATCCAAGAGCCAAAAGGAACTTCAATGTTTTGTTACATTCTTGTAACAAACCCCAATATTTTTGAATTTCAATATGCTTTGTTCAAGTGCAATTATCCTGCTGGGGCCACTAGGTGGTGATCTTTGTTAGTTGGTAACTCGTGATTCCTTAATGATATGAGTTCAACAGTTACAAGAAAACCAATATTTTTGTTTCAAACAATTCCCGATGTACAACATTGAAACCTATGGATATACATCTATAAATGATTTTCCTTCTTCTTTATTCTTTTATGTCTGTGCTCTCAGGTAATGAGATAGGAAGGAAATAAATATTTAGGTCTCAGTCCTCATACCTGTTTGGCTTTAACACTATTCCTGGCATTTCCCACTCCTGATCACTGCTGTATGGGAGAGTGAAACAGGAAAAAGCATCCTTTATCTAACTGACCTTTATTGGTATCATCTCCTAGGGCTTTCCTACTGTAAAGCCAATGTGGCCACGGTGTGGTGAATGGGGACAAGGGTATAGAAGGCTTGGTTGGTGGATGGTTCCTATGCCATCACCTTGTTTTACTGATTCCCAGCCCTCATTATGTCAACTTAACCCTAGAGTCTCATCTTTGCCCCTAGAGGGACCCCCACCATGATGGAGTTTATAAGCTAGGCCACAAGGTACTTACTCCAAGTTGAAGAAAGTCTGCTACCTGGCAAATGGAAAGGGAGACAGCTTGTCAAGGGGCCTGGCACATAGCAGGCACTACCAATTCTTGTTAAATGAGTGATGGAATAATGAATGAATGAATAAGTATCAGTAATGCAGTGGAGGGAAGAGATGGTCTTGGTCCCAGAGTGCTGAATGAATGTTTCCACGAAATCTTTTTATGTGTGTGTTGTACTCTTTAGTACTGTTGGTGCAGGTGTGTATCGATTACCTGTTCCTTTGTACCCCATGGATGTACAGCTCAACAACCATGGCTAACATTGATCTGTGGGGAAATGCTTTCTGAGCTCCAAACATTTAACTTACTAATGAACTTTTGTTAACCTGTGACTTTATTCGAAGTTATTATTAAATTAAATAATAGCACAGTTCATAAAAGTCACTTTAGAAGTGCTTAGTCACAGCAACATGTAATTAACAGTAAAGGCTTAAAGTGCAAACAGGGGTCTTATCTATCTAAACACTTTTTTAATGCCAAGCTTCCTGATGATCTTTAATAAACCCTAGCAATTGTAACAACAATTACAACTTCAGTGGCTTCAGTAAGTCTGAAGGCTCCTCCTAAATTTATTTCCAACATTTCCCAGTAGAGAAGAAATTCTGGTCACCTTGCTATAGCCATACATCTGTTACCTGTTCTGAAAATTAGGTTGTCAATTTTCTCTTTAGTAGAAGAAAGGAAGGTTATTTCCTTTCCTCCCAATAGCTAAATTTAAATGAATTTTTTATTTTACTGATTTATTCTTGACTGCTTTTTCCTTTCCATTTGACCTTTTGGGCCAATCAGGGCTTTTAGCCAAGAATCAAAGGAATCTGAGTCCTGGCTTAGGCAAATCCCAGACTCATTTCATTTACCTTATTTCCCTGCTTTATCTCTGTCTGGCAGAGGTAATCATCACATAATATTAATCATTTGGAACTCTGACCCCTGAAATAAGTGAGTCTGTAGCACAAAGTTTCTTGGTAGCAAGTCAATACATTTATGCTATACTACATTTTAAAATAGTAATTTACTTTTATTTATTTATACAATTCCTATAACATAAAATTCACCATTTTAAACTGTACAATTCAGTGACTTACAGTACATTCACAATAATGTGCACTATCACCACTAATTCCAAAACATTTTTGTCACCCCCAAAAGAAACCCCATACCCATGAAGCAGGCTCCCCATTCCTCCTCCTCTCCAGCCCCTGACAGCTACTAATCTGCTTTTTCTCTCAATGGATTTGCCTCTTCTGGACATTTCATATAAATGGAATCAAGCAATATGTGCCTTTTTTGTGTCTGGCTTCTTTCACTTAATATTTTCAAAGTTCATCAACGTTGTAACAGATATCAGTACTTCATTCCCTTTTATGGCTGAATAGTATTCCATTGTATGTATAAAACACATTTTGCTTATCCATTCATCCATTGATGGGCTTTTGGACTGTTTCCACTTTTTGGCTATTATGAACAATGCTGTTATTAACATTCATGTCCAAATTTTTGTTTGAACAGCTGTTTTCAGTTCTTTTGAGTATTTACCTAGGAGTGGAATTGCTGGGTCCTTTGGTAATTCTAGTTTTAACTTTTAGAAACCTCCTTTTATTTTATACATGCTAATATTGGTTATTCTTCAGAAAGTTATTAGATAGGATTTATTATTCACCAACAAATATTATTTTCACATGATGTCTTGGACTGGAATATTTATCCATTAGCTTTTGTCTCCATATACAATAGGAAGGTTTGAAAGACAGAGTAACTTAGATAATTAAGGAAACATGAAATAGTATATTTCTTCAATGAAAATCACTGAGGTGTCCCTCTCCCCATCCTATGCTTTCATTCAACAAATATTCACCGTGTTCCAACTGTGCATCAAGAATGATTTTGAGAACTAAGGATACAGGCAAAAAGACAAAAAGATTTTTGTCCTAATGGAACTACATGTAGGAAGGAGAGGGAATTTTAGAGATGCATAAGAGCTATGAAGAAAATGATGAAGGAATTGGTATGGGGTCTCTATCATAGACTATAAAATCAGTACTTCTCAAATTTTAGTGTGCACGAGAATCACCTGGGGATGATATTAAACTACAGATTTGAATTCAGTAGGTCTTGGGTAGAGCATGAAATTCTGACTTCCCAACAAATTCCCAGGTGATGACCATGCTGCTTTAGGTGGGCAGAAAAGACCTTACAGTTTACTAAATGACTTTTAAGTGGCAACATGTATGTGGAATGTGCATCAGGAGCCAGCCAAGTTAAAATCTACGAGAAGAAATTTCCAGGAAGAGAAAACAGCCTTTGCAAAGGCTCCATGGGGAGAGTAGGCTTGGTGTATCTGAGGGAAAGTGATGCAGAGCAGCAATCCCATCTCTTTCCCTAACATTTAGGGGTTATACACAGAACGAGCTACAATTCCTTGACCCTCTGTTACTCTGGTGACAACCTATTCCCCACCAGCAAATGAACTAATTCATTCCTAGACCCAACTGTGCCTTCATATCAGCTTCTTTTATCTTGTCCAAGATATTTTTGCAAAAAATCCTTTTCTCTCATATCATTTATTATAGCTCTAATTTCTTTTTAACCTTTATTTTATTTGTATCTTGCCATTTTCACTTAACATTGTGAGCATTTTCAATGTAATTATTCTGAAACATGATTTTTTATGGATATATTGAAGTAAATTTAGAAGTTCCTGGATTTGTATAGCTTCCATTGTTTTAATTCTTTTCGGGGGAACTGTTATAAACAATGAGTATTATTGAATGAATATTATTGTGTATAAATCTAATGGTTCATCTCCAATTAGTTTCCTAGAATGCATTTTTAGACATTTATTTATTTATAATAACTAGACTTTTGATAAACAAAGCTCAATTACTCTCTAGAAAAAAAGTTCTAATTTACATTTATGCCATCAATGAATAGTCCTTATTTCTCCCGCTTTCTGTCATATTAACTGGTAGTATAATCATTTATTTTTTAACTTTTATTGAGATACAATTTACATACTATAAAATTCACTTTCTTAAAGTGTTCAATTCAGTGGGTTTTAAAGTATATCATAAGTTTGTGCATGTAATTAAGATTTTAAAAAATTCATTGTATTTAAACTCTTGCTATTTACAATTTTTTTGGTTGTTGTTGGGTTTTCTTAGGTTTTCTATATAGCTATTTGTATCATTTACAGATAATAATCATGTATCCTTTTAGTAGTCTTAACTCATTTCTCTTTCCTGACCTACTGTAGTGGGTGGATTTATGTTTTTCTCAATTATTGCTAAGACTATTTTGCTGTATAATACAGGAGTTTGGAAGCATATATTTTGAAGTCAAACTGATATGAATTTAATATTCAACTTACTAAATATGTAGCATGGGACAAATTACTTGTGATTATTGAGTTTCAGTTTCTCCATTTGATAACAATAAAGAGCATTAATAAATAGGCGTATTGAAACTGTTGAAGGAGATAGTAGATACAAAGTGCTTAGCAAATTTTCAACGTATGGTGATATTGATATTTTTTGTGTGTGGATTTCTAAAGATGGATTCTTCCCAGGAAATAAAAATATGTGAGATGATACACAATAGAAGACTTGTGCTGCTATTAAATTATGTTCATATAAACATAGTTGCTGTTGAACAGTTTCTTCTAGACATCCTTGAGCCAGATTATATCTACTTCTCCTACACTACTATTTTATTTTATTATGCTGCCTACCCGTAACCAGGATCCCATTTATGCCCGCTCAGAAATATAGCTGTTTATATCATTAAAAACCTGCAGAGAATCTGCGTTCTCCCTGGATAACTCACAGAGGTGCCTCACAGTCCTTATCACCATACATTCTTAATCCCTAAATTAGATACCTCCTACTGTACTTTTGGACTTTTCTCTTTGGTATTGTAATCTTTCATAATATGCAACTATTAAATTTGTTTTTGTTAGAGAAGGACTGTTAGACTATACTAATCATGTCTAAATCCTTTAACTATACCTCATTTATTACTTTCAAAATAATGGGATAGACCTGAACAATTGTGTATAGGTGCAGGACTTATCTGGGGGGTAAAAGAGGCACCAGAATGCCTTGAAATTAATTTCTCCATTAGGAAACGATGCCAGCAGGCAGCCAAGTGATCAAAAGAAACTGTTGTAACTTTTTAAAAATGCAGACACAGTCAGTTGGTTATCTTTAATGTATAATTGAGCACAAACATTTTAGTGAAGAGCTTAATAACTGAATAATGCATATTATTTTGGAATTTGCAGATATTTTACAGTTCTGAATGTATTTGAAATGGAGGAAATACATAATTGAACAGAAAGTTTTAGTGTTCTTTACGTGTTGAGGAATGTTTTTTCTTTGTTAGACTGACCATCAGCAGTGGTATGAAACAATGATTCAGAGGCAGAGATGTCTATTCTTGTCCCAAGTCAAGGCATTCACTGAAAAAATTGCTTCAGACCATAACTTTGGCATGCCATGGGTTAACTAAAGGCCAACTCCAAGTAAAAAATAAAAATCAGTTGATCTTTTGGTGTTAAATGGACAAAATAGTTATCATTTTAGATTTTTTTAGTGCTCTTATAATTCAAGGATTTTGGATTTCTTTTTCCCTCAACTGAGAATTTTCAGGCCAGTGAGGTCCATAATGTATACGAGTGACTTGAGGCATTTTGAAGAGAATAAAATTTACCATATTTTTAAAATGTTCTTACCTATACTGGCTCTTGCCTGATGTTTAATAACTCAGTGATGTCGCTAGCCCATGGGGGCTGACAGTGGTTTTCATATTTAAATTAGGCAATAGTCATTTGGAACACTGTTATCTGGAGAACTAGGTTCTAACCCCATCTTTGGCACACTGTTTATTTTTGTAAAAGATATCTAAATACAGACTTGTAATTACTTTGCTAACTTATTTATCTTTGTTAGGGAGGTGGTTAAATGTTGTGGTTTATCAGTCAATGGGAGCTCAAGAGCATGTCCCTTCGTATTTTAATCTTGACCTCATCACGTTCATTAGACAAGGATAAAGGTGATACCTGCTCAACAGGGTGTTGAAAGGATTGCCTATGATGGTTTATATGATGTGACCATCACATAGTAAGAGCTCATTAAATGTCCACTTGTATTAGGGTTATTATTATCCGTGCTTTGTGTCTTCTGCAAAGAAAATATTATAAGCACCAAAAATCAAATAGAGGGCTATCCAATTATCTGGTCAATTCTGACACATACTAACAGCTGTATAATAAATGCTAGTGGGTGCTGTGTGATGAAGTGTCATTCGGGTGGTGTAGACACTGGGCACATTCTGCTCCATGGCTGGAGACTTTCTTGGATTACCTGTGTAATTCAGGTAATTCTCCAAAAGCAATCTCCCTTAGCCAGAGAGATTGGGTGAGAGGTAGGTAGACAACTTCTTAATAATTCCCAGGACAAATCAGACTTAATAGATTTTTACCATAATTAATTTATCTGTGGGTCCACGAGAGTGAGTAAAGTCTCTGCATATCTTTGCTGGAGACAATGACAAAGCACAGACTGTTCCAAAGTGGCTTATGCTTCAGATCAAATGAGAAGGGTCCCATCTTTTCCCCTTCTTTGGATTAAAAGAGGTTGGTTATTATTATATTCGTTTGCCTAGGCTGAAAGGAAAAGTAAAGTAAGCAATGTGGAATAAAATTCTCTTCTCTTCTTTTAAGAAAAGCCCCTGCTATCAGAATGCAAAATAAGTGATTTTTCCTATTAAAAACTGACTCTTTAGTGCAGAAAAAGTCTCCCTGTGACTAGTGATAAGTGATTGTGAAAATAAAGGCTTACTGCAGATCACACCAGACCAGCCAGAGAGCCTGGGAGCTGAAGAATCAGTAAATCCAATGGGAATCAGCCTGAAATTATGTCTATTTTTGTAACATGTGTTCTTATTTGTTCGTTCATAGAATAGGAGATTCTATTATTTTCAGAGTTGTAAGGGGCCTTACACGCGGTACACACAGAAGATGTTCAGTAAATATTTGCTGAATAAATGCATGAATGTATTCTAATGTCCCTTTCATTGTTGAAATCCTTTCCATATTTTATATACTACAGAAAGTCACTTAGCTTGTGCTTGAACATTCCAATGGACTAAAAGCTTACAAAATTCTGAGACAGACTTTTCCATTGGTGGATCGCTCTAATTATTAGATCTTTCTCTTTTTTTTTTTTTAATGTGGACCATTTTTAAAGTCTTTATTGAATTTGTTACAATATTTCTTCTGTTTTGTTTTCTGGTTTTTTGGCCTCGAGGCATGTGGGATCTTAGCTCCCCAACCAGGGATTAAACCTGCACCCCCTGCATTGGAAGGCGAAGTCCCAACCACTGAACTGCCAGGGAAGTCCTTTTCACTTTTTCTGAGCCAGATTGTATCACCCTGTAATTTCTACCTTTAGGTTTTAGTTTGGTTTTATGGAGGAACATTAAAATAAATCTACTTTCCCTTTCACGTGAAAGCTCATCACATGTTTCAAGACAGCTATCATGTCACCATAATTCTTTTCTTCTCCAAGCTAAACTATCACTGTCCAGATCATAGCATTTCCAATCCTTAGCCACGCTTATTCTTCTTTTCCTGTTTTGGGTTGGTTTTTGTTTTGGTCAATGCTTCTGATATATTTATTTATTTTATCATTTACCTTGTAATGAGTACATTTTGAATGAACAACTGTGCTATGTATTTTATATACGTTATTTTATTTAATCCTTATAACAACTCTATAAAATAGGGTCTTCCCAGAGAAAACACTGTATCAAGGCCACCCTGCTAAGAGGTATAATTTGGATTCATACTGCCTCTAAATAACCACCAAACCATCTGTGAGTAACTTATCCTTTCTGTACCTCAGTTTTCTCACCAGTGAGGATTATAATGATTCCTACCTCCTAGGGCTATCATATAGATTAAATGCGTTAATAATGTAAAGCATTTAGGAAAGCATCTGGCCAATAAAAAGCATTATAAGTGTTTGTGAAACAAGCAAAACTAGCTTATGCTTTCATGGACCTTGCGGATGTAGTTAAGTATCTTAAGACAGAGATATCATCCTGGATTATCAGGGTGAGCCCAATGTAATCACCACAGTTCTTATAAGAGGAATGCAGAAGTCAGAGTCAGGGAGAAGGACAGATGACCACAGAAGCAGAGATTGGAGTGCCCCACTTTAAGGATGGAGGAAGGAGGCACAAGCTAAGGAATATGGGCAACCTCTAGAATCTGAATAAAGGAAGGAAATGGTTTCTCCTCTAGAGCCTCCAGAAGGAACCAGCACTGCTGATACCTTGACTTTAGCCCAGGGAAACTGATTTCAGTGTCTGTCCTATAAAAGAAAAAAATTAAAATTGTGTTTTTTAAGCCACCAAAGTTTTGGTAATTATTTTACAGCATCCATAGGAACTAGTACAGTGAGTAATCAAAACTGTCTGAAACCTGGCATAGAAAGAACTCAAGTATAAAGAACCCGTTACTTTGTATGATCAGTATCATAGGCACTGTGTTCTACTCAACGTCTAAGAAAATACATTTTACATACAGAAGGTTCCCCCATTGCATGTAATGTTCCTAAAAGCCTTGAGATAGAGGTTTAATTAACAAAAAGCCACACTAACAATATTAGACCTGCCCTTCTTTGTCCCCTTTTCTTGGATATCACCAAAACTCATGGCAGTGTGAGCTTCTCTTCTCATGCCTTTGTCTTCATTCTCTGGCAAATGTCTTCCCTCCCTCCTTACTTTGGTGTCTCCTTTTTGGGAGTGATATGCTCCAAATTCTCTTCGTAACTGGTGTCTTTCTTTTAGCCCCTCAAACGCCTGTGGTCGTTCTTTGCACCCTTTGGTCTTAGCTGAGGGAGACTCTGGTGTTTCTTAAAGCTGTTCCATTTCTTGGATGCCACTATTATGAAGCTTCAATTGTTTCAGTGCTTCAACTGAAGCAATCCGGCCTTCACCCAGATCTTCGTGTGACACTGATTTGCATGCCTTGGGAGCCTACCTCTTCTTATCTTCCTGAAATTTGTCTGGGAATGTGCAGAAACCCTCCATCTCCTTTGGAACTCTCTCTTCTTTCTAAACCATGTAGGCTGTTGTCAAATATAAAGAGGAGAATTGCTGATTTTAGAAAAACAACCCTCTCACCTCCCCCTTCTGCAAATTATCACAGGCTTACGTACACCTATTAATTCGCCCCAAGTTTTCACCTTTGTTGTTTGTTTAGTTTTGTTTATGTTTTAGAGGCCACAAAAACACTGGACAGATTGAGACTTTGGTCAGCTGAAATGTCCAAATCTATTTTATATGAATTTATGATGAACCTGGATATTTCCCACTTCACATACTTTTATAATTTTGAACCCAAATGAAATATTGTGTATTTTGCACCTAAGTGAGATTGACCCATTATTCTAGGCTATAATGCTATTAATAATAATAGTAGTTTATTGAGTATCTATTATGTATCAAGTACTATTTGGAGTACTGTTAGTGGTTTAAATTATTAAATTGTTAATAGTGATTACTAAATTATACTGTTATAATAATAAATAATTATTAAGATAATAAGAATTTTATTTTTCAATGTTGTTTGTCTTTCAGTGAGTGTTATTTCTCTGACTTATCTTTTTCCTTATATTTGAGTAGCATCCATTCTGTGTATTTCTCTAAGTCTTGTTAAATGTGTTAAAAGTAACAGGTGAATGAAGGTCCTGTGTCCACCATTACAAATATTACTGAAGATCAGTTTCCCATCTTCTGTCCATTTGTCTCCAAGAGCCCTAAAATATAGACATCCAAGGCCTGAGAGCTATTTTCAACGTATCAATAAGTGATTTTTTGGGAAAACATTAGATTTATGTTGAGTTATTAGTCAGCTCTCATTGGGAGTGACAGTTTTAACATCTTTGAACCTAACTCATAATTGAACTCACATAGATTGATTTTATTAGTAAATGCATTACAAGAAACTTTGTGAAATGTTTTGCTGAAATTAAGAATTGCTGATGTCTTCCTGACAATCACCTTAGGAAGATATATCACTGATTTCATTTTATAGAAGGGTATATTAGTTTAGTAGGGCTGTCATAACAAATTACCAAAAACTTGGTCACTTAAAACAATAGAAATTTATTCTCTCACAGTTCTGGAGACCAGAAGTCCAAAATCAAGGTGTCAGCAGGAGTGTTTCCTTCCTGGGAGTCAAGAGGGAGATTTCCATGCTTCTTTCCTGGCACAATTCCAGTCTCTGCCTCCATCATCACATGGTGTTCTTCCGGGTGTGTCTGTCTTCTCCGTGTCTCTCCTCCTCTTCCTTTCAGGTCACCAGACATGTAGACTAAGGGCTCACCCTCCTCCAGTATGACTTTATCTTAACTTGAAACTTAATTACATCTGCAAAGACAGTGTTTCAAAATAAGGTCATATTTACAGGTACCAGAGGTGAGGACTTCAACATATTTTTGAGGGGGACACAATTTATCCCACAACAAATAAGAAAAAAGAGAAATCACTAAAGTAACCAGGGTACACATATAGAACATGAACCCAGAACTTTTGTCTTCATACAATACTCTTTTGATTTTATGCAATACCATCTCCTACCGAATTCCACTTTATTTTTCACGACTTCCTAAACTATATGTTTAATAATCTGCTTTGAATTTCACGGGAGCTAAAAATCAAGCTCACTGGTTCTTGGTATCCAAATGTATCATTTCCCATTTTTAATAAGTTATTCTTAATATTAACTTAGGTTCCTCACATACTTTCCTTGTTCTAAGCTTACATAGTTGTTCTGGGCCTGGCCAGTTTAATTTATTTAGGTTGGTTTGCTGATCCCTTATTATCTTTCCTCCTATACTGGGCTTCAGTTTCATTTTAATAATGGCTCTGTATATTCGAGTTTAAAGCATAGTTCAGAGTTGAGTAGGTCAGCTCTTCTATATGTATATCCATTGTTTCTGGACTGTAAGTTTTCACAGAAATTGTTGATGTCTTCCTAGATCCACCTTCCCTTTACAATTCTTCTGCTGTCTTCCAGGAAAGGGTTGGTAGTTCAAAAGGGGACAAAAATTGTCAACCGCACAACTATATTTAATAAGTTAACCACCCAACAAATTAAATTATTCAATTCCTATTACGTGCCAGGGGCTGTGTGAGATGGGGGTTCTAAAAACATTAAAAAAATGACATAAGAAATCTTGCCCTTGAAGAACTTGCATTCTAGTTTGAGAATCACAACAGAGTAAGTAGGCAATTGCAATAATATCCAGTAACTGCTACGAAAATCGTTGAGCAAAGATGTCCCTGTATACAAGAGGAGAGCCTTATCCAGCTTTGAAATAATTGTTGGTACCACATTTTGTAATTAGGTACATTTTCTGAAATATTGTTCCCTTATTGTTCCAGATTATTATCTGCTTTTTGAAGGCATATGCTTTTAAAAAATATATCCTGCTGTGCTGAGGACTGGAGCTATCACACTGAGCATCCAATGTTTATTTTTGCCTTACAGTAATATGCAACATACTAATCAAATAAGAACAGTATTATTAGAGTTGAACAACATTAACCTCTTTTTTTTTTTTTTTGCAGATTCATATTAATGATATAGTTCTCTAGAGAAAAATCAGAAAAGCAAAGGTTGGTATGATATCTTATGAATGCTTAAACCAGACTTTATCTAAGAGGGGTTATATAAAGATATGTTAGAGCATTAATTCTAAATTCCCTGGGCTACGTTTGTTTAATCCAGCCACTTCACATTATTACAATGTCTTATGTGGCGAGAGATTTTATAGAGACTAGAAAGAAAAAATGTTTTTCCAGATACACATTCAGTTCCTCTAGCAGCTTCCTCGTTTTACTTTCATAGCTTTTTAAGAGGTGACTTCTAGGACAGCACTGCTCTTCAGTCTGTGATAGCTCAAGTCAGAAACATACTGAGGGAAATGCGGCATCTATTGTGGTCTGTTTTTCTATGTGACAGTTGTTCCTATTTTGTGTTTGTTTCTCCTTTAATGAGGATACAACTTTCATCCAGGGAGATGTATGGGTCACTTGTTAGTGCACTTAAATGCACTAAGGCACTCCAGCAGCTGGAAATTGTGACTTGTAGTTGAATTATTTTTGCACAGCGAATGGTTTTCCTTTTGACATATTTTAATATACTTGCACACTGAGAGCAAGAGTGGGTGAACAGAAAACAGGCTGTTTTATTAACCCAGCAGTCACCTTTGAGGTTTGTACATGTCCACTTTTTTTCTTGCCTTTGTACATAATCCCAAGAGACTGGTACCTGGCTTTGCTCAGAATAACAAAGTCAGGCACAAATCTCCAAACACAATTGTTAGCTGAATGCCAACTGTTTCTTCTCATCTTTTTTTTTTTTTTAACTTGAACATTAAGAATTGTATTATGGGTGAACCGTAACCATTAAAGAATGAATTTGTTTTTCTATTTCAGATGCTTCCCCTATCATTTACTAGATTATTTTACAATATGTAATCTCAGGTGATAAAAGAAAATAATTTTTTGCATGTTTTTTGGAGAGCTGCTTTTTTTCAAATCATTAATAGTGAGAAGAAAAGAAGAAAAATATGTTACAACCTTTAACTGGATTCCAATTTCAACTGAAAGGACAATTAGGAGAAAAGGAGAGGAGACTTCAACTCAGCCAGGAAGCCAGGACCCAGCACACACAATTCCACATGCAATTTTCATACAAACCAATGTTTCAGAGACTTTTCCCAGTAAGACCAGAAATTTCTTCAAGTCAGTTACCATCCTTTCCCAAGGTACATATCTGTATACATAATAGCCATAATTTCTAAGTAAATATAGTGGGTAATCACCTACCTTTTAATTCATACATTTTAAATGTACTCAAAAGTTGAAGACAAAGTAAGGATATAAATCCAGAACTTCCTCTCAATACCCAGCAAGTGGTTCATTTAACAGCATGTAAATATTAGGGCAACAAAACCTCCAAAGTACATAATTTTCTCTTTCCTATCATCATCATTATAATCAACATCATCATTAAGATAATAATACGGCATTTTATACTATACAGAGAAGTTTCATATCATCTCATTTGACTATCTAAACCAATCAGTGAGGTGTGCCATATGAGTAGGAAGATTATTAAGAATGATAAGCTTTCTAAAGTCATTGTAAGACTTTAAAACACAAGTAAGTGCTAGAGTGTAAAGAAAGGATGCCATCTTTCAGTTGGAATTCTGGATCTCTCGCTGACTCTATGATAATGGGTCTTTTAAAGCATTGCTTTGTTGAGTTGTTCAATGTGAGAGATAATAATTATGCGAAAAAGTGGTTATGAACTTCATTGAAGATTACTTTTTTGTAGAGGGTCTGAGTGTGCAAACGTATTTTATTTTATTTTTCATTGGAGTATAATTGCTTTACAATAGTGTGTTAGTTTCTGCTTTATAGCAAAGTGAGTCAGCTATACATATCCATATATCCCCATATTTCCTCCCTCTTGCGTCTCCCTCCCACCCTCCCTATCCCACCCCTCTAGGTGGTCACAAAGCACCGAGCTGATCTCCCTGTGCTATGCAGCTGCTTCCCACTAGCTTTCTATTTTATGTTTGGTAGTGTATATATGTCCATGCCACTCTCTCAATTAGTCCCAGCTTACCCTTCCCCTCCCCGTGTCCTCAAGTCCATTCTCTATGTCTGCGTCTTTATTCCTGTCCTGTCCCTAGGTTCTTCAGAACCAATTTTTTTTTAGATTCCATATATATGTGTTAGCATACAGTATTTGTTTTTCTCTTTCTGACTTAACTTCACTCTGTATGACAGACTCTAGGTCCATCCACCTCACTACAAATAACTCAATTTCGAGCAAATGTATTTTAGAGGGGATTTTTGCACTGGAGTAGGAGGTTAGAGTACCTAACTTTTAAGTCCACTGCAGTGAGTATATGACTGTAAGGCTATTGGCTTTTTTAAGGGAACACACTGAGTGAATGACAGAGGCAAGATAGGAAACCATTTCTTCTGACTCCCAGTAAACTTCTAGAGTTCAGTTTAATTTAATACTTTGAGCAGCTACTTTCGACCAAGTTCTTGAGCTATAGTTATAGGGTACAAATACGAAAAAGAGAGACGTTGCTATGTAGGTTTTATAATGTAGAAGGTAAATAAATAAATATCAATACAATGAAAGAAAGACTAAATACCATAGGTATGGTGTCTAGTAATTGTACATAGGTTTGGTGAAGTCATGGAAGGCTTTATTATTATGGAGACATTTGAGTTGGGCCTAAAACTATTGTTATATCCATTCTCAGGGAATAGCTATATCAATCACATTTGCTTGTTTTTATATTAAACCTATTCTTAAAAGTAAGACTATTTCATTAACCTCTAGTAAACTTTTGACCACGAATGCTTATTTGTTGTAAATTAAGCTCTTAAAATCATTGCTTCTTAAGGTAATGGAGATGTTTTGTTTATAATTATCTCTGACTATGTTACATTTTTCTTTTCAGTTCTTGTAACTTTCTTTATTAAAATATGTTTGATCAGGCATGCTTTTAATAGAAAAATCACATAAGATTCTGAGTCCTGTAATCTTTGTCTTTTCAGGGTCATCTTCATCATTATCCTCACATCCTCACTTTCAGAAAAATAAATTTTTAGCACTTTTCAAGAAGTGCCATGGAAAGCCATTATGCTAATACTTTACAACATTATTCTTAATTTTTCAATAATCCAGTAGAGTAGCTGTAAGCCCTATTTTCCAGATAATATACTGAGGCTCAGAGATTTTAAGAAATTAGCTCAAAATTGCACAATGAAAAAAATGTTATTGTTCTATGACCATTACAGTGTTGGCAGTTATTATTTGTCCATCTGATTGGGGTTTACCCACTTTCTCACTAGCTTTATTAGTGAAGACTCAGATGATGTTCAGTAAGGACAACCCAGTTGGAAGTTGATTAAGTCACAAAGAGAATTCGTTGACCCCTATTACCAGGAAGGATATCAGGGGTGACTGGAACCAGGACTTTGAATACCGTTAGGAAACTTCAAATATGGTTAAGAAGTGTCTATTTCTCATCTGTGCTTTTCTCTGCATATTGTCTTTGTTCTCAGACCAGGTCCTCCTTGTAGCACACTGTGTGGGCTTCATTCCCTTTAGGCCTGCATCCTCACAACATGTCACCTAGGAAAATGGGGGCTTATGTTACTTGGCTCTAGTGTGAAAAATTCCAGATAAAGATTTGCTGGGATCACATTTGGGATCCCAGCCTTTTTTTTTTTTTTCAATTTTATTTATTTTATTTTTGTCTGGGTCTTCGTTGCTGCGCGCAACCTTCCTGTAGCTGCGGTGAGCGGGGGCCACTCTTCCTTGTGGTGCGGGGGCTTCTCATTGCAGTGGATTCTCTTGTTGTGGAGCATGGGCTCTAGGTGCATGGGCTTCAGTAGTTGTGGCTCGCGGGTTCTAGAGTGCAGGTTCAGTAGTTGTGGAGCACGAGCTTAGTTGCTCCGCGGCATGTGATCCCTTAGGCTGGTCATTATGGTGATGGTGATGCTATGATCAGTTTTCATTAGTCAGGTATTCACTTTTGTGGCTGTAGGGAGAGATGGAAGGGATAGTATATTATTAGAATGAGGAGGGGGTGCTTTACAAACATGGCTCCAGAAATTACTATGAGCCAGGCAGTCATCCCAGTTTGTGGCTATTAACACAGGCCATACCTGTTCTCGTTGCATTAGTTAATTCTATACTGGTTAACAGCCTAACATTATATTTGTTAAATCACTTCTGCAAGGTAGAGGGGCTTTGTCTAAATTTTTCTGTTAGCTGAAGTCTGTCAAATTTGTTTGGAATGTTTGAAGCTGGTTTGACCTAAGAACCAGGCTTCCTGTTAGCTCCCCTTGCTAAGTCTGTGGCTAATGGGGTTCACGGTCTACCTCCAGCAAGGGTAGCATCAGTGGTCAATGCCACAGTCACAGAGCCTGGGGCCTGCTGGAATATTTGTCGTCATTTCTTATATGCTGTGGTGACTCAACACCATCATAAATGGAAAATGGAGCAAAAATCCCTCTTCTTATGTTTCTTCTTCTCTTCTCTCTGACTCTCCACTGCATATACAAAAATGGTTTTGTCCCAGAACAGGGAATTAGAACTCTCATGTTTGTCATCTTGTCTCCCTTTGTCCTCTTACTATAATTTTTTTTTTTTTTTTGGTGGAAATGTGTACTTCTCATGGCTTTATCTGCCAAGAACTTCCTACATCTTCATTTTTCCACTGTTGGCATTTGCCTTTACTTTTCTCTGGAGTCATAGGACAGGAGGGATGCAGGGAAAGGATTTGGCATACAAAAAAGGGAAAAATCCACAAGAGGTGTATATCAAGGATACTAACTCTGATGCAGAGGTAAAACTTAGAGAAAAAGAGAAAAGAGTTAGAAACCAGAAATCCAGTTACAGAATCAGTTGCTAAATCTTCCATGCTTAGATAGCATTTTCTAGTTGTCCTTTGGATGTTCTAAATTTGTTAAATAACCTGTAGGATTTGTTCATTTCCTCCAGACATAGATTTCATTTACATCTATGCTGAGCAAACTTTTGAAGTTATCTATTCCAAAAACCTTTTAAAACCCTTCTTTTTTTTTCTAATAAGACTCAGACTTAAAAAAGAAATTATGTCAAGTGGCCTGTATATTACACCTAACATACTTTAAAAACCCCTCTGCCTCTAGTGTTGATGAAAGGGACAGAAATTACAGAAGCTGTGGAGCTGAAAACATAAAGTGAGGGCTATACACTGTCTATAAAAAGATTTTTTGATCAGAGTGAGTACATGTTTTCCACAAACATGTATTTCCTTTTTTTATAAAAATGAGGAATGCATGGTTGGACCTGAGCAAATGCAGCTACTACTAACTGATGATGAGTAATGGGTGAACTAAGATGGTAGCTGTGGCTTAAGCTGAGTTCATCCAAGTTATGATCAACTTCATAAGCAAGAGTCTCAAGAAGGCAACTAATCTCCATGGTGTTGTCTGAATAAAACTTATTATACACCTGAGACTAGTAGCATCTAAAACCCTATGAAATATCTTTATAGCTCAAAAGCTTACTGATGGAGGAAAATGGCTCACTGAAGTCAAAGGGGACAAGGGTGGGAGTGACCTGTTTCTTTGGAAACCTCAGGTATAAGATAGTCTGGCACTATGATTTTTATTAATCAATACCTGCTTTTCAGGGCCTTGTCTTGATTTTAGGTAATGAAGCAGAGAGAATTATACAACCTTCTGGGTAATATATTGTGGCATACATAGAAGTTATAATATTAATCTTCTTCTTCACTATGATTGGCTTATAATTTTAACCTAATTTCCTTTTACTTATCTTGAAACAGAAAATTGGTCACCTTTAACTTTATAATCTCCCTCCATAAATGTGAATACTGTTGTTCTTTTTCAACTTATCCTTGTATGTCTCTTTCTGAGGCTTTTAATAGATTATTATGACTTCAAATTATTATGATTTCAAATTTCAAGGAATCTTCAAATTTCTCATAGCTACTTGAGAATGCATCATGGGGATTAACCAAAATTTTTTTCATTAGAATTTTAAAATAATGTGTGCTCAACCTATAACTTTGTTTTGCTAATTTTTAGTGGCAACACAGCTATCATCATTTTTTAAGTATGTAAACCCAGATATACAGATGCTAATTATTTCAGTAGCTTCCACTAGATAAATCATGATGTCTAGATGTGGTAACTAATCCTGAGGGTGAAATATCAAACATGAATAACTGAGAAAAGCAGGAATAGTATACATTTCCATTCTAAGTTACATTTTTGATATTAATATATAACTATATTAAGGAAAGGTCTTATCTCGGTGTTTTGTTAATTGCTTTAGCTCACTAGATTCAGCAGTTCCCAAACTCTCCTTGCTTTCCTTTTAACTTTCTAGACTTTAGATTCAAGGCACTGTCTTTCTACAACTTTTCTGAGACTTGTCCAGTTCGATTACACACTGTATAAGCAGCAGTTTTGACAGAGAAACTTTTGGTGGCCTTATTAGAGAGAAAACTAACTTTCCGTTTTCTGCCTCTTGGTTGGCTCTGAGTTGCAGTAGTTTCCCTCTGCCAATAAAACACCTGTTCCTATTGCTGTTCTCCTTCCTTAGGGCTCCTGCTTTCCTTTGCATGCTGCATCTTCTTATCCCTCCCTCAGTGTTCCACCATGATCCAGGCACTTGTTATCACCATGTGCTCTTTTATTTTCTACACAGTTTCTCAGAGTATCTGAAAATACCTAACTTATCATGTTGGACGGTTTTGCTCTTATATGTGTACTGGTTAGCTGTTTGGCTCAACCCCTGAAAATGTATGCTACATGGGAGAATACACCTTATCTGTTGTATAGAGCGAGATAGATGGAGCTCTGGGGACTAGAACAGAGTAGGTGCTTACAAAATACTTGTTTAATAAATCTTTTTCCTTAAAAGTGTTTTTGAGATTCTTTGCTTCTGATTTTTCACGTTATCCTCAGGCAAATTTATCCACTACTATGGGCTCAATAAAGTAAATGCTGCTTACCTAAAAATATTTGTCTTCAATTTGTAGCCCTCCTCTTAGCTACACATCCAAATATCCAACTGCTTCTATCTAGATGCCTCTTCAAACTTAATATGGCCTAAACTGGATTAGCAGTGTCTCCCAATGAATTCACACACACAAAACAACAAACAAAGACCCTGCTCCTTCTTCAGAGTTTTATATTTCATAACTGGAATATTTATCCATGCCCTTGCTCAAGCCTTAAAACAGAAATCATCCTACCGTCTTCTCTCTCTTTCATCCCTGTTATTGCAAATTCCTGTTTGAGCCCCCCTCATAAATAGTTTTCAAATCTCTCCACTCCTCTACTGCTGCAGCCACAACCCTAGTCAAGGTCATCATCATTTCTCATCTAATTACTACAATGCTCCACATTGGTGTCCTTATTCGCTGTCATGTTACCCTCCAATCTTTCCCCACCGTGTATTCCCAGGGATCTATGGTAATATAAATGTGACTGTGGTACCCTTCTCCCAAGCACACACCCCAACAAAAGCTTTTCAGTGGCTTCCCGTTCCCTTTAAGATAAAGTCCAAACTCTTTAAGTGGCCTCAGAATAGTGTATGATTGATCCTTAGGCAATTTTCCTTACATTATAATTTTGTCAGCTGGACTATAGCTAAAAGAAAATTTTGAGCTATAGTCTCAAATAGGACCTTGTATCCTGTTTCTCCATATTAACAATTGTGGATGGGTTATTAAACTTTGAAAACAGATGAACATGGTAGGATTAATATCTTATGGTAAAAATTATATTTCTTAAGATTAAATTACATACAAAGGGATATAGGCAAGCAAGGCTTAGAATTTTCCTGAAGAATCACCTTTGAATCTGCTCTAACACATGAACAAATGTTCTGTTGACTCACAGTTTCCGGACATTATTGAATGGCCAAATTATTTTTGTCCAAAAAATTCTCAAAGCACTTATTACTTGTGTCTAATTATACTCATAGAAATGTATCCGTAACATCCTCGAGCATTTTCTAATTCTGAGATATCAATTAATGCTTGTTAATAATTTACAGTATATTCATTATTGTTCCCTGCCCCCAGACCCAAGCTTTTTTCTGGAGTCAACGCTATTTTAAAAGTAAAAATTCCTTTGCTGGTTCTTGTGAACAAAAACATTCCTCGTCTTTCTCCAAACCATTATTTGGATAGTCAATCAGGTCTGCTATGGAGGCAAATAGTTTAAATATTTTTAAAACTTTAATTCTTGAATTGTGAAAGCTACATATATGTTAATCTTATTTAAAATGGTTACTTTCTGATTCTACCTTCATCTTCTTTTCTTCCATTACAGTTGGAGCGTATTGCAATTGCCTTCTTTCTTCACTGTTATTAACTTTTCCCCTTTTATCAGAAAAAGGGTCTTGCTTTCTTTGATTCTCTTATTGATATTTTAAAAGAACTTTTTTTCCTCTCTTGCTGTCTCTCTCAGGCAAGTCCCATCTCAGTTGTCCTTTGTCATTCATTGTCAGTCTTTGTGTCCCTCCTCTTATCCCAGCTTAGTTTTTTCCTTTTTCTTTTTTCGGGGGAGGGGTGGAAGTAGCGGGCACTGGTGTTGGGAGTCTCACATCAGTTTCAGGCCTAAAGCAAAATGCATTCATTTCAAATGGAAATTGCAGTTTATACCAAAAAGGCAAGGTTTCTTTACTTCAATAAATTGGAGCCTTATGTAACACATACTCACCTAAAGAAATTTGAGAATAGAACTTCTAAATAACTAATAACTGGAAAATTCTGATCTTAAGCTTTAGTTGCTGAAGATAAGGTAAGACATCTGCTTCAGTACCCCCATCTGGCTTTTACATATCTATTTCAGACTCAGTATGCTCTTGCTCTTTCTTTTATCTAAGCCCATCTGCTTGTATGGTGTGTTCCCACCCTAACATATTTTCAGACCCTTGCCATAGGGCAAAAGTGCCAAGCAATTATTCGTTGAGATAGATAGTCCACATAATACTGTAAGTGACATCTGTTCTGTAGGAAATCCCTCCCTTGTGGCAGCAATGTCATATTGGCTGCTCATAGGAATATCGGAATTGACATACAGGAACAATTGAATGTTTCATCTTATCCTGAACTCTCACTCAGAAAGCATCCAATACCAGATGCTTTAGAGGGCCGTGTAACCCCTGGACTCTTTCTCTTGTTCTCTCTACACCTATGGTAATTGGCAATACTACACTATGGAGAAAATTTCTTCCTGACCCCAGCTGGTAACCAAATTATGCCCTAAAGCATGAAGATTGGCATATTTTAAAGTTTATTGTAGCTAAGATGGCGAAAAAGGAGATGTTTTTCATATTAATGTGCTTACTAGATTGACCTAAATAATAGCTTGAATAATAAATTCCACAAATTACTCAATAACTTATTTGGCAAAATTACAATGACAGATGAACATTTTAATCTTTTTAGTGCTGATCTCCACATTTGGCAATTGGTTCTTCTTCTTTAAACTATTTCAAAAGATGATAAGAAAAACAGTCCACAATTGTTCAAGACTTGAACTTTGTATAAAGGTATAATTGGTAAAACTTACATTAATTGGTTCTGAGTAAACTCTGAATTTGCTGGGTTTTGACCATTTGATATTCCGAAGGCAGGCAGAATTTGAAGCCAAAATCATTATTGGCAAATTAAAAATACATTACGTAAGGTAGGTTCTGAATAAATTCACACAAAATTCAACTTCCCAAACAAGCTACATTGATGCTGTTACTCTCTTCAGTGATTCTCATAATACCATGAACAACTTCAAATTTTAAAAAGTTAGAGTGTATAATTATGAAGGGCTTTCAAAATTAGAGTTGAAATGAAAGTACTCAATTACATAATTGAGTCAACCCATTTACTTAAGTTTAAGTAAGATTTAAATATTTAGTAATAATAAGCTGTATCAGTTACGTGTTGTTGCGAAATCTACCACTGTGAAAATTAGTGACTTAAAACAACCATTTTACCTCTTTGTCGTTCTCTGGGTCAGCAATATGGGCAGTTCATTTTAGTGGTTCCTTTGCTGCTAATTCTGCATACTATCTGGTGACTATCCTTGGGATTGATGGTCTAAGACAACCTCACTCAAAAGTCTGGTTGTTGGTGTTGGCTGTCTGTTGGACCATTTGTCTCTAGTAGGATAACTTGGCTTCATATGTAGCAGGGTTCTAAAAGCAGGAAGAGATGGGGCCAGCCTGAATGTGACATCATTTTGCATGATGTCTCATTGGCCAAGCCAACATGGCTAAGCCATAGTCAATGTAGGAAAAGACTACATAATGGAGTTAATACAAACAGGTGTGACTTTTTTGGGGCGGTACTCTAACTGTAATAATTTATCACATATTGCTATCCTAGGATTATCAGTTGGCAGAAC
The DNA here is from genome assembly GCF_003031525.2 of Neophocaena asiaeorientalis asiaeorientalis. Taxonomy (NCBI): domain Eukaryota; kingdom Metazoa; phylum Chordata; class Mammalia; order Artiodactyla; family Phocoenidae; genus Neophocaena; species Neophocaena asiaeorientalis. The sequence goes on from NW_020174561.1 coordinate 9,124,218, forward strand.
CTTACCTTCCTGATTACTTAATACAGTGTAGCCATTACTATTGTGCAGAGCTCTGTAAGTCTGTAAGAAAACTGTGTAAATAACATAAAGATCAGTGAAGCTAATTCTTTATCCTTCTTTCTATACATTTTAAAGGTATAAGTCATTTGTCAGATATGTGATTTGCAAATATTTTCTTCGAGGCTGTAGTTTTTCTTTTTATCCTTTTAATAAGATCTTTCACAAGACAGAAAAATTTAATTTTGATAAAATCCAATTTATCAATTATTTCTTTTATGAATTGTGTTTTGGTGTTATGTTTAAGAACTCTTTTTATACATTGCTAGATTCAAAATGTTCATATTTTGTCAAGAAGTTTTTGCACTTAAGTTCATGAAAAATATTAATCGGTAGTTTCCTTCCTTTCTTTCTCTCTTCTTCCCTCCTTTCTTTTCCTTCCTTCCTTCTTTCCTTCCTTCCTTCCTCCCTCCCTCCCTTCCTCCTTCTCTCTCTCTCTTTCTTTCTTCCTGTATTGTTTTTGTCTGACCTTGATATCAGGTTAATCCAGACCTCATAAAAAGAGATGGAAAATGTTAGTTTCTCTTCTATTATCTAGAAGAGATTATGTAGAGTTGGTCCCAATTCTTATTTATTGTTTGGTGGATTCCTCCACTGAAGCCATCTGGGTCTACAGAGATTATTTTTTGTTAAGTTTTTAATTTACAAATTAAATTTCTTTAACAGTTATAGGGTGTTGAAACTGCCAGTTAAAATGATTTGTCTTCTTTTCCTTTCAGTTCTATTCATTCTTGTTTCATGTATTTTGATGCTTCATTGCTTGGTGCATACACATGTTGGATCACTATGTCTTCTTGGTGTAATGACCCTTGTAATATGCTTCTTTGTTGTTGGTAAGGTTTTGGTGGGGTTTGTTGTTGTTGCTTGTTTGTTTGTTTGATTTTTTTTTTCTCGGAAGTCTACTTTACATGATATTAATAGAGCTACTCTTTTTAAAATTAAGTTTTGTATGGTGTATCTTTTTTCTGTCCTTCTAATCTGCTTATATCATTATGTTTGAAGGAACTTTCTTGTAGACATCATATAATCTAATCATTTTTAAATCCAGTCCACTAATTACTGTCATTTAATTAATATATGTAGAACAGTTACAATTAATGAAATTGTTGATATATTAGGAGATAAATCTTCTATTTTATTATTTGTTTTCTATTTGTTCCCTCTGTTTCTCATCCTTTGTTTCCTTTTCCTTTCCTTCTTATGGATTACTTGAATATTTTTTAGAGTTTCATTTTCTTTATTTACAGTTTTTTAAGTATATATCATTGTATAGCTTTTCAGTGTTGACTGTAGGTATTAAAGTATATACATATATATCTACCATCACAGTCTACATATACCACAGTCTACTGGTATTGACATTTTACAACTTTGCGTAAAGTGTAGAAAATTACTTCCATTTAGGTCCTTTTACCCTGCCCACTTTTAAAATGTAATTTTCTTAATGAGTTTTTCTGCATACTTTGAGCATACATCAAACAGCACTATAATTTTTGCTTAAACCATCAAATATGATTTTAAAAACTCATGAAGAAAGAACTCATAAAACTCAACAATAAAAAACAAATGACCCAATTAAAAACTGGGCAAAAAAATCTGAACAGGGACCTCACCAAAGAAGATACAGAGATGTCAATTAAAAGTGCTCAATGAATATTGAGCATATTGATATTGAGCATACGAAAAGTGCTCAATATCATATGTTATTAGGTAATTAGAAATTAAAACAATAATGGAATACCACTACACATATATTAGAATGACCAAAAACTGAAACACTGACAATTCCAAATACTAGTGAGGATGTGGAGCAACAGGAACTTTTACTTATTGCTGGTAGGAATGCAAAATGGCTCAGCCCCTTTGGAAGACAGGTGATTTTTTAACAAAACTAAATATCCTCTCTCTCTCAGATTTTCTACATAGACAATTATATCATCTGAACAAAGTTTTATTTCTTCCTTTCCAACCTGTATATTTTAACTTCCTTTCATGTCTTACTGAATTTTCTAGGACTTCTAGAAGGTGCTGTAAAGCATATGTGAAAGGGGACATCCTTGGTTTGTTCACGATCTTAGTGAGAAATCTTTGAGTTTAGTTGATATTAGTTGTAGGTTTTGTGTAGTTTTCCTTTTATCAAGTTAAGGAAGTTCTTCTTTATTCCTAGTTTGCTGAAAGACTTATCATGAATGGGTGTTGTATTTTGTCAAATGCCTTTTTGCATCCATTGATATGATTATGTGATTTTTCTTCTTCAGCTTTGAAGTGATGGATTACAATAATTGATTAATTGATTTTCAAATGTTGAACCAGCTTTGTGTACCTGGGTTAAATCCCACTTGGTCATGGTGTATAATTATTTTTATGCATTGTTGGATTCAATTTGCTAATATTTTGTTGAAATTGTTTTCATTTATGTTCATAAGAGATATTTGTCTGTAGTAGTTTCCTTTTCTTGTCTTTGTCTGGGTAAAGCTGGCCTCATACAATGAGTTAGGAAATATTCCCTCTGCTTCTGTCTTTTGGATGAGATTGTAAGAATTGGTATAATTTTTTCATTAAATATTTGGTAGAATTCACCAATGAGCCCACGTGAGCCTTGTGCTTTCTGTTTTGGAAGATTGTTAATTATTGATTCAATTCATTTAATAGATGTAGGCCTATTCAGATTGTCTATCTCTTCTTGTATGAGTTTTGTCAAATTGTATCAAGAAATTGGTCCATTTAATCTAGGTTATCAAATTTGTGGGCATAGAATTGTTTATAATATTCATTTATTATATTTTTATGTCCATGGGCTCTTTAGTGATGTCCATCTTTCATTTCTGATGTTGATCATTTGTGTCTTTCTCTTTTTCTTAGTCTCACTAGAAGCTTATTGCTTTTATTGGTATTTTCAAACAACCAATATTTTCAAAGCTTTTGGTTTTGTTGATTTTCTCTGTTGATTTCCTACTTTCAGTTTCATTGATTTCTGTTCTAATTTATTATTTATTTTCTTTTGGTTACTTTGCATTGAATTTGCTCTTCTTTTTCAAATTTCCTAATGTGGAATCTTAGATTATTGATTTTAGATATTTTTTCTTTTTTAGCCTGCTCATTCAATGCTATACATTTCCCTCTAAGCACTTCTTTCACTGCATCCCATAAACTTTGATAAGCTGTATTTTTGTTTGCATTTAGTTTAAAATATTTCTTAATTGCTCTTGAATTTTCCTCTTTGATTCATGTATTATTTAGAAGTATGTTATTTAATCTCCAAGTATTTTGGGATTTCGTGCTATCTTTCTTTTATTGATTTCTAGTTTAAATTCACTGTGATATGAGAAAATACAGTGTATGATTTCTATACTTTGAAACTTGTTAAGATGTGTTTTATGGCCCAGAATATTGGTGACTGTTCTGTGTAAACTTGAGAAAAATGTACATTCTACTATTGTCAAATGGAGTACCCTATAGATGTCAATTATATCCAGTCAATGGTTAGTACTGTTGAGTTCAGCTGTGTCCTTAGTGATTTTCTGCCTGCTGGATCTTTCCACTTCTGATGCAGGGATGTTAAAGTCTGCAACTATAATAGTGGATTCATCTATTTCTCCTTGAAATTCTAGCAGTTTTGCCTCATATATTCTATAGTTAGATGTATACATGTTAAAGATTGATTCACTTTGTTGTACAACAGACACTAACACAGTATTGTGAAGCAATTATACTCCAATAACGATCTATTAAAAAAGAAAACAGATTGTTATGTCTTGGAGAATTGACTCCTTTCTCATTATGTAATGCCTCTCTTTGTCGCTGATAACTTTCCTTGACTGAAGTTCACTCTGTTGAAAATTAATATAGCTACTTCCACTTTCTATTGATTAGTGTGAGTATGGTATATATTTCTCCATTCATTTACTTTGAATTTATATATTACATAGTATATAGCTATATAAGTATAATCTTTATATTTAAAGTGAGTTTCTTATAGACAACATAGAGTTGGGTCTTGTTTTTTATCCGCTTTGACAATCTCTGTCTTTTAATTGATGCATATAAACCATTGATGTCCAAAGTAATTACTGATATAGTTGGATTAATATCTACCATATTTGTTATTGTTTTCTCTTTGTTGTCCTTGTTTTTTATTTTTGATTTTGCCTTCTACTCTTTTTCTACCTTTGTGGTTTTCACAGAGCATTTTATATGATTCTATTTTATTTCCTTTTTTAGCATATCCATTATACTTTTTAAAACTTTTTTAGTGTGTGACCTAGAATTTGCAATATACATTTACAAGTAATCCAAGTCCATTTTCAAAAAACACTATATCACTTCACAGTAGTGCAAGTACCTTATAATAACAAAATAATTCTAATTCCTCTCATTCTTTGTATTGTCGCTGTCACCCATTTCACTTACACATAAGCATACAATAAGTACACAAAATTTAATATATTGTTATTATTTTGAATTAACTGTTTTCTATTAGATCAATTAAAAATAAGAAAAGCAAAAGCTTTTATTTTACTTTCACTTAATTCTTCTCTGATGCTCTTTCTTTATGTAGATCTGAGTTTCTGACCTATATCATTTTCCTTCTCTCTTAAGAACTTCTTTTAACATTTCTTGCAAGGTAGGTCTACTGGCAACAAATTCCCTTAATTTTTGCTTGTCTGAAAAATCTTTATTTCTCCTTCACTTTAAAGGATAATATCAGAGAGTACAGGGTTCTAGGTTGGGTTTTTTTTTTCTCCCAACACTTTGAATTTCTTTTTTTTTTTTTTTTTTGCAGTACGCGGGCCTCTCACTGTTGTGGCCTCTCCCGTTGCAGAGCACAGGCTCCGGACGCACAGGCTCAGCGGCCATGGCTCACGGGCCTAGCCGCTACATGGCATGTGGGATCTTCCCAGACCGGGGCACGAACCCGCATCCCCTGCATAGACAGGCAGACTGTCAATCACTGTGCCACCAGGGAAGCCCAACACTTTGAATATTTCACTCCATTTTTTGCTTGTGTGTTTTCTAAGGAGAAGTTGACATAAATCTTGTTTTTCCTCCTTTGTAGGTAAGGTGTTTCTATCCTATGGCTTCTTTCAAGATTTTTCTTTGTCCTTGATTTTCTAAATTTTGAACATGATATGCCTAGGGGTAGTATTTTAAACATTTATCCTACTTGATATTCTTTAACCTTCTTGGATACATGGTTTGGTGTCTGACATTAATTTGGGGAACTTCTCAGTCATTATTGCTGCAAATACTTCTCCTGTTCCTCTTTCTCTTCCTTCTCCTTCTGGTATTCCATTACATGTATGTTATACCTTTTGTAGTTGTCCCATGAGTATTGAATATTCCGTTCTGGTTTTTTCAGTCTTTGCTTTCCTTTACATCTTTGGAAGTTTCTATTGTCATATCCTTAAACGCAGAGATTCTTTCCTCAGTTATGTCCCATATGCTAATGAGCCTATCAAAGTCTTTCTTCATTTCTGCTACAGTGTTTTTGATTGCTGACATTTCTTTTTTATTCTTCTTTAGAATTTCTACCTCTCTGTTTACATTATCCATCTGTTCTTACATGCTGCCTACTTTTTTCTACTAAAGCCCTTAACATGTTAATTGCAGGATTTTTGTGTTTTTTTTAAATTCCTGGCCTTATAATTCCAACATCCCTGCCATATTTTATTCTGACTCTGACACTTGTTTAATCTCCTCAAACTGTGTTTTTCACCTTTCAGTATGCCTCATAAATTTTTTTATTGTTGAAAAGTGGACATGATGTATTTCATGAAAGAATCTGCCTTAAGAGGTCTTTAGCAATATAGTGGTAAACTGTGGGAGTTAGGGGACAAATTTTAAAGTCTGTGATTAGGTCCCAGTCTTTTGGTGAGCTTAGGTCTCTGGGCTGTGAACTTCACACCTTCTTAATCTCCACTTCCACATACTCTAGGTTGGGACAGGATGGCTAGGTGGGGCTGAAGTTGTATATTTCCTTCTCTCAGGAGGTTAGGATCTGGTAAAATAGTTTCTTCTGAGGGAAGTTCTTGTTAAGAATAACAGAATGCTCCAGTGTATTTTAAAATGGCCACTATCCCCCTACCTTTGCCAGAAGCAGGAGGGAATTTGTCTCTGATTATTCATTATGAGAACCTGGTAGAGCTCCTGGAGGTAAGATGCATGAAAGTGGGAGGTCCCTATAGGTCTGTGTACCCTTAGAGCTTTTAACTTGCAGTCTTATACTCCCTGAGCTTCCAGCAATTCATCAGTTACAGTTTAGGTTTTTCTACCATGCTACTGGTTCCCAAGGAGATTTCTGCTTATGGATTTCTGCTTGAGTAAGTTGTGATTCTCTGCATCTGCCTGTCTCTCTCTTCAATTTGAGGGGCAAGAGTTTGCGCTGTGAGAGGTCTTTTTGACAGATCTAAGAAGAGTTGTTTATTTTTCAGTTTGTTCAGCTTTTCACTTGCTTACAGGAAGGAGTGGCTACTTCTAAGCTTCTTACATTTGGACCAGAAACCAGAAGTCACACACTTTTGTTTTGTTTGTGCCGTTGGTATAGTGGCATTAGTGAAGTGTTTTTCATCTCAATAAAACAGAAACAATTCACAGAGAAAATAAGTTTTGAGGTGAGCTAAGGCAAAAAAGTTTTGAAAATTCAGTGGTTTTATGCTTAAATATTAAACTGCATTTTGAAAAGGTCAACCTATAAAAGGAATATTAAGCAACCAACTTTGTATTATAAATTCTATAAATCTTGGATACAATTTAATGATATCTTTGCAAGTGGGTATTACACCTGTTAATTAAAGTTGAAAAAATAACCAGCATCCTTATTATTAGTATCTATAAGTAGCAATTCATCTGCTGGGTATCCCAGGCATATATATTTAAAGCACAATGTGCTACATAAAATCAATAATAGTTTAATTAGCATCTGATGGGTGTGAGCAATTTAACTTCAATTTAAGCATAAAGGTTAGGTGTGGTGAGCTCATTCTATAGTACTGGTGCTATTATAATAACGAACAGTAAATCGACCACTGAATAAAAAATAAGAGTAGAGGAAAACAGTCCACAAGTTTGGTAATCTGTAAAGCTACTACATCCCAATAAAAATGTATTCTAATTTTTAATTTCAAAATAAATTTGTCATTACATGGTAGTGCTTATGGGAAGCTAAAACCTGAAGTCTAGTCTAGTCCTAGGCATAATGAGAAAAAAGTAATCACATTAACAAAAGTTGGTCTTACCCATCTGACTTCAAACCAATTCTGATTTTTATAAAATTGTCCAGGTTACCAGATGTTTGGGAAAATTCTCTGTAGTGTTTATATCTCATACTCAGGAATCAAGATTATTTATGTCCTTTTTTACCTCCTTGATGTATTTAAAACTACCTCATACATTATTTTGTTGGTCTCCAAACTGTCTCAGTGGTTTTTAAATGTGTTCTTTATCCTTTTAAATAGCTCTTGTGGTGTTTGCTTTTGTAAGCTCACCTCACTTTTATAATAAATAGTGTCAACTTGTACAGTTTGGAAAAAAACGGAAAATGGGGGAGACCTTCAAGATGGTGGAGGAGTAAGACGTGGAAATCACCTTCCTCCCCACAAATACATCAGAAATACTTGTACATGTGGAACATCTCCTACAGAACACCTACTGAACACTGGCAGAAGCCCTCAGACTTCCCAAAAGGCAAGAAACTCCCCACGTACCTGGGTAGGGCAAAAGAAAAAAGAAAAAACAGAGACAAAAGAATAGTAAAGGGACCTGCACCAGTGGGAGGGAGCTGTGAAAGAGGAAATGTTTCCACACACTAGGAAGCCCCTTCGCGGGCGGAGACTGCGGGTGGTGGAGAGGGAAAGCTTTGGAGCTGCGGAGGAAAGCACAGCAACAGGGGTGCGGAGGGTAAAGCGGAGAGATTCCCGCACAGAGGATCAGTGCTGACCAGCACTCACCAGTCCGAGAGGCTTGTCTGCTCACCCGCCGGGGCGGGTGGGGACTGGGAGCTGAGGCTCGGGCTTCAGAGGTCGGATCCCAGGGAGAGGACTGGGGGTGGCTGCATGAACACAGCCTGAAGGGGGTTAGTGCGCCACGACTAGCCGGGAGGGAGTCCGGGAACAAGTCTGGAGCTGCCGAAGAAGCAAGAGACCATTGTTTCGGTTGCGCGAGAGAGGGGATTCAGAGCACCGCCTAAACAAGCTCCAGAGACTGGCGCGAGCCGCGGCTACCAGCACGGACCCCAGAGATGGGCATGGGACGCTAAGGCTGCTGCTGCCACCACCAAGAAGCCTGTGTGCGAGCACAGGTCACTATCCACACCTCCCCTCCTGGGAGCCTGTGCAACCCGACACTGACGGGGTCCCTCAATCCAGGGACAACTTCCCCGGGAGAACACACTGCGCGCAATCAGCTGCTCCTTTAACCCCGTCCTGTCTGGGTGGGGACAGACGCCCTCAGGTGACCTACACGCAGAGGCGGGGTCAAATCCAAAGCTGAACCTAAGGAGCTGTGTGAACAAAGAAGAGAAAGGGAAATCTCTCCCAACAGCCTCAGGAGCAGCGGATTAAATCTCCACAATCAACTTGATGTACCCTGCATCTGTGGAATACCTGAATAGACAACGAATCATCCCAAAATTTAGGTGGTGCTTTTTGTGTGATTTTGTCTGTATAGCTTTGCTTTTACCATTTGTCCTAGGGTTCTGTCTGTCGGTTTCTTTTCTTTTATTTTTTTTAATATAGTTTTTGGCACTTGTTACCATTGGTGGATTTCTTTTTGGTTTGGCTGCTCTCTTCTTTCTTTCTCTCTTTTATTTAAATTACTTTAAATTTTTTTATTTTTAATAATTTTATTTTTAATTTTAATAACTTTATTTTATTATTTTTTCTTTCGTTCTTCTTTTCTCCCTTTTCTTCTAAGCCATGTGGCTGACAGGGTCTTGGGGCTCCAGCCAGCTATCAGGCCTGTGCCTCTGAGGTGGGAGAGCCGAGTTCAGGACACTGGTCCACCAGAGAGCTCCCAGCTCCACGTAATATCAAATGGTGAAAGCTCTCCCAGAGATCTCCATCTCAAGGCTAAGACCCAGCTCCACTCAATGACCAGCAAACTACAGTGCTGGACACCCTATGCCAAACAACTAGCAAGACAGGAACACAACCCCACCCATTAGCAGAGAGACTGCCAAAATCATAATAAGGTCATAGACACCCCAAAGCACACCTGATGCGGTTCTGCCCACCAGAAAGACAAAATCCAGCCTCATCCATCAGAACTCAGGCTCCAGTCCCCTCCACTAGGAAGTCTACACCACCCACTGTTGTTTTTGTATGGAATGTCCTATAAATATCAATTAAGTCCATCTTGTTTAATGTATCATTTAAAGCTTGTGTTTCCTTAATTATTTTCATTTTGGATGATCTGTCCATTGGTGAAAGTGGGGTGTTAAAGTCCCCTACTATGATTGTGTTACTGTCAATTTCCCCTTTGATGGCTGTTAGCAGTTGCCTTATGTATTGAGGTGCTCTTATATTGGGTGCATAAATATTTACAATTGTTATATCTTCTTCTTGGATTGATCCCTTGATCTTTGTGTAGTGTCCTTCTTTGTCTCTTGTAATAGTCTTTATTTTAAAGTCTATTTTGTCTGATATGAGAATTGCTACTCCAGCTTTCTTTTGATTTCCATTTGCATGGAATATCTTTTTCAATCCCCTCACTTTCAGTCTGTATGTGTCCCTCGGTCTGAAGTGGGTCTCTTTTAGACAGAATATATATGGGAATATATATATGCCCAGAATATATATATGCCCACTAGGGGCAGACACCCAAAACAATGGGAATTATGAACCTGCAGCCTGTGAAAAGGAGACCCACAAACACAGTAAGTTAAGCAAAATGAGAAGACAGAGAAACACACAGCAGTTGAAGGAGCAAAGTAAAAACTCACCAGACCAAACAAATGAAGAGGAAATAGGCAAGTCTACCTGAAAAGGAATTCAGAGTAATTATAGTAAAGATGATCCAAAATGTTGGAAATAGAATGGAGAAAATACAAGAAACATTTACCAAGGACCTAGAAGAACTAAAGAGCAAACTAACAATGATGAACAGCACAATAAATGAAATTAAAAATTCTCTAGAAGGAATCAATAGCAGAATAACTGAGGCAGAAGAACAGATAAGTGATCTGGAAGATAAAGTAGTGGAAATAACTACTGCAGAGCAGAATAGAGAAAAAAGAATGAAAAGAATTGAGGACAGTCTCAGAGACCTCTGGGACACATTAAACGCACCAACATTCAAATTATAGGGGTCCCAGAAGAAGAAGAGAAAAAAAAAGGGACTGAGAAAATATTTGAAGAGATTATAGTTGAAAACTTCCCTAACATGGGAAAGGAAATAGTCAAGTCCAGGAAGCACTGAGAGTCCCATACAGGATAAATCCAAGGAGAAACATGCCAAGACGTATATTAATCAAACTATCAAAAATTAAATACAAAGAAAAAATTAAAAAGCACCAAGGGAAAAACAACAAATAACAGTTAAGGGAATCCCCAAAAGGTTAACAGCTGATTTTTCAGCAGAAACTCTGCAAGCCAGAAGAGAGTGGCAGGACATATTTAAAGTGACGAAAGGGAAAAACCTACAACCAAGATTACTATACCCAGCAAGGAAATCATTCAGATTTCATGGAGAAATTAAAACCTTTACAGACTAGCAAAAATTAAGAGAATTCACCACCACGAATTGAGCTTTACAACAAATGCTAAAGGAACTTCTCTAGGCAAGAAACACAAGAGAAGGAAAAGACCTACAATAATAAACCCAAAACAATTAAGAAAATGGTAATAGGAGCATACATATCAATAATTACCTTAAATATGAATGGATTAAATGCTCCAACCAAAAGACACAGGCTTGCTGAATGGATACAAGAAATGAGACCCATATATATTCTGCCTACAAGAGACCCACTTCAGACCGAGGGACACATACAGACTGAAAGTGAGGGGATTGAAAAAGATATTCCATGCAAATGGAAATCAAAAGAAAGCTGGAGTAGCAATTCTCATATCAGACAAAATAGACTTTAAAATAAAGACTATTACAAGAGACAAAGAAGGACACTACACAAAGATCAAGGGATCAATCCAAGAAGAAGATATAACAATTGTAAATATTTATGCACCCAATATAAGAGCACCTCAATACATAAGGCAACTGCTAACAGCCATCAAAGGGGAAATTGACAGTAACACAATCATAGTAGGGGACTTTAACACCCCACTTTCACCAATGGACAGATCATCCAAAATGAAAATAATTAAGGAAACACAAGCTTTAAATGATACATTAAACAAGATGGACTTAATTGATATTTATAGGACATTCCATACAAAAACAACAGAATACACTTTCTACTCAAGTGCTCATAGATTTTCCAGGAAAAATCATATCATGTGTCACAAATAAAGCCTTGGTAAATTTAAGAAAATTGAAATTGTATGAAATATCTTTTCTGACCACAATGCTATGAGTCTAGATATCAATTATAGGAAAAAATGTGTAAAAAATACAAACACATGGAGGCCAAACAATACACTACTAAATAACCAAGAGATCACTGAAGAAATCAAAGAAGAAATCAAAAGATACCTAGAAACAAATGAGTATGAAAACACGATGATCCAAAGCCTATGAGATGCAGCAAAAGCAGTTCTAAGAGGGAAGTTTATAGCAATACAATCCTACCTTAAGTAACAAGAAACATCTCAGACAAACAATCTAAACTTACACTTAATGCAATTAGAGAGAAAAGAACAAAATACCCCCAAAGTTAGCATAAGGAAAGAAATCATAAAGATCAGATCAGAAATAAATGAAAAAGAAATGAAAGAAACGATAGCAAGATCAATAAAACTAAAAGCTGGTTCTTTGAGAAGATAAAAGAAATTGATAAACCATTAGCCAGACTCATCAAGAAAAAAAGGGAGAAGACTCAAATCAATAGAATTAGAAATGAAAAAGGAGAGGTAACAACTGACACTGTAGAAATACAAGGGATCATGAGAGATTACTACAAGCAACTCTATGCCAATAAAATGGACAATCTGGAAGAAATGGACAAATTCTTAGAAAGGCACAACTTTCTGAGACTGAATCAGGAACAAATAGAAAATATAAACAGACCAATCACAAGCACTGAAATTGAGACTGTGATTAAAAATCTTCCAACAAGCAAAAGCCCAGGACTAGATGGCTTCACAGGCGAATTCTATCAAACATTTAGAGAAGAGTTAATACCCATCCTTCTCAAATTCTTCCAAAATATAGCAGAGAGAGGAACACTACCAAGCTCATTCTATGAGGCCACCGTCACCCTGATACCAAAACCAAAGATGTCACAAAGAAGGAAAACTACAGTCCAATATCACTGATGAACACAGATGCAAAAATCCTCAACAAAAACTAGCAAACAGAATCCAACAGCACATTTAAAGGATCATATGCCATGATCAAGTGGGGTTTATCCCAGAAATGCAAGGATTCTTCAATATATGCACATCAATCAATGTGATAAACCCTATTAACAAATTGAAGGAGAAAAAGCATATGATGATCTCAATAGATGGAGAAAAAGCTTTTGACAAAATTCAACACCCATTTATGATAAAAACCCTCCAGAAAGTAGGCATAGTGGGAACTTACCTCAACATAATAAAGGCCATATATGACAAACCCACAGCCAACATCGTCCTCAATGGTGAAAAACTGAAAGCATTTCCACTAAAATCCGGAATAAGGCAAGGTTGCCCACTCTCACCACTATTAGTCACCATAGTTTTGGAAATTTTAGCCACAGCAATCAGAGAAGAAAAAGAAATAAAAGGAATCCAAATCAGGAAAGAAGAGGTAAAACTCTCACTGTTTGCAGATGACATGATACTGTACATAGAGAATCCTAATTATGCTACCAGAAAGCTACTAGTTTCCCAGAACTAGAACAAAACTTTTCACAATTTGTAATGAAGCACAAAAGACCCCAAATAGCCAAAGCAATCTTGAGAAAGAAAAACAGAGATGGAGGAATCAGGCTCCCAGACTTCAGACTATACTATAAAGCTACAGTAATCAAGACAGCATGGTACTGGCACAAAAACAGAAATATAGATCAATGGAACAGGATAGAAAGCCCAGAGGTAAACCCACGCACATATGGTCACCTTATTTTTGATAAAGGAGGCAAGAATATACAATGGCGAAAAGACAACCTCTTCAATAAGTGGTGCTGGGAAAACTGGACTGCTGCATGTAAAAGATTGAAATTAGAACACTCCCTAACACCATAGACAAAAATAAACTCAAAATGGATTAAAGACCTAAATGTAAGGCCAGACACTATAAAACTCTCAGAGGAAAACATAGGCAGAACACTCTATGACATAAGTCACAACAAGATCCTTTTTGACCCACCTCCTAGAGAAATGGAAATAAAAACAAAAATAAATGGGACCTAATGAAACGTAAAAGCTTTTGCACAGCAAAGGAAACCATAAGCAAGACCACAAGACAACCCTCAGAATGGGAGAAAATATTTGTAAATGAAGCAACTGACAAAGGATTCATCTTCAAAATTTATAAGCAGCTCATGCAGCTCAATATCAAAAAAACAAACAACCCAATCCAAAAATGGGCAGAAGACCTAAATAGACGTTTCTCCAAAGAAGATATGCAGATCTCCAACAAACACATGAAAGGATGCCCAACATCACTAATCATTAGAGAAATGCAAATCTAAACTGCAATGAGATATCACCACACACCAGTCAGAATGGCCATCATCAAGAAATCTACAAACACTAAATGCTGGAGAAAGTGTGGAGAAAAGGGAACCCTCTTGCCCTGTTGGTGGGAATGTAAATTGATACAGCCACTATGGAGAACAGTATGGAGGTTCCTTAAGAAACTAAAAATAGAACTACCTTATGACCCAGCAACCCCACTCCTGGGCACATACCCGGATAAAAGCATAATTCAAAGAGTCACTTACCACAATGTTCATTGCAGTTTTATTTACAATAGCCAGGACTTGGAAGCAACCTAAGTGTCCATCGACAGATGAATGGATAAGGAAGATGTGGCACATATATACAATGGAATATTACTCAGCCATAAAAAGAAACGAAATTGGGTTATTTGTAGTGAGGTGGATGGATCTAGGGTCTGTCATAGAGTGAAGTAAGTCAGAAAGAGAAAAACAAATACCGTATGCTAACACACATATATGGAATCTAAAAACAAAAAAGGTTCTGTAGAACCTAGGGACAGGACAGGAATAAAGACGCAGACATAGAGAATGGACTTGAGGATGCGGAGAGGGGGAAGGGTAAGCTGGGACGAATTGAGAGCGGCATGGACATACATATGTCCATATATACTACCAAATGTAAAATAGATAGCTAGTGGGAAGCAGCCGCGTAGCACAGGGAGATCAGCTCAGTGCTTTGTGACCACCCAGAGGGGTGGGTTAGGGAGGGTGGGAGGGAGACGCAAGAGGGAGGGGGTATGGGGATATATGGATATGTATAGCTGATTCACTTTGTTATAAAGCAGAAACTAACACACCATTGTAAAGCAATTATACTCCAATAAAGACGTTAAAAGAAAACAAACGGAAAATGAAACCAAACAACAACAAAACCCTTTGTTTTACAACTACCTTAAAAAATGTGGAATCTCCGGTAGGTGAGATAAGTGAATGTAACTAAGTTTCTGATATTACTTTTTTTCTGGGTCAGGTTATGTCTATAACAAACTTTTAGAGCTTGCATTTTTTCTTACATATACAAACCTATGGATGTATTTTCCAACATCAGCTTAGATCTTGTTTCACTGTTAGAGCTTCAGAAATCAATGAAGTTATGAGTCGGGAAAAAGGTAGGGTTTTTTTTTTTAAATAGAAAGTGAGAGATTATTTTAGGTATAAACAGATGTGAGGGAAAAGAGTGTAAAACATGAAATCACAAAGAGAATATGCTTTTGGTATGTGCAAAATGACAAAGCAACAAAATTAAACAAGCAAAAAGAACAAAAGTGTACCTGCTCTAAAACCGCATAGCAGGATAAGTCATGTATTAGATTGTAGACTAGGTAAATTTAACCTTCAGAATTCAAAGCCTCAAATTCTGCATTCTTTATTTTTTTGCTAGAGCCCTTTTTTGCTCATTTTGTTTCCTTGTGCCTTTATGTTATCTCTTCCTCACACGTATGTTCTTGAGAAATTTTCTTTTGCTTTAAAAAACAAAAATGAAGCCTCTTGTATGAACTGTAACTGTAGATTTTTCTTTTACTTTCCATTTTTTAAGCATGTATTTTCTATAGGCCACACTGCAGGGTTCAGGTATCCTCTTACCATGGTTTCATGGATGTCAGGTATTGTCTCTTACTAGGAAATATTCCCTGAGGACAAGGCCCAAGTTTACTGCTTTCTTTGAAACTTCAAAGTATTCATCTGTTGATGTATTAACTCAATAGGTACTCAGTAAATTTAATTGGTTGAATAAATGAGCCAATGAAAGGGATGCAAATTCTTTTACCTTCGTTAAGAATGGTTAATCTATTCTTGCTTAGGATCTGTTTAAATTGCTATAAGGGCATTTGGTGGGGCTGTTTGTTAGTCTAACTTGCTTTTTGTTTGTAGAACCTATGGAAGTTGGCTGATTAGCTAATAATGATCATACTTTGCAGTATACTTTTTGGACACAGGATTAGAGATCCAGTTTGGCAATTACTCAGTGACTATTCAAGTGACCTATATTTTTTACATTAAAAACATATGGCTAAAGAGAGCAGTAGTGACCATCATGGAAATTTGCCTTGTTTACTTGGTGGAGATGGCCCAATTCAAATTAATAAAGTTATTAATGTTGTGAGTTTCTCCTTTAGCCTTGGCCCTTATTTTAAGTCAGAAGAATACTACCAAGCAAGAGTGTATATTGAGGGGGCTTCCCTGGTGGTGCAGTGGTTGAGAGTCCGCCTGCCGATGCAGGGGACACAGGTTCGCGCCCCGGTCCGGGAAGATCCCACATGCCGCGGAGCGGCTAGGCCCGTGAGCCATGGCCGCTGAGCCTGCGCGTCCGGAGCCTGTGCTCCACAACGGGAGAGGCCACAACAGTGAGAGGCCCACGTACCGCAAAAAAAAAAAAAAAAGAGTGTATATTGAGCAAAACTTTAATTAATACACACACACACATACACACACACTAATCTTTCTTTTTAAAGTTTGGTTTTAAAACTTTACCATAATGGAAAACAATACTTTAGCTAAAAAGCAAAATGCTAAAATATCTTATTATGCTTATTTTGCCTCAGGTAACATATTTATTTTAAAATTCATGGGATACATGAAAGATGTATTTGCCAAGATTTTTGTCTATTAAAATCTGCAGTTCCAAGGCAGTGTTTTAATCCTATTAAAGCTAATTGAATGGATTCTACAGGCTTTGTCAGTAAGGTGAAGTTCAAGTTGTAACTAGTATTAAAGGAAGAAAAATGTAAGAATCAAATAGTAACGTGTAACTTCTGCCATTTATTCTTTCCACTTGAACCTAGGGCAACGTGCAAGAGTGCTTTCTGAGTTCACAGGGCAGTTCGTTGGAGACACTGGATGCGATCTGATCTCTGAAAGGACAATTAGTAGGTAAAAAAGGCCCCTGTGTTTGGAAGTTTAAATTATGTCTTTATGGGTCCAGTAGCTCTACTGGAGACAAAGGTCTGACAATGTTTCCATTAAAATACCACTTTCCAGAGCAAACACTGTCAGTGTTAAAATTTGCTCCAGGCTAAAGTTGGCATCAAGATTCTAGCCTAGAAGCTATTTTGTTTCAGAAATTCATTTGGGCCAGTTTAGCTTAATGGTTAAAGGGGATAAATATATGTGTCCAATTGCTTTTTATTTTAGTGAAGTTATGAAATATCTTTTATCAATGCCATGTGCAACTGGACAGTTTTTTTCTATACAACTAAACAGACTGGTTTATAAAAAGAACAGTTTGGAATGAAGCACATTTTCAGTCTTGGATGATTTTGTATATTGGGCTAAAAGATTAGTGTTCTTGTTTATTTTTATTTTTATTAAAAAAAATTCATGTTGAAGGTGTTTCTCCATTTAGAATGCAACTCAGTCAATTTTGACATCCATTTTGAAACTAAATATCTTTGAGTCTGTGTTCTTATTCTCCCATGGAAAGATTTTATATACAAATAATACTGATTTTTAATAGCAGAAACATTACCAATGTTTATGGATTGCTTATATTAAGAAGCTCATGTTAGTGATGACCTAACTGAGGGAAAAACAAATTGGGGGAAAATACAATCCTAAACTTTTATGTGAAAGGCAGGACGATTAATTTATTTCACCATTTACACAGTATTTATTTTTATTTAGGATCTTACATTATTTAATAGGTTTTACAGCAACTGGAAGCTTTGTATAGTCTAACCTGTAAGATTTTACAAAGACCAATTTTCATGCTAACACTATTTCCCACTGTATTATTCCATGTTCTTCACACAATTCTGATCTATATAACGAATTTTTCTGGAGGATTTTTTTATGCATAAAGTCTTGCAAAAAGGAGTATTTTCTGTGTATTCTCTTTTAAGTCCACAATTCAGATCTCTAGAATAGCCTCTGATCTTTTAACATCACATGACTATTGGTAAAACATTTTTGAGCATCTGCAAATTATGTATGTCTTATTATATTTAAAAATGTGTACTGGTAATATTATACTAATATACTTCAGATAAAAATAGTTTTATCTTTGAGGAAAAAAAACAGTAGTAAAAATTCTAGTGCTTTCTCCTTCCACCCCAGTGATAAGACCTCACCTTGAAGACAAGCACCCTTGATATCTGGAAGAAGTCATACTGGTCCTCTGAGGTTTGGAACTTCTTCCCAGAGGGCTAGATTTATGTAATCCAAACCTTGACATGAGTATTCCTTGAAATTTCCAGGGATACTGGCTAGTAGAATAGGGAGAAGGACTTACCCTCTTCATTTTAAAATCAGCTTCTTCGTACATTCTTATCTGTGTGCATCCTTCCACCATAGCTAGTGCTTGACATCTACCTAAATCAAGGCCCAGCTTCAATAATCCTCCTTCAGAGATACTTTGCTTAGTCTTTTTCACCCTCAGTGGGAATTAATATCTCTTCTCCTAAATCATCATTTTAATCTCTATTTTAAGAGTAGTCAAAGCTGCCTTCTATCAGTTTAAAAAAATATATATCTATATTCCTCAGTTCACTTGATTATTTTTTAACCTATAAGGCTAGTGTATATTTCATCATTATATCCTCGTCAATGTCAGTGATTGTGATTTGTACCTGATGGTGGTTCAATAAATACTTTGGCTAACCTCTTGCTCAGGCTACTACAAAAACTTTTAAGTGGTCTCCTTGCTTAAGAGTCCACCCTCTCCCATCATCTTGCATATTGTGACACATAACATTCCTGAATTAGAGGTCCAGTTGTGTCATTCTTCTACTAAAAAGTTTCATTGGCTACTCTTCCAAATAAGTGTTTACTCTTCATCTTTGTATTGTAGGCCTTAAATAGTCTGGCCCATTCCTACCTTTCCAATGTTACTTCTTTACTACTTTTTGTGTACCATATTTTCAGGACCAGGTATGATACTCACTATTCATCACATATGCTTCAGGCTTCTCTGTGATAAATACTATAGAGTAATTATAGGTTCAGAGGATAGAGATCATTTCCAGTTACTATAGATTTAAGCAAATACATGCCAAAATCATAATGAAATATCGATCTGTTGATAATGCACTGTAGTGTGGTAAATTTATAGTTGGCTAGACATCTACAACAAAGAGATTAATAATGGAAGGAAGTAAGCAACTTTTCCAAGTTTGTACAATCATTAGGTGAAAGAACTGAGACTTGGACCCAAGGCTGACTGTGTCCAGAATCCTTGTACATAACTAATACATTTCCCTCTCTGTCTCTCCCATTTTCTCCCACCCTTCTCACTCCCATCTCTCTGTCTCTGTTTCTATTACATACATATAATATATATAGTTGCTTTATTCATATTTTAGGTGAAAATACTAAAGGCATACATATTTCAATTATCTTGAACAATTGGCTAAGATGAAAAGTAACTAATACAAATGTTAAACTTGTCCCTTAATTTTTTAAAATCAACACTGAAAGTACAAAATTGTGTAGACACTTTAATATTAAATTATGTGAAAAAGAAAGTGGTTTTAGCTGACCACAAAAAAAAAATAACCAAGATTTATCTAAACCTTCCTGTGTACTAGGGAATTTTCTAAGATTTTTTATATATTGTTTCAATTGATCTTTTCAGCAAGCTCAGTAAGTGGATACTGGTCTGATTTCCACTTTACATATAAAGAAACTGAGGAACACAGATGTTCACTATTCTACCTCATTCTTCAGTTTTCCAGTGCCCAGTTTTGGAGATGTATCAGTGATTAAGGCAGCTACTTTCATCAGAGAGCTGGCAGTCTATTTGGAAAGACAGAGGAAAAAGGGAGAATTATAGGACAGTATGAAAAGTTCCATAATGGGTCAGCCCACAGTTCTATAGAGATAACTATGGGTGAAGGTGAGAGTGGTTATCCAACCCAGGTTTTGAGAACACGAGAGAAAGCTTCCCAAATAAATTTATCCCAAAGTTAAAATCTGGTAAATGAGAGATAGATAGCCTGGAGCAGTAGAGGGTTAGGAAATAGTGCTCCTGGCAGAAGGAGCAGCAGGTACAAAAGCTCTGAGGTGAGAGAAATCATGAAGAACTTGACAATAAAGTCATATAAAGCATCGTGAAGGAATAAATATAGTATCTCAGAGACTGGATTTAAGGGAATTGTGATAGCAAGTATTTTTTGAAGGACTGTTGTAGAAAGAAAATAATCTTCTTCCACATTTTTCCAAAGGAAGAATGAGAAACAGAAGTTAAGATGTTAATTACCATGTTAGAATGTGGTGATTTACAGTTTAAGATTAAAAATAAACACTTAAGCTATTAGATTGATCCAACAGCAGAATGGATTTGAGATCTCTGTTACTGGAGCCATTTAATAGCAGTCTGAAAATTTTTCCTTTTTCATGAATAATCAAAGGTTATATTTTTCTTTCTCTCACTGGGAAGGAACTTAGAATGTTCTCAAAGATACTTTCTACCTCACCCACCCCTGAAAACATTACTAGATTGGAAAGTGTGCTGTTTAGAAAAGGACAATGGAATGTAGCACTCTAAGTTGCTGACTACAGAATCTATAGAAAAGGGGATATATCTGATAATACTTGAAGTTCAGTTTGTAAGCAGTCTTACAGTTCATGGATCAAAGCCCTATGTACTTTGGAGAAATAGTGAAAGAATATAAAATTATGGTCTTTATTGTATACAATTTCAGTTTAGATATGAAGAGTAGGACATATTACAGACAACACTAGTCAATATTTTTTAGGATTCTAGATATTCTATTTTGATAGGGTATTTGTTTTGGAGGGTCCTAACATTAATGCAATTTTAATTTTTAAAATTTTCATCTGAAATAGTCCCTTAAAAGAGAAATAATTTCATGTGATATATGAAATGGTTTAGTACAATATTTAAACACCATTTTAGGTTCTGAAGAACCTAGGGGCAGGACAGGAATAAAGACACAGACATAGAGAATGGACTTGAGGACACGAGGAGGGGGAAGGGTAAGTTGGGAAGAAGTGAGAGAGTAGCATTGACATATATACACTACCAAATGTAAAATAGATAGCTAGTGAGAAGCAGCTGCACGGCACAGGGAGATCAGCTTGGTGCTTTGTGTCCACCTAGAGGGGTGGGATAGGGAGGGTGGAGGGAGACGTAAGAGGGAGGGGATATGGGGATATATGGATACGTATAGCTGATTCACTTTGTTATACAGCAGAAACAAACACACCATTGTAAAGTAATTATACTCCAATAAGGATGTTAAAAAAATTAAACACCATTTTAAATATAGTTTATGTTGAATAGATGTATTTTAAGAACAGTTTTATTGATATAAAATTGAGGACCCAAGGGTGTAAGTTGGTGGTATGGAAATTTATAACTTTGGCTGAGACGCCTTCTCTTCTTTGACCTCTAACTGATTATGGATCATGTACCAAAGAGTTTTGCCATAAAACTCCCAGTGATGGTTCAAATAGTGGCAGATTAAGCCAGATGGTTAATGAATTTACCAATGGAAAATAGCTCAAATATTATTGTTGTTGCTCTAAGGATGTCACTTCACCTCTTTTACAGCATTTGGCAGATTCAGAACTATCTCACTCATACATTCAGAGGGGATATATCAGAAGAATACCTTGTGAGATACGAGGAAGCAAATGTGGAGGCAGAAATTACATAACTATACAGTTTCCAATCTATATCAGTTCAAGCAGTTTACTAGTAGCTTATAGATAGGGGAGGGAAGTTTAAAATCATGAGTTGGCAGTACATTCTGCTTTCTCTCTTTCCTATGGAATGCTGAATTATCATTCTTCTAGAATCTGATTCCTAAAAATAAAATCCAACCTTCCTGAAGTATTGATATTGTCACCCTGCATTTGCTAACACTTCATCGCAGGACAATGAATTTATTGTGTCTTATAGAATTACAACTTGAGAAAAAGTGGGGAGGATAATCATAAAGAAACATTCAAGATCTTAAAAAATGAGGACAAGAGCAATTGAATGGTCATTTGGAGTTGGCCTTTTTTCAATTTCCCTGGTCCTAAATGTGGCATCATTATTTTAGGATAGTACCCATAACATGACTAGCCAGAAATAGAGAGAGAAAAATATTTAGTTTGACAAACTGCGCCAGGGGAGATGAAGGGGTTTGGAATGAAGCAAATAAGTTCTTTGAATTCTGCAGGGGGCAAGAGGGAGTTAAGGGGGTGCTAACATCAATCTAGAGTGCCCCTCTTTACTTCAAATGTGGAACTTTGAGTTAGATGAAAATCATTAGAATGAAACTACATTTTAAAACTATCACTTACCTTTCATTTTTATTAAGAAAAAAGAGCTTAATACCTTAATTAATCATGAGTGAAAGAAGTTAAATTTAAAAGAGAATAATTGGCATTCTAAAAATTAGAAATAGGCAAGTCACAGGCTCTGAAAAATGTATTTTTGCAGATGTTATGTAAGAGTCAATTAATTCATGGAACTATTTTTGCCATCCTAGTGTTAGTGTTACAGCATCTTATGAAAGAGAGGTTAAAATGATACATTTAATAACTTTGGAATCATGGTTGGTTATTTTTGTGTTAGCTTTATTAAAAGGTCAATCTGAAAAGTTCTGTCATTGATAGCACTGTGAATGAACTAACCAAACACATTTAATACAGGGTTGCAGCTAAAGGTGACATCTATGTAACTCTGAATGAATGATTGGTATAACTTCACTGGCACTAATCATTTCATTTTGGCTTCATCTTGGGCTTGTATTATTCTTGTGACATTTAATAAAATCTATAAACCAACTTAAAAAGCTTATTCAACAATTATGTACTTTGGGCTTTTAAACGTATTTTATTTAAGCCAAGAAGTTATTGGCCTCTTCTTTTGACACAATTGCTTTGTGGAGTGTAGGATTCTATCATCTGTTTAATGGAGATTAACAATTGGAATCTATGTGGTCAAATTAGTTCTGTATATTAGACTCAAGTAAGTTTTATGGGTATATGCAAAGAACGCTCTCCATCACAGAAGTAATTAAAAGATTTATGGAATTCCTACTTAAAAACTGATCTCTGGCTTCGCTTCTCTTTTAGTTTAAAAACCCATTGATGTATTCTTCTCAGCAGTATAAAAAATAATCACATCATATGCATTGTTCCTTAAATAAGTTCTTTTCATAGTCTAGAACACCCTGCACGATCTGGTTCCTATTTTCCTAATCTAGCCCCCAGTCATTCTTTTCCCTCTCCCTATACTGCAAATTGGCTTAACAGTTTTTCAGACTTAACTTGCTCACCTCTAATGGGGAGCTTTTGCATATACTGTTCCATCTGCCCTGCTCTTTGCATGCAGGGCCCCTTTTCATTCTTCAGGTTAATGGTTCTGTTTGTTAATGGGCCTCCTTCTTCAAGGCAGCTTCTGTTTGTTACTATTTATGTTAGCATTTGCTTATCTGTTGAAATTTTGACAACTCCATTAACCTAAAGCTCTGTGAGAGTAGACACTCTTAAACTCATTCACCCTTTGTCCACAGCAGCCAACAAATGCTAGATATGTAGTAGCTGCTTAATTAATTGCTATTCAATGAAAACACAACTGCAATAACTCAAAATAAATTGAGTACTTAATTAGTTCATAGCTCTGAAATAGATGCTTTCAAACAATTGCCAGATACTATTGAAACTGATACATGAAAAGCAATGGATTCTTGAAGGTTTTGAAAAAATATAAAGACGTATAAGGCATACTCAGGAAGCACTACAAGGCAGGATTATTTACTTTTGGAATTATATTTCAGAATTATAATAATGGTCAAATATTGAAAATTTACAGAAACGGTGTAGACTCACCACAGGTGATTTCTTTAAATATCCTGATAATATTGGGATTAGTTCACATATTACGGGAACCTCAATACGACCTGTAAAAACTAAATCTCAGTTCAGATCTTGGCTGACAAATGTGCAAAAAGTCATTTTTATTAGAATGGGCTGTGACTCAGTGTAGGAAGGTGGAATAAATAATTTAATATTGCTGAATGTTCAGCAATTTGTTAAAGAATTTTTATGTTATAAATAATGTATTTATGACAATTAGTACAGAAGAAAATTTAATTGTGTCATTAGAAGTTTATGAAAGATTATATCATGAAATAAGTTTTAATCAAATCTTAAAGTTGCTTGGTTTATTCTGTAGGTAACCCAGTGAAAATATTTTAGGCAAAGCTCGAAAAGATGCTGGAAGGCCAAGCAAAAATGCCAAGAATTGGGTTAATTGGCATAATACAAGGTGGCTGGGCACAGTTGGGGAAAGTGTCAGAGTAGGGAGAATCCCTACCAAGAAAGACTGTTTGTGCAATTAGCTCTCTGAACTTTAACCCTTCCAGAATAATTAATGAGTAACAGAGGGGATCAAGACAAAGACACAAAGTGATATGGTGGGTGCTAGCAAGTAATACATCAAAGAATGCTTGTAATTGGCCCTGTGGCTTTCATTCTTTGCCCTATTTCTTTCAATCCATTGACTCAAAATAATGGGTTCAGGTTCATTATCAACAGGTTTTTAGCTGTAAGAGTACAGCATTACAACAAAGCTTGGATTGTGGCAGTGTTGATGGCTAAGTAAGAAGTTGTAGTTGGTAACTACACTTTGAGGAGGGAAAATAACAGATTCCTTCTAAATGAATCAACAGCTTTTACGCACATATTCAGAATCTTGAAAGCCTTAAATTCTCCAACTCTACAATGCTGGAATATGATTGTTGTGGGCAGGTATGTGTATTTCTATTTGAATGATTGATGTTTGAGGCTGTGGTGAAAGGTTTATCATCCCTATATTATTTTAAATGAAACTGAATTTTTGGTATATGACACACAAAGACACCAAGGGTTTTGTCACTCTAAGCCTGTAACTGTAGATTATTTCTTATATAAGTTTGCAGAAATTTTGATTTCCTTTAATTATTTACTTTAGATCATAATGGGAGAAAATTTGGACATTTCTAAGATAAGTGGTCTGATTTCTTTTAATTTAGTGAGCTAAACTTAATAAGAACTTATATTGTACACAAGATATGTATATAGTTTCAAGATTTATGCTTTGTTATTTTATTTAATTTTGTGTGATCATAATGTAAGGCAGGGTAAATTTTATTTTTGTACTTCAATACTTAAAAATATCTTTATTAATCACTCTAAAGTCTTTAAAAATTAGCATTGCAGTTATTAATTTATATTACCATACCAGTACAGGTAATTTCAATTGTAGAAATTAGATATCATTATGCAATTACAAATATCAGAATCTAAAACTAATTAATGCATCTAATGTTTATCATTTAAAATTTCAAATATTTTCATAGTGCTTAATATTATCATTTTATCTAACTAAAAATTTAGCTGTATATTTTGAACTAGAATTTTATTAAAAGCTTCTGTATTTTCAGCTATTATATTGTCTTTCTCAAAAGGATATCATTTACTGGTAAACAAGCCATCTATTTGTTGTTAATGTTGCAATCAAATTTCTCTCAGACTTTAAATACATATTGGAGTCAAATACTGAATATTAGATTGACTGAGTTAGACATTTAGCTTTGGGATTCTCATTCATTAGACATCTATTAAAATGTATTGAAAATGATTGATGGAGATGAGATTCACTAGATATATATGTATGTATATGTATGTATATTTTTGTATGTATATGTATTGTATATGTATTTTTGTATGTTATATATGTATGTTATTTTTGTATGTTATATATGTAATTTTATTGTGAGATAATATTATCTCACAATAATGAAATTATACTAATTACCTAGCATGTATCTGCTGAGACTACAATTTGCCAACAAAATATTTATGACAGTATCACTAGTTCATATGAGCATATCATTGGAAATCATTATGCTTATGATCATGATTCACTCTAACAAATCTATGAATTTACAAATTTAGCTTTTACATTTCCTGGTGGACAGTGTTTCACTTAGCATAGTTTCTTTTGTTTTAGATCATAATGGTACATTAGATTTTAAAAGAGGAAGATACTCATTTTTAAAAATCAGTAACAGAAAGAACTTTTTCATTTGGTTAATAAATGATTCATTAATACATAATATTGGCCAAGTATTTCCTATAGTGAGTTAAAATGTTCTTGGACTTAAAAGTTTAGAGTTTTGAAGACTCCTTAGAGAGCATTCTTTGACTTTAGTTTATCAAGTTAATCTAGAAAAAGGTCCTCCTAGCTCTAATATGCTATGCTAAATCTGGGTGAAATAGCAAATTTAGGAGTGAGGCTTTGGAGGATTTGTCTGTCTCTCAGCGTTAAATTCTCCACTTACCCTGAAGCAAATGTGTATGTATAACATCCATTAATTCTGTATGTGTTTTATGCTTTAATAAGAATTAATTAAGCATTTCCTAATATAACAAGGATTCTAATGGATGGATTGGAAAATCAAAGGTGAATAAATGTGTTATCACCAAGCTCACAGTCTACTGAGGAAAACAGATGTGTAAACAAATAATAACAATACAACAGTGTTCAATACTATAATGAAGATATGAATAAAATTCTTCCCAAGCAGAAGAAAAGAACCACTAAATATACCTGAGGGGGTCTCCTAGAAGACTTCATAGAAAAGGTGGCATCTAAACTTGGGTCTTGATTGATAAATAAGAATTAATCTAATCAGACAGGAAAGGTGAGAGGTGGAGAGGATGTATTATACAAGGTTACTGAGGCATAAAGAGCATACTAAGTTCAAATAGCAGCAAGTTGCTTAAAAGATTACTTTGAGTACTGAGTACTGGTTGGAAAGTTGTAGGGATATTAGACTAATTTGTTGTATGGGGTCAGGTTGAAAAATACCTGAATCTATGCTAAAGATTTTGGACTTAATTCTGGGAGCTATGGGGGAACTCTGGAATATCTCTCAGAGCATGCTTTAGGAAGACAAGTGTATAGGCAGTGAGTAGCTGGTCTGGAGAGAGCAGAGACTGGTGGCTGACAGCAAGGACTTCTGGGAGGCAGCTATGATTATTTAGACAGTAAACTATGACCTAATCAACTGAGGCAAGGGCAAGGAGAAGAGTAGGAAGGATTTAAAGAAGATTGCGGAATGGTTCCACAGGATTTTGATACTGCCATGTAAAGAAGATGGTATAGCTGAGAGAAAACCCTGAGTTTGTTTTTTTTTTTTTTGGTGTTTGAGACATTGTAGGTGTAATATTTCTTTGTGGGAAAATAATGAGATGGACATTTAAAAAATAGCATCATTGAGATATAATTCATATACTATTCAGTTCATTCACTTAAAATGTACAATTCAATGTTGTTTTTTTTTAAGCATATTCACAGAGTTGTGCAAAATCACCACAATCTAATTTTAGAATGTTTTCATCATCCTCCCCCCAAAACACCATAACAATTGGCAGCCACTCCTTGTTATCCCCGTTTTCCTAACTCTGGGCAACTACTACTGTGCTTTCTGTTTTTGGTCTATTCTTGTCATTTCGTATAAATGGACTCATACAATATGTAGTGTTTTGTCACTGGCTTCTTTGATTTAGCATAATGATTTCAAGGTTCATCCATATTGTAGCATGTATCAGAACTTTGTTCTTCATTCTTTTTTATTGGCAAATAATATTTCATTGTATGAACATATTTCATTTTATTCATCCATTAATTGGTTGACGGATGTTTGGGTTGCTTCTACTTCTTGACTGTTTTGAATAATGCTGCTATAATATATGGGTATAAGTTTTTATGTGGAGGTATTCTCTCATTTTCAATTCACAAAGGTGTCGAATTACTTGGTTTTTATAGTAACTCTATGTTTAACATTTAAAGTCATATTTTCCAAAGTGACTGCACAATTTTACATTCCTACCAGAAATGCATGAAGGTTCCAATTTCTCCACATCCTCATCAATACTTATTATTGTCTGCCTTTTTGTTATAGTCATCCTGGTGTGTGTGTGTGAAGTCATTGTGGTTTGGATTTACATTTTCCTGGTGAATAATGTTGTTCAGCATCTGTTCTTGTGTTAATTGGCTATTTGTATATCCTCTCTGGAGAAATGTCTATTCAAATTCTTTGCCAATTTTTAAATTGGGTTCTTATAATTTTTTTTTAATTTTTGAGTTGTAAGAATTCTTTACATATTTTGGATAAAAGCCCCTTGTGAGGTGTATGATTTGCAAATATTTTCTCACATTATGTGGGTGGTCTTTTCACTTTCTTGATGGTGTCTTTTGAAGGACAAATATTTTTAATTTTGGAAGTCCAATTTACATATTTTTTCTTGCATCACTTGTGCTTTGAATGAAACCTCTAAGAAAGCATTGCCTAACCCAAGGCCACAAAAAGTTGTTTCCATGTTTTTTTCTAAGAATTTTATAGCTTTAGCTCTTATAAAGTCTAGGATCCCTTTTTAGTCAATTTTTGTGTTTAGTGTGAGTAAGGTGTTCAGCTTTATTCTTTTGCATGTGGATATCCACTTGTCTCAGCACCGTTTGCTGAAAAGATTATTCTTTCCCATTTTACTGTTTGAGCACACTTGAAAATCAGTTGACCATAAAGGTAAGGGTTTATTTCTGGACATTCAATTCTATTCCATTAATTTATGTCTATCCTTGGCTAGTACCATTGTATTGATTACTGTAGCTTTATTGTAAGTTTTGAAATTGGGGATAGTAAGTCTTCCAACTAATTGTTTGTTGTTCTTTTTTAGTACTTGTTTTGGTTATTCTGGGTCCATTAAATTTCGATATGAATTTTAGGATCAGTTTGTCAATTTCTGCAAAACAGCCCACTGGGATTTTCATAGGGATTTTGTTGAATCCGTAGATCTATTTGGTACACATTGCAGTTTTAACAGAGTTGAATATTCTTATCCATAACCATGGGATATCTCTTCAAATATTTAGAACTTTGTTTTCTTTCAACAATATTTTATAGTTTTAGTATACAAGTCATATTTTCATTAAATTTATTCCTAAGTATTGTTTCATTTTGGTGCTGTTGTAAATGATATTGTTTTCTCAATTTTATTGTTTGCATTGCTCATTGTGGTTTATAGAAATATAATTTTTGTTTATTGATCTTCGTATCCTGCAACCTTGCTGAATTTATTTATAAGTTTTAATAGTTTTTCAGTGGATTCCTTAGGATTTTCTGTGTACAAGATCATGTCATTTGCAAATGTAGATAACTTTTCTTCCTTTTCAATCTGGATGCCTTTTATTTATTTTTTTAGCCTAATTGCTCTGGCTAAACTCTCTAGTACAATGTTGAATAGAAGTGGTACAACATCCTTCTCTTGTTCCTGGTCTTAAAGGGATAGCATTTAGTCTTTCACCATTAAGTATGAGCTATGTTTTCTTCAAAGATTCCCTTTATCAAGTTGAGGAAGTACCCTTCTATCCCTAGTTTGTTTGGTTTTTTTTTTGTCATAAAAATGTGTTGAATTTTTTCAGATTCTTTCTCTGCATCTATTAAGATGTTCACGTGGTTTTGATGGGATGGAATGAAATTTAAAAAGAATTAGTCCATGGATACACATAAATACAACATTATAAGACTACTTAAACATTTTTGTAGCAAACATTTTATTGTTAATATGTATTTTTAAGAAAAACGTTTGGGCCCAAATACAAAGGCATGATCTGTGTATTCCATACTTTAGTATCCCATACTGAATATATCTTTTTGTATAAGATTTAAAATACATTCTTTTTGTCTATAAAATAAAAATTAACCAATTTTATAAACACACACAGGTATGAAACTGCAGCTATATTTTTTGCATGTGTGCATTTTCAATAGAGACAGAATAAGGGCTAATCTTTGGGAAAGACATGAACAATGAATAAATTTACTCCATAGAGTCTTGTTTGTATTTCAGTTATGACAAAAACACATTTTCTTGTTTATGTAGTACTAAGTATTTTACTTAAAATTGTAGCATACATTACTAAAAATGGGTTTCTACTTTGATATGTGGTATTTAGACTTGAGAAAATCAAGTGCATTATCATAGACAGTGAGGCATTATAAGCAGGTGTTTAGATCAGAATATGAAATTATTAACATTTATAGGAGAATTATTTAAAATGAGATTTGTGTATTATGTGGCAGCTGCAGAATTTCTCTCACTATACCCTTTACATAATTATAGCAATCATTATAAATAGACTAAAGAAATCTCTTTATATCTAATAAAGTATACATTTTAGGAAAAGGAAAGAGGGATATTTTATAAATTCAGTAGTTATTCTTAAAATAATAAGTCATTTCTGAAATGTACCTTTGATTATATAGTCTATTAAAATCTCAGTTCAAGATAAATATTTCTGTATTGCTACATACCTGAGTTGCCCTTTAAATGCCTAATACCTTGATTCATATTCAGGGTTTTTTTTTAACTTTAGTCTGCCTGCTGTGATGAAAGAGTCATCTCATCTTGTATTAATTTCATTTGATATATAGAATATCATTATGTCATAGCTG
Source organism: Neophocaena asiaeorientalis asiaeorientalis (assembly GCF_003031525.2). Taxonomy (NCBI): domain Eukaryota; kingdom Metazoa; phylum Chordata; class Mammalia; order Artiodactyla; family Phocoenidae; genus Neophocaena; species Neophocaena asiaeorientalis. The sequence goes on from NW_020174561.1 coordinate 9,154,548, forward strand.
TTGGGTAAGCTTAAATTTCAGAGAATCTCTAAATTTTAAAAGTAATATTTTACATTTTTCTTGTGTTGGGTGTATTTTTCCTTTTCATAAAAATGTCTATTTTAGCATCACCTAATATAGTAAAAATATTAACTTGTTGAGCATCAGAATATTTTAAGAATTCCCCTTCTTATACAATAACCAAATAAAATAGCTTAAAATGTGTATATGTATATTCCTTATCATTTGAATCTTTGCCTTTTTTTCCTTTAATCATTATGCATGGAGAATACAGATCATGTTCAGATTTATAGCTTAGAGGAATATTTTAAGTCGATTTCATTGTACATTACTTGAGCGAGCATGTGTGTGTCTATGTGTTGCTTTGGGGTTTATGCCCTTACTTTTTTGTTCTGTATTGCTCTTCTTAGAGGATTATTTCTTCAGATACATTTTTGAAAAAGTATTTTTTCATGCTTCTCTGATAATAGTAACATGAATAGTCACATTGTTAAATTTGATTTTAACTACATGATAAAAATATCGAAGAGTGCACCACAATTTGGTCATAAGAGAACATTATTACTTTAAAATGAAATTTTGTCATTGAAACTTCAGTTTAGATCTAATAGACACTTGTGTTTATTGTTATATATATTAAAAGATGATGTTTCTAATCAACTGCCAAATAGAATATGTATGTTGAATGTGTTTCTTTTTCTTTCTAATGTGTTTATGTTTTCTTTAGATTTATCTCATAACCTAATTATACTCATTTCTGAGAGTATAATACTAGATTCTTAAGTACCAAAACACTAAAATACCTAACTCTATAACTTTGTATTAGGTGATCTGAGAGAATTTATTTGTTTATAAATATTACATTTATAAATAACCTTATTTTTTCAAACAAATACATGTTAGGAGATTTTTGTAGAAGTCAACAAAAATGATCCATTTGTTTGCTTTATTATCTCTTGTTTTGTCTGGTGACAAAAAAGTAATAAATGAATATACTTGACATTTTAATACAAGGAAGCATATTGAATTTTATAGGTTTTACTAACAATTAACAAGATTGGATTTCTTTGGAAATTTTGAAAATGGCTTTGTACTTATACACACACATTTATATTGCTTTTATATTGCTTTATATATGCATACATTTATGTATATATAAAATAAATACATACGCATATTATATTTTTATATTATTTAATAATGATTTTATTTTATATATGTATTTATATTGTTCTGAAGAGCATATCTCAGAGAAAATTAGAGTATACATCATCACTGGAGACTAAAAATGGTTAAATATCTTGATATATTAAAATTAGCCCAGACCAGTAATTTAAGGTAAATTTCTAAAAATATTTTAAATTTGATTAGTAGAAAGATTAATTTTGGTTGGCAAAAGACCATTTAGGAAGCTTTCATAATTTTTCAGACAAAAAACCATGAACCCATCAACTAAAGCAGGGGCAGTGAGAGTGGAAAAGTGGGAAGGTTTTTAAACTATTGATTAACACATAATGATATAGGATTAAACATTAATTATGACATCTCTGGAAAAAGAAGCAGTGCTCACTAAAAACCTATATGCATAAATCATGCCAATCTAAAATTATCGTTAAGAATCATGACAGCAGACTATTACATTGTTGATTAATAGTGTTTTATCAACCTGGCAGTAAGGCTCTAGCAGCATTTCAGAAAATATAGTCTTTGAACTTTTCCTCTTCAGGAATTTTTATCATCAACAAGAAGAGGAAATGTGCATCAAATGTGTGCATAGGATTACTCGACCTCTTCATTTCTTATTGAGTCAATTCTGATGAGACATAATTTTAGGAATTTGTAAATTTTATTTTCAAAATCAGAGTCTTATAATTTCTATAATATTCTCTCATTACTTTCTTTATTCTTTTAATCCGTTTTGTCAGAGATTTGTCTGTTTTGTTAGGCTTTTTTTTTTTTGCCCCTCAAACAACCAACTTCAGCTTTGTTGATCTTCTCTAGAGTACCTCTGGGTGCTATTTCATTGAATTTTAAAAATGATCACTCTTTCTATGCTCAACATTTTAGCCAAGAATCAAGTACGGAGAAATGTAACGTTTGTTAACCCCACATTTAACAAATATTAATGAATTGTATGTATCTATTTTTCCTGTTGTCTAAAAGTTGTGTTCTTATTTCTTCTTCATGTTGTGTTTGTATTCATTTTTATTATTTCAATGTGTTCAAGTACAGTATATCCTATTCTTGGAAATATCCTTAGAAAACATGTGTTACTAAAACTGAGAAAGTGGATCTTGTTAAATAGCCTGCATATAAATTAAAGAACTAGATATAGCTAACAGATTTTCTGCAGTTGCTTTATGATTTTGGATGTATTTTTTGCCTTTTACTTTTAGATTTATTATTAAGATTTGTGAAGGCAAAGCATTCTTTTCTGGTAGTGTTAAAGTAGTAATTAAAATTTTATTTCATAGATGATCTGTTCATATACAAGTCAACTTTTCTCCCACTTTATTAGTTATTCCAAAATTTTCCAGTCAAATTATTTTAAAAATCTATAGCTACAGTGTATTGTAATATTGTTTGGAATATTAGAACTTTTAGTGTCAGGGACTCAGCTTAATTATTTCTTTGACATAGATGGTATGTTTTCTAGCTTTTTGTCTTCCCATTTATTTATACATCCACATTATACACCCACAGTTTACTCTCCTACCCTTTTAGGTTTATAGAGTCAGAATCTCTGAATCCTTGTTTTTAAGTCACACTTAATGTAATACTTAAACTATTTCCAAGCTTAGCAACATTGAAATAGTTATTAACCCTGATTTAGGGAGATCAGGGCTGGGCTTATAGGAAAAATAATTAATCATCCTGTTATACAATGTAAAGGAAACAGAGACCTCCAAGTCTCCCCACCACCCTCAAAAATACAAAAATGTAATTGCTTCTATCTTGCTAGAAATCCTCATTTCATTTGGCAACACTCCTTGAAAGTCTACCAATTAAACATTCATTTGTGATATTAAGTATTCCCTTTCAAAACAAACAAGAAAAAAATTCTCAAATAGTGCATATTTATGTGGATTTATTCTTTTTTAAGTATATTAAATTAGAAAGATAGAGTAGGACTTCTGAGAGGAGAAAATGGTGAGCAAATTCTAGGTCAAGATTTTCAGTGAAGGAAGGGCTTAGGTGATGTCAGTAGTGCACTGTGAGTTAAAACTGAGAGGAGAGCTCCTCCCTTTTCCTACTCCCTCAGGAAATTTAATTTACCGAAGATCCATTTGATAGCACTGAATGTTGCAGGTTAATGGCCAAACAGATTATTAAGTGGAGGAGGACTGTGGTATTAGTGCAAGAAAGACTTTAGTCAACACCATACCTTTGCACTAAAAGATAGATTATTTGAGTGAGTTTGGGAATAATAGCTATGAGTAGTACATAGTAAATCTTTATGTATGTATGTATGTATGTATTTATTTATTTATGGCTGCGTTGGGTTTTCGTTGCTGCACGCGGGCTTTCTCTGGTTGTGGTGAGCGGAGGCTGCTCTGCATTGCGGTGCATGGGCTTCTCATTGTGGTGGCTTCTCTTGTTGCAGAGCACGGGCTCTAGGAGCGCAGGTTTCAGTAGTTGTGGCTCACGGGCTCTAGAGTGCAGGCTCAGTAGTTGTGACGCACGGGCTTAGTTGCTTTGTGGCATGTGGGATCTTCCCAGACCAGGGCTCGAACCCGTGTCCCCTGCATTGGCAGGCAGATTCTTAACCACTGTGCCATCAGGGAAGCCCCATAGTAAATCTTAATAAATATTTGCTTAATTAACAAATAAATGCATGATCAAAGAAGGTAGAAGCAAGTGTCAACATTCAAAGCCATTGAGACAGGATAATGTGTCATTAATTGCCCTGCGCACTTGCTCTAAGCAATACAATCTGAAAATCAGTTGAGCAGAACGCTTGTAGTCATGGATACCCAAAATTCTTGGTGGTTTGACTACAGGTTTTTCCATATTTCTCTTGTCCTCATTTCTTGCTTCACCTTCTCTTCCATAATCCAGAGCTAAGAATGGTCAACATTTCACTCAAGGTGCCCTTTGTTTTTACTGAAATCAGAGGCTATACAAACATTCTCAAATTAGCACTTGAAAATCATTGGTTCATCTCTGCCTTATACGTGGAAATATCCATGAAAAATAGGTCTTTCCTAATCATCTGAAATGAGTAAATCAAAGTTTGTGGAAAATCAGGGAATCCTGAGTAATAAAAGCAATGAAAGGTAAAGAGCTTGTCCTGCCTCGTGTTTTACAGCCTTATCCTTCTTCACTAGAGGGGCTGTCCCAAAGATCCTTCTAACTCTCCCCTTTATAAAACTCTATATTAGAACAATAATAATTAGAATCTAAGAAATGTTAGTAGACAAATTGGAGTTTAAATGTTCACTTAAAATGTATTTTACATTTTATATAAACTGATCACAAAGCTCATTATATTATTTAATTTTTATCCTTAAATACAAATTATTCTTAGGTGAGAGAATGTTAAACTCTCAATATTTCACTTGAAATCACCTCTTGGCCAAGATGAACTGTGGTCTTACATAAACTGTACATTGACTTTAATGGGTCATATATGCCTACTGTGTAAACTATGCCTAGGGAATAATTTAGTAGACTGTAGATTGCATTATCTTCTCAAGACTACTAGGGTACCATTCAGCTTCCAGACACAGTAGACATAATTAATGTTATTTATTCAGTTTCAGATATTTAAAAAAAATTTTAAGTGCATTTTTTAAACATCACATAAAATAATTACAGTTTAGCAAACTTGTTTTATCTGAACTAGTTTAACACTTCCCCAGCTAAGTTCAAAGTTCTTGAGCATTTTAAACTTTTCCTAGGCTCATTACAACTCAGAGGAAAAAAAATTCTCAAATGTAATTGAATATTTTCAAATTAGTATATGTATTGCTATTCAGATTTATCTCATACACATATTCCCTGACAGTTTAAAAAACATGATGTCCTATTTCATCTCCCCTAACCCAGAATTACAAACTAAAAAAAATGTCTTATTTTCTAACATATTAAATGTTGATTAATCTCTTAGGGAGGAACCTACTTTAACCTAGATCTAAAGAAACATTGTAAATTGTATTAATTTCCAATGAGAAATGCAAATACCAAGGGTGCTATATATTTGTGTCCTCTGATGAGTGCATATAATTTTTATAGCTTTGTGATAGGCCTGGTTCAAATGTCTAATGGTGGCAGGTAATGAAAGATGGGTAAATTCATTTCCTCAATAGGGACAGAAGAGCCACCAGGGCCATCAGGCTGTGTTATGTAAATAGGGCAGCTTCTTCCTTGGGTAGGCCTTGAATTGACATTGCCAGCATTCACCAGAAAGATTCTAATTTTACTTGGCTCCCTTTGCTGAACAAGGCTCCTTCTGTTTTATGTATTCTTTCTTTAGGTAAGATAATAACCTCAATCAGGTTGCATTCAATTTTTTTTAGCTGACTGGGAAGCCCTTTTCTCTCAGATGACATTGTAACTTCATTGTGGTCTGTTATGTCTCATTTCTCCTGCGGACGACAATCTCATGTTCCTAGTGGAACATCATCCACATCAAAACCATATATAAGTGTGCACATATGTATAGACACTTTTGTATTAGCCACTATCATACAGTAGGTGAAGAAGACTGGCAATTTCAAATGGTGAGATAATCTTTGGTTTCAGTTTATAATTCATGTTCTAGTAAGTGAATGTGTTATAATAAAAGTCTGTACTGGATGTAAAACTTTTTGTTGGTTTCCAGTTTAGTCAAAGTTGTACATATTCAAATAGTTCAACAAGGCTTTTATGAAAATCTACCATACTCACCCTCTTCCTCCATTTTCCCTGTGCCAGAAGCAACTCCATTCATGACTTTAGTTGATTTGTTTGGTACTAGTCTCTAAATAATGTGATAAAAATTATACATTTTGGTTTCTCAGTTTTATGCATTATCAATCGCCTTCCCATTCCTAAGACTTAACTCTTCTCTACCCACCCCATAATGCATATACATATTGCATAATATAAAATCTTCCCAGTCCCCCCCACCCCCAATTTCCCTATACAATTATGTTGTTATTTAGGTTAGATAAATATTATGTTTAGATTATTATGACCATGTAAGCACTATCCAGAACTGAACAATATGGTAAATCATGATTAATTTCCTTTACTGTTCAATGTTCTGTTTTTCCTAGAGATATTACTTTCCTTCCTCATTTAAATGATTTTTTAAATGTATTTGTAACTTATTTAGTACCAAAGACTCCCCAACATTGTCTGTGTCTTCCTTCAAGATGTTCAAGTATATCAGTATACTATCAATTTCATCTTTTTTTGGAGTAGCCTGATATTCTCCAGTACAGACTAGTTGTACTTTATACCTGGCGCATAACAGTCATATGGAACCTCCTGCACCATCACCCTGCATGCGCCCATTGTCTCCACCATGTTGGGTCTGCTATGTCCTCCCCCATGTCTTCCTTATAGGTTTAATGCCTTATCTTGTATATAAAATAACATATCCATTTTTTTCATGTCTGCAAGTATCTTTTGCTTGGAAATAATTTTCTTTCAGAATTTTCTTGAACCAATTCTCAGTGATGGTTTATTGAGAAGAGGCCATTTGATACTTAATCTTGCTGTATTGCTGAGACTTTTTATCAAGAATGAATCTTCTAGTTTGTCAAATGCTTTTTTTAATGTCTTCTGAGATGATCTTATCATTTTTCTTTTTAATTATGTTAATAAGGCAAATTACATAGATTAAGATTTGAATGGTAAACCAACCTTGTGTTTGTAGGATGAACTCCACTGAGTAATGATTATTTCTTTCATTTGATATATTGTTGGATTATATTTGCAAAAGTTTTGTTTAAAATTCCTGCATTTGTGTTCATGAAGGATATTGATATGGAGTTTTCTTGTTTTGTAACATCTGCTTTTGATTCAAGGTAATACTGACCTCATAGAATTAGTGAGAAAGGATTCCCACCTTTTCAGTTGTCTAGAAAACTTTGTGTAGTATTGAAATTATTTATCCATAAAAGTTTGGTAGAATTCATCAGTGAAGCTATCTGATTTTGGAGTTTTCTTTTTGGTAAGAATGTTAACTTCATATTCTATTTTTTTTAGATAGACGTAGGCTATTCAGCTTATCCATTTCTTCTTGAAGTCTTGTTTGTGCCTTTTAACAAATTTGTCCATTTAATTTTTTTAAAAGTTTTGAGGGTTTTTTGGAATAGAGTTATTTGTAATATACATTGATCATCTTTTCAAGTAGCTGTAGTATCTGTAGTGATATCATCTCTTTCATTCCTTATTGAGTGATTTGTGTTTTCTCTTTTTTACTCTCTTTTTGGATCAGTATGGCTAGAGTTTTATCAATTTTATTGATTTTCTCAAAGAACAGCTTTTGGTTTCATTTATTTCTTTATTTTATCAATTTTCATCCTGATCTTTATTATTTCCTTTCTTTTTTAACTTAATTTGTAATTTGTTTCCTTTTTCCAGTTTCTTAAGGTAGAAGCTGAGGGTTGATATGAGACCTTTCTTCTTTTTAAATATAGTCATTTAGTGCTAAAGATGTATCCTCAAGTACTGCTTCATTAGTACTTCACCCATTTATTTAGCTCACATAGTTTTGTTTTTATTTTTATTCAGTTCAAAATACTTCCTAACGTCCCTTTTGATTTCTTTTCTGATCATGAGTTATTTAGAAGCATATTACTTTGTTCCAGATATTTGGAGATTTTCCATAAATCTTTCTGTTTTGATTTCCAATTTAATTATACTATGCCGAGAACCATACTTTGTATGACATGATTTCTGTTATATTTATTTATTGCCCATAATATGTTATCTAGGTAAATTTTCCATGTGAATGTAAAAATAATGTGTATTTGTTGTTGCTGGGTAGAATGTTCTGTAAATATCAATTAGGACAAGTTCGTTGATAATCCAACATCTTGCTTACATCTTCTATATTCTGATTTACTGTCTTCTATCTGTTATTAAAAGAAGGTTATTAAAATTTCTAACTAAAATTGTAAAATTTTTAATTTCTCATTGCAGTTCCATCAGTTTTTGCTTCATATACTTTGAAGCTTTGTTATTAGGTGTATAATTGTTTAAAATCATTATATTTGTTTAAATGAATTGACAGTTTCATTATTATAAAATTACCTTCTTTATCCCTGCTAATATTCATTGCTGAATAACCTAGTTTAACGGATATTAATACAGTCACTCCAACTTTCTTTTGATTAGTGTTAGTAAGGGTATAGCTTTTTCCACCCTTTCACTTTAAAACTATTTCTTACTGTATATTTAAAGGGAATTTCTTGTAGGAAGCATATAGTTGGGTCTTGCTTTAAAAAAAAATGCAATCCTACAATCTTTGCCTTTTAATTAGGGTAATAAGACATTCAATGTGATTAGTAATTTGAGTGGTTTAAAACTATTATTATTTGTTTTCTATTTTTTCCATCTATTCCTTTTTCTCCTTTCCTCTTTTTCTGCCTCGTTTTGGATTAGTCAAATTAAACAAATACTGCTTATGATTGCACTTTATCTCTTTTGTTGGCTTATTCTCTATAACTCTTTATTTATTTCAACGACTACTTTAGGGTTTATAGCTATGTCTTTGACTTCATACAGTTTTCCCTCAAGTGATATAACTTTATGTATAGTGAAGAACCTCACAATAGTATACTTCCATTTCTTTTCTCCCAGCTTTTGTGTTATTTTTTTTTTAATTTTTTTTTTTTTGCGGTAGGCGGGCCTCTCACTGTTGTGGCCTCTCCTGTTGAGGAGCACAGGCTCCGGACGCACAGCCCCAGCAGCCACGGCTCACGGGCCCAGCCGCTCCGCGGCATGTGGGATCTTCCCGGACTGGGGCACGAACCCGTGTCCCCTGCATCGGCAGGCGGACTCTCAACCACTGCGCCACCAGGGAAGCCCTTGTGTTATTTTTATTAATTTTATTTTTATGTTATAAACCTCACACTGCATTATTATTAATTTTGTTTAAATAATCAATTATATTTTAGAGAGATTTAAATAATAAGAAAAAATCATAAATATGTACCCATAAATTACTGTTTCTAGTCCTCTTCTTTCTTTAACATTTCTGATAGTATGGGTCTGCTGGTGTTGAATGCTTTCAGATTTTGTATGTCTGGAAAAGTATTTCACCTTCATTTTCAAAAGATGTTTTTGTTGAGTTTAGAAATCTAGGTTTACCATTATTATCTTTCAGCACCTTAATGACGCTGTTTCACTATCTTCAGTGACAGAAATCTGCTGTCATCCTTATCTTTGTTCCTCTGTACATAACATGTTTTCTCTGGCTACTTTTAAGATTTTGTCTTTATCACTGGCTTTGAACAATTTAGTAATGGTATGCCATGATGTTTAGGGCTTGGAGTTATTTAATTGAGCTTCTTGGGTTTATATGGGTTTATAGTTTTTACCGTATTTGAAGAGTTTTGGGCTACCATTTCATCCTTTTTTTTTTTTTTTTTTTTTTTTTTTTTTTTTTTTTTTTCTGTTCTCTTTCTCTTTCCTAACTCTGGGAACTACAATTACACATATTTTAGGCTACAAGAAATTGTCCCATAGCTAGCTGGCACTCTGTTCATTTTTGTTCTTATTATTCTTATTTTACTCTGTGTTTCATTTTGGATAGTTTATTTTGTTATGACTTTAAGTGTACTAATTTTTTTTTTCTTTTTTTTGCAGCAGTATCTAATCTGCTGTTATTCCCATCTGGCACATTTTGCATCTCACACACTGTAGTTTTTATCCCTAGAAGTTCAACCAAGTCCTTTTTATATCTTATATGTCTTTACATAATTTTTCAAACATATCATATGCAATACAGTTATAATGTTTTAATGTCATTTTCTTCTAATTCTTAACATCTGTGTTGGTTTTTATTGGTTTATTGATTGATTGATTTTTATCCCCATTATGGGCTGGGTTTCCTTGTTTCTTTGCATGTTTGATAGTCTTTTATTGGATGTCAGACATCATAAATTTTATCTTATTGGATGCTGGATATTTTTGTATTCTTATAAATGTTTTTAAACTTTGTTTTGGGACACAATTTAGTTACTTGGAAAGAGTTTGAATTTTGCTGGTTATATTTTTAAGATTGCTTTTAAATGGGAGCAGAGCAGTGCTAGATCTAGGGCTATAATTATCCTCATAATTGAGGCAAGATCCTTCTGTATTCTCTTACTGCATACCTGTGAGTCATATGATTTTCACTATGGTTCTCAGCATTTACCTCTAATTTCAAGTGGTTCTTTTTCTGGTTTGGAGTATTTTCATACAAGAATGCACTTATCAGTACTTAGCTGAATGCTTTGAGAGAACCGCCTACAGATATCTGGAGTTCTCTCTCTGTGCAGCTCTTTCTTCTCCAGTATATTTGGAACTCTAGCCACCTTGGTTTCCCCATATTTTCAGATCTTCCCCACTCAGAGTCTGCCAGCTTCTGCCTGGGTTGACTTACTGTGTACCACAGCCTCAAACTCTCTCATGGCAGTAATCTAGGGAAATCATTGAGCTCACTTTTTCTCCTGAATGTTTCCTGTCTCTCAGGGATCATTTTCTTTTATTGACTGATGCCCAGTCTCTTGAAAGCTAGTGTTTCAAATATTTTGTCTGTTTGTTGGTTGTTTTCGTTAGGAACGTAGATTTGGCCCCAGTTACTCTGTGTTGGTCAGGTGTAGTAACATCAAGTTTATGCTTTCTTAATATTTTTATTAAGGTTTTAGTGAGATTTCAACAATGTGCTGTCAATAATTATAAATTGATCTGTAATAGCTGCTAATTATAATATCAATAAAACCAGAAAAAATATGGTACAGTATGCATCAGATAGGAGCATCTGAAGATGTAGGTTATCGGAGTACAAAGATCACAGAACCAATAATAAGAGTATCTGGTCCTTGAATGAAACTTGCCATTGATCAGTGTGTCACACTTTAAGTTTTCTGTTTATTCTTGATTGTCTTATTTGCAAAAAAGATATTATTACAGTCATAGTATCTTCTTCAAAGACTTGTGAAATCATGTTGCATGTAAAATTTCTTTGAAAAATCAACACTTTATGTACATTTAAGACCTCTTTAAATATTTTCGCTATTAATTTTATAAAATGTTTATTACAAATATTTTTGTAGTATATAATCCATGTATGTTTCATATGTTACTTATATATTTTTCAGGAAAAGCCCATAGTATTAAAACATTAAAAGACTCCTAGTAGATTGTAAAATCACTATGTAAGTAATATCAGAAAATATTTGAATATTTAATTTATTTTGAATTTAGACTTCTATTCTTCTTTTACACACGTTTTACTATCTTTCTTGATCTTGATTTTGTCTACATCATTCAAAAAAAGCTTAAATTAAAGATAAGATAGTGTGAAATAGTACTGGAAAAAGCAAAAAAAAACCCCACAAAAAACACATTTAAATGACAGAGATTACTATAGCATTGATTGCAAACTGTGGGGCCTATTGTTTTTAAAAGCATAACATCAAGCACAATGCTAAATTGTTTTAAATATAACTATGGAATTACTGAGAGTAATCTTTTTCCATTTATGTCAAAGATAAAAGATAATTTGTGATGATGCATAGTTATTTTCCTGTCATCATAATCAAACTTATTCTCTAAACTGTGTTAACAACAGGAATGATCAGGGAGCCTACCCACTGATATCTTACTACACATATAACTTGTGATACAAATTTTAGACCACAGTTTATGCTTTCAAAATGCTTTCACTTTCATAAAATGCCATGTGCATTTATATATTCATATGAATATCATATTTAAGATCATGAAATGCATTTACTCTAGTTTAGCAAACTATGAGTATAATTTTTGACTTGATAAGATTTATTCATTACTTTATTTGCTTAAATTAATACTAGCAATAAAGATATGTTATCAAGCTTAGGAACTAAATCTGTGAGTTGGAAAAATGTGAATTCAGATGCTGGCTCCATTAGCAAGGTTGCCAGATAAAACATAGGGTGCCCAGGTCTACATTTATTTTTACATCTTGATTGCAGTATAATTGCTCTACAATGCTTTGCTAGTTTCTGCTTTATAACAAAGTGAATCAGTTATACATGTACATATGTTCCCATCTCTCTTCCCCCTTGTGTCTCCCTCCCTCCCACCCTCCGTATCCCACCCCTCTAGGTGGTCACAAAGCACCGAGCTGATCTCCCTGTTCTATGCGGCTGCTTCCCACTAGCTATCTATTTTACGTTTGGTAGTGTATATATGTCCAAAGTTTTTCTCCTTCATCACTTTAAGTATATCCTGCCAGTCCCTTCTGGCTTGCAGAGTTTCTCTGAAAGATCAGCTGTTAACCTTATGGGGATTCCCTTGTGTGTTATTTGTTGTTATTCCCTTGCTGCATTTAATATGTTTTCTTTCATTTAATTTTTGACAGTTTGATTAATATGTGTCTTGGCATGTTTCTCCTTGTATTTATCCTGTATGGGACTCTCTGTGCTTCCTGGACTTGATTAACTATTTCCTTTCCCATATTAGGGAAGTTTTCAACTATAATCTCTTCAAATATTTTCTCAGTCCCTTTCTTTTTTTCTTCTTCTTCTGGAACCCCTATAATTCGAATGTTGGTGCGTTTAATGTTGTCCCAGAGGTCTCTGAGACTGTCCTCAGTTCTTTTCATTCTTTTTTCTTTATTCTGCTCTGCAGTAGTTATTTCCACTATTTTATCTTCCAGGTCACTTATCCGTTCTTCTGCCTCAGTTATTCTGCTATTGATCCCATCTAGAGTATTTTTAATTTCATTTATTGTGTTGTTCATTGTTACTTGTTTCATCTTTACTTCTTCTAGGTCCTTGATAAATGTTTCTTGCATTTTATCTATTCTATTTCCAAGATTTTGGATCACTTTACTATCATTATTCTGAATTCTTTTTCAGGTAGACTGCCTATTTCCTCTTCATTTGTTAGGTCTGGTGGGTTTTTATCTTGCTCCTTCATCTGCTGTGTGTTTTTCTGTCTTCTCATTTTGCTTATCTTACTGTGTTTCGGGTCTCCTTTTTGCAGGCTGCAGGTTCATAGTTCCCGTTGTTTTTGGTGTCTGTCCCCAGTGGCTACTGTTGTTTCAATAGGCTTCCTGGTGGAGGGGACATGTGCCTGTGTTCTGGTGGATGAGCTGGATCTTGTCTTTCTGGTGGGCAGGTCCACGTCTGGTGGAGTGTTTTGGGGTGTCTGTGGACTTATGATGATTTTAGGTAGCCTCTCTGTTAATGGGTGAGGTTGTGTTCCTGTCTTGCTAGTTGTTTGGCATAGGGTGTCCAGCACTGTAGCTTGCTGGTCGTTGAGTGAAGCTGGGTGCTGGTGTTGAGATGGAGATCTCTGGGAGATTTTCGCCGTTTGATATTATGTGGAGCTGGGAGGTCTCTTGTGGACCAGTGTCCTGAAGTTGGCTCTCCCACCTCAGAGGCACAGCACTGACTCCTGGCTGCAGCACCAAGAGCCTTTCATCCACACGGCTCAGAATAAAAGGGAGAAAAAGTGAAAGAAAGAAAGAAAGAAAGAAAGAAAGAAAGAAAGAAAGAAAGAGAAAGAAAGGAAGAAGGAAGGAAAGGAAGGAAGGAGGGAGGGAGGGAAGGAAGGAAGAAAGAAAGAAAGAGGATAAAATAAAATAAAGTAAGATAAAGTTATTAAAATAAAAAATAATTATTAAGAAAAAAAATTTTTTTAAAGAAAACAGCAACAAAAAAACGGACGGATAGAACCGTAGGACAAATGGTGACAGCAAAGCTATACAGACAAAATCTCACACAGAAGCATACACATACACACTCACAAAAAGAGGAAAAGGGGAAAAAATCATAAATCTTGCTCTCAAAGTCCACCTCCTCAATTTGGGATGATTCGTTGTCTATTCATGTATTCCACAGATGCAGGGTACATCAAGTTGATTGTGGAGCTTTAATCTGCTGCTTCTGAGGCTGCTGGGAGAGATTTCCCTTTCTCTTCTTTGTTTGCACAGCTCCCGGGGCTCAGCTTTGGATTTGGTCCCGCCTCTGCGTGTAGGTCGCCGGAGGGCTTCTGTTCTTGCTCAGACAGGACTGGGTTAAAGGAGCAGCTGCTTTGGGGACTCTGGCTCACTCGGGCCGGGGGGAGGGAGGGGTGCGGATGCGGGGTGAGCCTGCGGCAGCAGAGGCCAGGGGGACGTTGCACCAGCCTGCGGCGCGCCGTGCGTTCTCCCGGGGAAGTTGTCCCTGGATCCCGGGACCCTGGCTGTGGCGGGCTGCACAGGCTCCCTGGAAGGGAGGTATGGATAGTGACCTGTGCTCGCACACAGGCTTCTTGGTGGCAGCAGCAGCAGCCTTAGCGTCTCATCCCCGTCTCTGGGGCCTGTGCTGTTAGCCGCGGCTCGCGCCCATCTCTGGAGCTCCTTTAAGCGGCGCTCTGAATCCCCTCTCCTCGCGCACCAGGAAACTAAGAGGGAAGAAAAAGTCTCTTGCCTCTTCGGCAGGTCCAGACTTTTCCCGGGACTCTCTCCCGGCTAGCCGTGGTGCACTAACCCCCTGCAGGCTGTGTTCACGCCGCCAACCCCAGTCCTATCCCTGCGCCCCGACCGAAGCCCGATCCTCAGCTCCCAGCCCCCACCCGCCTCGGCGGGTGAGCAGACAAGCCTCTCAGGCTGGTGAGTGCCGGTCGGCCCTGATCCTCTGTGCGGGAATCTCTCCGCTTTGCCCTCCGCACCCCTCTTGCTGCACTCTCCTCGGTGGCCCCGAAGCTTCCCCCCTCTGCCACTCGCAGTCTCTGCCCGCCAAGGGGCTTCCTAGTGTGTGGAAACATTTCCTCCTTCACAGCTCCCTCCCACTGGTGCAGGGCCCGTCCCTATCCTTTTGTCTCTGTTTATTCTTTTTTCTTTTGCCCTACCCAGGTACGTGGGGAGTTTCTTGCCTGTTGGGAAGTCTGAGGTCTTCTGCCAGCGTTCAGTAGGTGTTCTGTCGGAGTTGTTCCACGTGTAGATGTATTTCTGGTGTATCTGTGGGGAGGAAGGTGATCTCCGCTTCTTACTCTTCTGCCATCTTCCTGATTCCCCCTCCTCCAGGTCTACATTTGAGTTTCAGGTGAACAACACATTATTATTTGGTATGTATATGTCCCATACAATATTTGGACATACGCAAAGAAAATTTATTTTTCTTATCTGAAATTAAAATATATCTGTGCATCTTATATTTTTATTTACTAAATCTGGCAACCCTATCCATCAGTCACCATTTTAATGACAATCTCCTTATTCCCTCAACATTTTAGCCCCTGGATCTATGTCATTCTCTCTTCAAATTGTTCTGTCTTGGTGAGATCAATTTTTCTGCAGATAATGTCTCCAGTACTTTGGTCTCTTACTTCCTTAACCTCTTTTCCTCCAGTGATCTTTCTCTATTATGTTAACCACCCTTCTACATTAATTATTATATCTAGACCTCACCATTCCAAATATATGCACTTCCCTCATAATATTTAATTCCAAGAATTCCACTGTCCAGCTAACACTTCTGATTTTTTTATTGTACATCATTGAAAATCCACAGCTGTAGTATTTGTTCTTTTTTACTCCACTGGAACCTACAGTCCACTGATCCTTCTACCATTTCATTCTTCATGTTCTTAATTCACTCCTTATTTGATAGATTCCACAGTTGTTCATGGCAGTATGGAATTATTATTATATGGATCCAGACTACCTGGAATTAAAGGACTTAAATCCTGCCTTCACCATTCACTATCTATAACTTTCAACAATTTACTTAGTCATTCTGCCTCAGTTTACTCATCTATAAAATGGCAATACTAATAGTTAAACATGCCACGTAAGGCTATGGTGAAGAATAAATAATTTATGTAATGTGTTTTGAACAGTTCCCTCCTGGTACAAAGTTTGCACTATAAATTTAGCTTTTGTTATCATTATCATCATTAACATTATTACCATTGGCAACATCAAAATGCCCTAATTCACACTCTTAAATCCTTTGTCCATCTCTTCCTTCACTTTTCTTGTCTGGCAAAACCTAAATCCTATTCAAATCCAACTGTACTCTGTACATGAACATAGAAAGTAGAGGGAAAAATTTTAAAGCAAACAGGCTGTCTGGTTTCACTTTAAATTAATAATTGTGAACTTCAAATTATCCCTTACTGCTCCCCAGAAATCCAGTTACATGTCCAAGATTCATTCTGTCTCTGTTTCACATGTCTCCTTTCTCACCAACCTTGAATGCCTCTCCTCATTCTTACATTGTACTTCACTGAGGAAGTGTGAACTGTCAGAAAAGAACTTCCAAAAACTCACAGCCATGTTTCCCAGCCTCTTGGAGTCTGTCCACCCTTTGGCTTCCCTCCTTTCACTCTGAATGGACTCTCCGTGACCCTACCTTGACCAGCCCCCCATTTGTGCACTGCATCTCCTCCCCTCCTGGATGTTTGCATTTGGATGGATGTCTAATAGACACCTCAGAGTTAACACATCCAAAACCACACTGCTAAATTTTCCAGCAGATTATCTCATCTCAGGAAATGGCAGCTCCAGCCTCACAGTTCCTCAGGACAAAGCACTTGGCTTCTCTCTTCCTCTCACACCCCACATCCTTTGCGTGAGGCTCTGAAGAGCACCTGATGTACCCCAAAGTTATTTTATCCAATCTTTAGTTTTATAATTTGGAAAAGTAGATGAAACAAATAGTATCATCTATCAAAATTTTGGGAGAGAATTCAACCAATAATGCCTGGAAAGTGCTGGCCGCTGTGTCTGGTGTATAGTAAATATTCAATAAATGTTTGTAGCTATTTTTACTATTATTCATACTACTTCTTTTTCTGTTTCTCCTCCTCCAGACTATGCTAATGTAGGTAAATATACAAACACATGCAGCTGAATATAAAATGCTATGGGCTTAAACATCATTAGACGTGTATTAATACAAAATATACTATTTGCCCCAGTTTTGTAGAAAAGTAATTCCTTTTGGACTGCTTATATGAATTTAGTTTGAGATACCCAAAGAATCTCATCATTTAGTAATGATGTTGTATAATGTAAAAATTCAACTGGAGCCAGACTTCCTGAGCTTGTATTTTGCCTCTAGTATGACTTTGGTCACTTATTTGAACTCTATGCCTCAGTTTTCTCATCTGTAGTACGGGGATTATAATAGTACCTCCTCATAGGATTGTTCCACTGTTTTTCATATTTGTGCGGTTTTAGTGTGGTTACTGAGATATTATAAGTGCTTTATAAGTGTTCACCACTTTTGTTTCTATTTTATTTTTGTTTCTGAGAAGGGGTCTTCTTCATAAGCTTCCAAGGCATGAATTCAAAGGACTGTATTCTAGCTCATTTCTCTTGCAGGTATTATGGTCT
This sequence comes from Neophocaena asiaeorientalis asiaeorientalis, assembly GCF_003031525.2. Lineage (NCBI taxonomy): Eukaryota > Metazoa > Chordata > Mammalia > Artiodactyla > Phocoenidae > Neophocaena > Neophocaena asiaeorientalis. The sequence goes on from NW_020174561.1 coordinate 9,172,063, forward strand.
ATGTATATGAGTATAGTTTTTCACAACTTCAGAAATATAAAGTACTGTGTAATTTTGCCCCAGATGCTTTGCCGTTTTTTTGTTTTTTTGCGGTACGCAGGCCTCTCACTGTTGTGGCCTCTCCTGCTGTGGAGCACAGGCTCTGGACGCGCAGGCTCAGCGGCCATGGCTCACGGGCCCAGCCTTTCCACAACATGTTGGATCTTCCCGGACCGGGGCACGAACCCGTGTCCCCTGCATCGGCAGGCGGACTCTCAACCACTGCGCCACCAGGGAAGCCCCGTTTTTTTTGTTTTTGTTTTTGTTTTTTTGACATACATGTTTCTGAAACAAAAATGGATGACTTTGGCTGCATTTAAATTATAGGGAGTATAATCAATACCAAATGTCTGTCAATTTCATGCATTCCACAGAGAGCTATTAAACACTAGTATATATATTGTGCCAAAGTTTTGTAGTGGGGTACAATGGTGATTAAACTGAAAAAGCTTTTGCCCTCTTTGAAATTACCGTATGAAACAAGGAAAAGATATTTTTCACATAAATAAGTGTAAGCCTATTTCTTTTCTTTTTGCTAGTTGTGTTGGATTAAGGATCTGGCCAACTTTGTAGCATCACATGGTGCCAATTTTTAGGCAGCACTGCAACAACACTGGGGTTCTTTGGATCTGGTGTGCTGGTTTGCTCAGGTTTTGCCCACGCAATTCCTTACATAACTGGAAAAATTGAATTTGGTCTCCCTTCCACTGAAGTAGACAGTGCTGCTCAGTGTAAACAAATTTGGAAAAGAGAAACTTCTTCACGGGTGCTGCTTGTCCCAGTCAAGTATTTTAGATCTTACACAGGCAGGTTCCAGGTAGAACTACAGATCATGCCTCAGAGCCTGAGGCTGGGAAGCTGTCAGTTGCCTGGAATCAGCAGGTATAGGCAGTCAAAGTGCTGAAGAAGAGGATAACATTCAGCGTCTGGCTCTTTACCAGGAAGCAGTGATTCCTTTTATTACCTAACATTTAGACCCTTAAATATGCTTCCCAAGTGGTTGCTCAAAAAAACCGAGGAAACAAACACTAGAGGATTTGAAGGACATTTTGCTGATACAGTAGCCAGAGGAAAATAAACTTACATTCTAATAAGATTTTTTTTTTTGATTAATTTATTAGTTATATTTGGTTGCATTGGGTCTTCGTTACTGTGCGGGGCTTTCTCTAGTTGTGGTGAGCGGGGGCTACTCTTCGTTGTTGTTGCGGTGCGTAGGCTTCTCATTGTGGTGACTTGTTGCGGAGTACGGGCTCTAGGCCGTGCGGGCTTCAGTAGTTGCAGCATGTGGGCTCAGTAGTTGTGGCTCTCATGCTCTAGAGCGCAGGCTCAGTAGTTGTGGCGCACAGGCTTAGTAGCTCCATGGCATGTGGGATCTTCCCAGACCAGGGCTCGAACCCGTGTCCCCTGCATTGGCAGGCAGGTTCTTAACCACTGTACCACCAGGGAAGCCCCTCTAATAAGATTTTATAACAAAGTAAGTGTAGGTCAGTTTATCTATTCTTGGTAACTATAACACTGTGAAAGGAAAATATATTCTAAATAATTTAAATTTTATGTTCAGAGCATGTAATAAATCTCTTATTTTGAATATAAGAGCTACATGATTAGTACTAATTAAGAGCAAATGCCTATTCTCGTTAGATAGATGCTGTACAAATACCTTAAAATATCAGTTAGAAGACAGTAACATTATCCTACTGCATGATATCCCATAAGACTTGTTCTGACCATGATGGAGAATGTGCATAGAAGGACTTTAGAATACTTAATGAATCCTACTCCTGTCTTCTTTGGGGCAAGTCACTTTTTGTTTAACGTTCAGAGGCCCAAGTTTACAATTTCTGAGTAAAATTTAACATTGTTCACATTGGAAAACTTAGATTCTAATTCTGCCATAAATTTAAGTGATACACTTCTAGAGATTGTAGATTACCTTTTTATTTTTGAGAAAATAACTAAGCATTATTTGGCAGCTGAGGGTCCCGGAATTGGATACTAGTGGTTTTGTAGTTCACATTCGCAGGAAGGCCACATTCAGCACCCAGAAGAGTTTTCTTTCATAGTGTCACGATTCCCACCCATATATTCTACTTCATTAATCAAAGAATTCAGTAGTGTTTAGTTCATTTTGAGCCCTGCATAGACTGGATATGCATAAGAGGTTGACCTTGGATTTGTAAGGGTATGAGTGAACCCATTGGTGACCTCTCATGACATTTTTAGGTAAAGCATCTCAAATAGTCATACTCTGTTAAATACTAAAACATGCATTTTCATATGGGTTTCCTTTCCTTTTTGTTCTTAACTATTATTTGCAGGTAAAACTATATACTGTTTTTGATACTTTTTCTTTGAAAAATAAGAAATGGTTTATTTTTAACAGATTTTGATAAATGTAAATAGAAATCTCAAATTTAATCATAGTTTGTTCAGCAAGATTTGCTAGGTGAGAGCCCCTTATTTTTACTTAAACCCTTACATATTGATTGATACTATGACAGTTTTAACAATTCATGTTTTAGCCCACCATCGTCTCGTAGGAATTTGATGAAGGATTTTTAAATGACTTTTTCCATTCATAAGCTTATTCCCCTTTGTATAACCTTCACTTATAGTGCATATAGTTTTCAAAAACTTTGGTCCTCTGTTTGTAGAGTGTGAGATATCTATTATTAATGAAATATTGGTGGATTTTTTTTTTCTGAATTGTCTTGAGAGAATAGTGTTCTCTTACTCAGAAGAAAGTCCTTCAGAATGAGGTATTCTAACAAAAAAATCATTATATCCACATATGTTCATAAGATACACTATTCAATTTAGTAGTCCCGTCACATGTAAGCTTCAGATATTGTTGCTTTAATGCATTCCCTCACTACTTTGATAAAAGCCTTAAGATGTTGCCACTAGTTCTTTGATGATTTCCTCTGATGTTACAGTACCTTTCTTTTTTTTCTCCAAAAAATCTGTTTTGCATAAACATGAGAAGTCAAGGCAGTTTGAGTTAACTGGTAAAAAGATTCTAGTTTTTGCAACAAAAGTACATATATTTGTAATCACATATTATAGCCCTCTCTCTCAATGTAAGGGAAGTTTATTTTCTATTTCTGGAAAATTTGAGCCTTTAGGTTTAAGAGAAGCCCAAATATGTTATTCAACTTTATAATTTTGAGCTTTATTCAGTTATTTCCATGTTGAATTCATGAGATTTATTAATGGAATTTAGAAGGAGAAGAGGCATATTGACCTAGATATTGACTTATTCATTTTTCCCCATCATCCCTGCCTGACTCCTGAATGAGTCCTGCATTCTGTTGGATTCAGGCATGGATAATTTTCTTTTTAATGTTTAGTTCTAGCTTCCAAATCTTTTTGCGGCAATTTCATTTAATAAAAAGCCATTCTGGATTACTTATTACATCCATAATTAGGTTTAATATTCCTATAAGGATGAAATACTAACAAATTAATAACGAACTTGTTTGTCCATTTTAACTACAAAGTTCTGCTTTCAACTAGACTATAGTTAATAATATGGTGTTACATACTTGAAATTTGCTGAGAGTAGAAAAGTGTTCTCAGCATTTAAAAAAAGAGTTAACTAAGTGAGGTGATGGATATGTTAATTATTTTGATCATGGTGATCATTCCACAATATATATGTATATCATACTATTTTTAAAGCCAAGCATGTTCTTCTGTGACTCTATTCTAGAAAAGAATGCCATCCTACCAACTATCAGTGGTACCTGTGGGTTTGCATTCATCTCGTTGTGCTAAAATGTCATTTTTCACTTTGCTACCTATATTCTGTGACTTGATAGTATAGACATCTAAAATCTAACTATTGCATCTGATACTTTTACCTGTATTTCCTTTTCTTTAAAATGAAGCTTACTAGGCACCACTTTCACTATTGTTTTTCCCATGTCACAGTTGTTTTTCTCTAATAACTGATCTGTAGCTTTATATCAGCTTGCCAGCAGAAGGTGAACAGTTGTAGGTCTATATATGGTGTGAGAGATGCATCTTTTGCCCCTTGTTTCAGGAACTGGCTGATTGTGAAGCTTTGCCATATTATTTTTGTGCGTGTGAGTGTGTGTGTGTGTGTGTGTGTGTGTGTGTGTGTGTGTTTTCTTTGTTTCAGACCTGTCATCCAACACAGGGAGCATAGAACCTCTGAAATCCCTGGGTTTTTCAAAACTCAGCTCTGCCTGCTTTGAGTTGAAACCAGAAAATGAAGTATAGTTTTCTACATGATTAGCAAGATCCATACACATGAGAAAAGAATCACTTCTGAGCACACTATTACTTGTTATAGATTTTCAGATATACCAGCTCTGGTCACTGCCACTTACCAGCTCTCTTTTTCTCTTATTTAACATAGGAAGTTTTCAACGAGTTGAATTTTCCAATATTCTAACTTTATAATTTCTGAAGTATGTTACCTTTTTAAAAACTTTTAAATCACTGCATTTCATATTCAAGTGAAAGCACCTAGCACAGCTCCTGGCACATGACACACATGCCCCAAGTTACTTGAATCTAGTACTGATATCTGAATAGAGTTGTGCTTATATTTTGTAATACTTGGCCGACCTTCTCTAGCAGTTTAGTTGGATATGTATATATATATATATTTTTCTATTTTTCCCTCATTAGTTGATAGCAAAATGAAAGGAAGCATTACCATATGGGAAATGCAATAAATACAAATGTTATATTGAAAGATAAGGCAATTCACATAGCTTACACCCAGTGTAATTAGTATGCTTACATGCTAGTCTAGATACACCCAGTTATTTATGTTTCAAGAAATATTTCAGTATATTTGACAGATCCTTCTCATTTCAATGTCACAACAGGAGATAGATACTCAAGTTACGATATTCAAGTTACATTAACTAAGTATCCTGGGAAATTAAGTCTTAACGTTCCCTTGAGGGAAACCTCTACCTAAAAGAATGTGTTCCATTTTAAATTTCCTAAGCCATGGCAGTGTATTTAATTTATCCTAACATTTGAACTCTGACAAAATGAAAGTGAGTAATCCAATGTTAATTCCTTAATATCTGGCATAAGAATCACAGTTCCTACAAATGCAAGAACCATTCATGGATTCTGGCGAATCTGGGTTAACCCATATCAGATAAGTCCCAAATGGCAAAGGCGGGGATGGGAATGTGATTTAGAAAGTGTAGGATGGTTTTCATTGGCCACGATGTTAGTGGCTCTGTGTCGTGAATATGTGGCTGCACGTTTGTGCTTGCCAGGTTTGATGTCATTAACCCCGGAACTCAAAGCTGATCATCACGACACTGTGCAATTTAAGCATCACAATAGATTCCTAATATGGGGAAAAAAGTAAATAAAAATGGAGTACTTAAAATGCAATTGTAAAACAAAAATAATATTAAAATATCAGGTCTTTCTATTTGTAATTTCTATTTCATGTGCCCTGTAAAAATTGAAATGAAAAGATATTTCCAAATCTAATTTGTGAATTTAGTTTGGCCTCTCTCTTCTGAGCCCAAATGAGGTGAAAAATCTTATTAATAGAAAATATTAATGCTCTTTCTCTCTTTCTCTCTCTGTATGTACATGTCTTCCTCAACTGACGATAGGATTACGTCCCAATAAACCCATTGTAGAAAATATTGTAAGTCGAAAATGTATTTAAAACACCTAACTTACCAGACATCATAGCCTAGCCTAGCCTACCTTAAATGTGCTCAGAACACTTATATTAGCCTATAGTTAGGCAAGATCACCTAACTCAAAGCCTATTTTATAATAAAGTTTGAATATCTCATGTTATTTATTGAATACTGCACTGAAAGTGAAAAACAGAATGGTTGTGAGTGTATCTATTGTTTATCCTTGTGATCATGTGGCTGACGGCTCTGCGGCTCACTGATGCTGCCAGCATGGGGAGAGAGCATCTTACCACATATGACTAGCCTAGGAAAAGATCCAAATTCAAAATTTGATGCATGATTTCTGCTGAACTAGTATTGCTTTTGCACCATTGTAAAGTCGAAAATCATAAGTTGAACCATTGTAAGTTGGGGACTATCTGTATACATTTTTTTTAAAAATTAGGGAATAAAAACAAATCATGTTGGCTAATTAGTAAAACATTGTCAATTAAACAAAGACTATTCCTGCCAGTGCCATCATTTTCCTGGCATTTGTTGACACCTTTATTGAAGTCCTATGAGCCCCATTTTCCTTTGTTGTATTCCCACATCATGATGCATCTACTGACCAAAGTAAATTTAAATACCACTAACATTTCTTGTCACCAAGTGTATGAATTATCCCCAGCAGAATGTTTATACCTTGCTTTATTCTACTCTCTTTGTCTAGGTCACACCTAGACTTTGTAGATTATTGCATATTACTTCCTATCTTACTTGAGGAACAAGACAATCTTACTCCCCTCTTCCCCCTTCTAGTTCTTCTTATTTTACTTTGTCAGAGTAGTTTTATTGTAGTTAAAAATGTCAACCAAAAATTATAGATTAAAACAAGAGGTATACTTTTTTTTTTTTTGCGGTATGCTGGCCTCTCACTGTTGTGGCCTTTCCCGTTGCGGAGCACGGGCTCTGGACGCAAAGGCTCAGCGGCCATGGCTCACGGGAGGGCCCAGCCTCTCTGCGGCATGTGGGATCTTCCCGGACCGGGGCACGAACCCGTGTCCCCTGCATCGGCAGGCGGCCTCTCAACCACTGCGTCACCAGGGAAGCCCCCAAGAAGTATACTTTGATGATTCTTTGGTGTGCATGGGCATTTTTTTAAACCTCTAAAGGAATTTTAAAAACCCTCAAAATGGAAATAGGAAACACTTTCTACACTTATCCTTTCTCTATCTCTGATCTTATTACCTTTCCAGATTGTATTCCTTTAAAAATTATTATACTGTTATAATTATTATAGTTTACTCAGGGAAACTTCATGTTTGCTTATAGCAAACTATGAATTTGTGAAGTGTCTCATATTTTTATACTTCTTTGAAAGATGGCAATTCCCTCCTTGCGGATTCCGGAAAGCATTTTGGCATAGATCTTAAGAACAAAAATAACAATACTGATAAACACATATATACTCATACAGAGAGCTTTTCTTTTATTTTAGTTTTTATCTCCCCAAATCATGGTAATCAAAATTATCATCGTCATCTCTCTGTCAGTCTACTCCCTCCCTTATTCCTGTACCTACTCTCTCTTCCTATTTGTATTTATAATGAGTTTCAGAATAAAGTTCATAACTTATTATTGCATGGACTGAATTTGTTTCTTAGGTGACAATACAGGAGAACTAAACTTTACTAAAGAGCGATTCCCTTGGGAAAAGTTGATAAGTTAAAGGCTATTAGGAGAGTTTTATAGTCATTGATCCTAATGACAAATATCCCAGTTCTCTCAATATATGGAAGGATTATGCAGGTTAATTTCCTTTGAAGTAGACATGGTCATTGACAGCTTTGGCCAATGAATGACAAACAGAAGTGACAAGTGTCACTTCCTACAGAAGCTTTAAGAACCTGCATATGGTTCATTGCATCCTGTTTGCCTGCCTCAGTGGTGTTGAAAGCATATATGGAGATGGAGCCTCCATTATCCTGGGTTCTTGAGTAACTGTGTGGAACACAGCCTCCCTCCCCCCCATCCCCCGCAATCCACACTGGACTTAGTATAAAATAACGTTTTGTTTTTAACACTCTGTATTTTTTTGAAGGTTTTTGTTACCACAGCATATCCTGTCCTCCCCTGTCTAGCAGAGAGCAACTGTACAATTTTGGCAGACTGCAAAAGAATTATAATTTCCCCAATCTCTAGGGAGCTGCAGTGTCAATCATGGGAGATGCCTTCTCATTTGGAACTTCCTAATATTACAAAGGAAGAAGCTTTATACTTTTACTTATTTTACGGATAATAAATACATTGTCTCGTCTGAGTATAGGTTAGATGGTAGCCTCCATGGAATATTTCTGATTTCTGGAATTTTATATATAATTTTCCCTTCCCAATTTTAAATATATCTTCTGTCTTTACCTTAAGGATTTATTACCTTCCAAATGCAAATGCTTTGGGGAAGGAGAATATTTTAAGTCTTATTAGGCATTTATACCTTGGCGAATAAAGTACATAATGAATTAATTAGAGAGTTTCCTAAAAATAGTTTTAGATAGTGGCAAAGTGGGGAGATGATAAGGGATCATGGCACCTGTCTGGCAAAAGGGAAAAAGACATAGAGATTGCATGTTAAAGACAAATTTTGCCTACTTCATAATTTTTAGAAGAGCCGATTCTTTGTTTAATTCTCTGGTGTATGCCGAGATTAAACATAAACTCTAGAGAATTCTTAAAGCCCTTGGCATCATAGAAGAATTAAATTATATTAATGCCTTAAAGGTTTGTAGAGACTTCGTGCTCTTCAAAACTGATTTGTTGGGGACAGAAAAACTTGCAAAAGTCATTTGATTCTCCATTTCTCACAGAGCGATGTTAAGTCATGCACTTCTACTGACACTGTGGATTGATGAGTTGATGTTTGTGAAGTTCATTGAAGTAGATGAGAGCATTTTAGAACTGAAAAAGTACTACTATTGCAATTGTATATTTATACTGATCTTACACGTGTTCCACAGCTCTCATGCCTAGTACGCTTCTTAAGGACATAATAACTTTGATGGAATAAAACCTAAATGCAGTTTTAAAAGATATATTGAAAGTTTGCAAATACTACACTTGCTAATGTGCTAGTGAAATAGTAGAAATCTAGATAAGTTTCAGTGTTAGTATTTTAGTGGGATGAATTCCTATATGTTTGATGTTCTGTAATTCTTAAATGATATTGGAATCTAAGATCAGATTTGATATTTAGTGTTTATCTTAAAGTGCTATTCAGGCAAAGTGTAGAGTAATCACATACAAACAGGGAACATTCACTTTCTAACTTATGCACTTCTGGTAATGAAATCAGACTTTTGAATAATCAATGTGAATTTTTTGCCAAATGACTTAATGGTAATATTAATCTCTCTGTAAAAGGATAATTTCTATCCCTGAGGGACATATAAACTCCAGTTCTATATACTCACATCTGATTTTGTTTGTTTTCTATGGTAATATTGATTCTGGACTTTTTCTCCAAACTTCTTAGGAGAGTTGTATCTTTTCCTTGAATTTAGCTTTTTAAAAGAGAAGTTAGATTTCTTCAGTGTTTATCAGGTTGGAAGTTTTTTAAAAATTAATGATTATCTTAAACTAGGCTACTTGTTGGTAAGAAAAAAGGCATACTTATGGGCATAATGACCCTCAACATCCAGGTATATATGTACAAAATCAATTGCCATTAAAAGGATTCTTTACCAATAACCTTTTATCTTTGAGACTTCTATGAAAGCAGTCTGAAGTTACAATGAATGCATTGTTTTTCTTTTTTGAAGAGCTGGTATGCAATCTTCTTGTCTGCTTTCTACTTACTTGTAGGAATGTTTTTTGAGTCCATTTCCAAAAGTGCATTAGCTGCCATTTGGCAAACAGAAATTTTTTCTTCTATGGTCTGTTCATATGTTTTTAACTTAAACATTATTTATCATAGACATTATCTATTACTGATTGTTACCTTAGTGCCCCCAAATATGTTTGACTTTAGAAACGAAGCAGCCTCTACTTTTGTGGCATTTCTCATTTCAATATCCCAGTCCTTCACAAAATCAGATGTAAGAAAACAATCCATTTATTCCTTGCATCATTTTTGTTTTCTATTTCATATATTCATCTACTAAATTACTGTTTCTCCGCCTTTAACTAACTTAAACCATAGGTAATTTATCTTCCAAATTCTATTAGATTTTAATCTCCTTGAGGGTAAGGATCACAACAGCTTGTCTTTGTATCCTACTGCCTGATACATGGTAGACATTCAGTAGAAGCTGATTAATTAATAATAGATAAAATATTGGTTTTGATGGAGAAGCTACTGTGAAGAACATAAGGCTTAGTATTTAATATACACTGTCTATTGTGTGACAGGACTAATTATAAGTACTTGGAGCATATGCTGTCCATGTTCTGTCTATACTTCCATATACCACTTACCATCTCAGGCTTGTCTTCCAATTGCCTGCAATGGAAGTTTTGTCAGAAGGCTGCCCTCAGCAGAACAGATTCCACTTTGCCCAGCTGCAGCTTGGGCAGGATATGCTTGGGTGTTAATGTTCCCTTGGAGGCAGCCTGAAACCAGTGGCTGATGGATTTTAGGGGGGGGTCTAAATATCCCAGGTCCTTTGTTCCCTGCCTGGAATAAATATAAGCATTTTACATAATTTCCAGTGTCATGAAACTAAGAATTACCAATACAAAGAAGAAAAAGTTATGGTCCAATCCAGCAATAAGTACATCTTTAGATAAGAAGACAATCAAACCTTTATAATACAGTGTAACGATTACCTACATGTTATATGATTTAAAGCTAAGGAATAAAAGCATTTCCCAAGATTTTTTTTAGTCATTAAAAAGTATTTTTCTTAGAAAGATTTTAATCTGTATGTGGTCAAGTACGTTAGACTTTCTTGATATTTTTCTCTACTTTATGAATTACAAAATAGTCACATTTTGGGGGGTGATTTTGAAAATTTTATATTTGCATCTTCAAGATTTTGAAATTGAGTTTTTGGTATAGTAGAAGTATGGGTCTCTCTCTACTTCTCTCTTCCTCTCTCCCTCTCTCCCAACAAATTGTTAGCTATTTGCCCTTAAAGTATTTATTGAGAAATATATCTGTTTCCTACTGATGTGAAATGCAACCTTCAACATATACTAAATTTCTAAAAATGCATGTTTGCGTTTTCTGTCTACTGTATGCCATCAGTAAGCTGTTTTGATTAGTGTAGTTTTACAGTATGTCCAGTATCTCATTAGTCAAGTCCTTCTTCACTATTTTTTAATTTCAAAATATTTTGGCTATGTTTTTCATTTATTCTTCTTAGTAAATAATAATAGAAACACCAATAGACTGTAACTAGAATTTTGATGGATATTATAATGAATTTACAAATTTATTTGGGATTAAAATATACTGACATTAATACTTATAGTAGAAAGATATGTAAAGTTCCGTTTGTTCACACACACAAGAGCATTTAATTCTTATCTTTCAAGAAAAACCTACAGACAGGAGGTCAGACACAATCTAGACTTTGAAAAAGGGAGAGTCTTGCATCAGAACATTCTAAGCAGAAGGAAGGAAGGATGTTTATGATGAAGCTTGAAATCCAGACTTAGATTTGGTTGTGAGGACTTTTATATGTTATTCTAGAGTAATGGGAATCAGTTTAGGCAGTAGGAATCTTCTGATGGTTACAAGTAAGGAGAATAAAATTATCAAATCTGTGATTTAGAAAAACAACGCTCTAATCACGTGGTTGTTTCCTCTGACAACCAGCCCTCATCCGGAAACTATTTTGGGGCCAAAGAAGTCACCTCTTCAACATAAGCTCATGTACTAGTTGAAATGGGCTTACATGATTAACAAAAGATGCTCTTCTCACCCCTATTAAGAACCGTGAACCAGGAACCAAGGATGAAGACCAAATATTTATTTCTTATTATATCACAGTATCACACAAAGTAGTATACTATCCTTAAATGTTTTGGTGTACAAACTATTTTTAAAATCAAAACTATATTTTAATACAAATTACAAACATGTTTATTATATAAAATATAGAAGCTATAGGTAAACAAAACTTTTAAAATATCTTAAGTGCTCCTCTAGTCCACCATTAAGATATAAGCGCTGTTGACACATTGGTGCCTTTTGCTTCAGGTGTGTGTGTCCACGTGTGCATTTCCAACTTTTCAAAAACCAAAATGTATGCCCTTATAATAACAGAGCTTCAAAACTTACCTTCTGAATCACACAAATGTGTTTTAAATTATAATTCTATCTGAAGCAGTTTCTAATATGAGTTAAAATCCCATATGTTTCTCTTTCTTAACAATGTTTCTTATTAATCTTGTTTTCTTTATTTCTAAAATTAGCTTAAATCAATCACCTTTGCTTTAAATTAAGTACTTACTCCTTCCCATCACCTTAGGAGATTTAAATGTGTGATAACATCATAAGAAAATGTAAGGTGACTCAAAAATTAGTTATTGATAATGAGAGAACTTTTAAAATTTTTACTTAATAGTTTTGCAGTTCTTCAGAGGAGACACAAAGTGCTGAGACATTTTCACATAAACCTCACTCCTTGACAAACATCAATGTCAATTTAATTGCATGATTTTATATTTATTTATTTATTTATTTATTTATGGCTGTGTTGGGTCTTCATTTCTGTGCGAGGGCTTTCTCCAGTTGCGGCAAGTGGGGGCCACTCTTCATCGCGGTGTGCGGGGCCTCTCACTATCGCGGCCTCTCTTGTTGCGGAGCACAGGCTCCAGACACGCAGGCTTAGTAATTGTGGCTCACGGGCCTAGTTGCTTCGCGGCATATGGGATCTTCACAGACCAGGGCTCGAACCCGTGTCCCCTGCATTGGCAGGCAGATTCTCAACCACTGTGCCACCAGGGAAGCCCAACTGCATGATTTTATAAAACACAGAGAGGAATTTGAATGTAACCTTTGCATGAAACTTTAGTAATTGTTATATGTAATGATGTAACTGTTATAAAGTAAATGCAAATTTTCACAGCACAAATTATAGTGTGGGAACAAAGTTGTATCTTTAGGTTTTTACTTTCATGCAGGTAACTAATATATAAAATGAGACCTCTTTAGATGTTTCATTTATAAAGGTAGTGAGTGAGTAACCAGTACTCACGTCCCTTAAAAATACGTCACACTGGGATATGAAAAATAATAATAAAAATTAGAAATCTTGTAAGTTGAAATATATATCTTCCAACTACATAGGAAAATAAAATATTCCTGGACAAGATGAAAATTATCCTGGAATTTGAGAGCAAAATCATATGTAAGGAAAATGTGATTATATGAAATATGGGAAATTTAATGACCTAAAGCAAAAACTCAAAATCTGTTAACACTCTTAACAAAACTGCAATTCTTAAAAACTGAAAATTGGTGCAGGTCAGCTTTTTGAAGAAACGTTAAGTGTGAGACTTGACACATCGCAATAAATGTGGGACCTTAGTCCATTTTGATAACAACCATTTACTGCTTGTGTTTATTCTGGGAAGAAATGTTGAATATGGGGCAATAATGGGATCAACTAGAGCTTTTACTGTGGTCACATTACTGTGGAGTACTTTTGTTGGAGTGCTATTTCTCAAACTGGTAGCATATTTCACATAAAGAAAGGAAGTCCCCGTACATGAAACTGCTGTGTCATTTCTTCTTCCTTAACTGAAATTCCAACCAAGGTTCAGGAAATGCCCTAATGAGCCACTTCTCTTTTCTCTTTCCTCAACTAAGTGGATTCCAACCAGTCCAAACTATTCATTATTCATGATCAGGACGTTTACTTTGGTTGTCTCCTGTGGCATGGTGCTTATGTTATGGGAAGAGGGATTATAATTTGGTGCTGTTTGTAAAGGTGATAACACTGATAGAATCCAGTCATTGCTGGTAGGTAACTAAACTGGCAAGTTAATTTTCTGTACTTTAAACTGTGAAAGACAAGTCTAATCAATACCTATTTTACTTTGATATGTGTGGCTTGCTGATAATTATAGTTTCATCTTGCGTGATCACTGGATATCAGGATATTAGAGTAGTTGAGCTATGATTTGCTCTAATTTGGGTAAAATATATCTAAAACTCAATCTATTAATGTCTTATTTTAATCAAGATATAGAAATCACTGTTTTATTTCATGATAACCAAAGGAATTTCTTCTTCCAGTTTAATATTCCTGGATATTTACTAAATTGGAACATGATTTAACATTTTATTGCATCTTTTATTTTATGAGTAAATGTTAATTTCTACTTTTAGCAATATATATTTTATTGGCTATTAAAGGTAAGAAAATATGCATACTATTCATAGCAGAAATAACACCAGATAGTATTTTAGCATATATTATTTTTCCAGCATTAAAAGTTATTCTGTTTTTTATGGAGATTTGAATCTGAAAAATTTGTGTAGGAGATGTCAAAATCCCAAAGCAATAACTTTTTATTATAATAGTTTTCAATTAGTTTATTAGTAATAGTTTTCAACTGTAATAATTAGCAGAGTTGTAGTAGGGACCGGAAGATTATATATATATTTGTTTATATATATATGTACATAAAAAATATATTTTATATATATTTGTTTATATGAATTATAATCCCATGCTTTCGGTATCATCTTAAAATGTTTCATTGAGAATACACATTTTGAGAAGAAAATAAACCTGAGGTAATCTTTAATTCATTTTGGGTAGCTTTTTAGTAACTTATTTACTAGAAACTTCATTTAAAGTTAAGAGAATTTAAAATAACTTTCACAGTTCTTCCCTGTTCAGAGACTGTGTCAACAAAGCAAAGTGAAACAGAATATAGAGTTCATTATCAAGATTATTCAGACAATTCTGCTTCACTTCTATTTTAGATGAATCTGAGTGTAGCTTTACACTTTCAAGTAACTTTTGAATTAATACTAAATCTTTTACTTTTTTTGGTGGAAGCTACCTTAAATAGGCCAAACTTTGTAATCTCCATTTTGAGAATGAAAACTTTTTTTAGCTATAAAACAAATAGAATAGAGATAATTTTCATGTTGTCTATTTCTTTGGTTTGATTATCATTACTTTTTAAAAAATGTCTATTTCATTACAAAGCAGTAGAATAGTTCAATGTATGAGTAATTTTATTGAACTGGAAGTTGGAGCTGATGTCAAAAATGAAACAAACTGAAAAAAGTTCCTTAAAAATCAGCTTAATTTTAATGACTGTGACACAAGTGTTTATTATAAGTTTTAGATAGCCAAAATAATTATGAGGTATTTAAATCTGATGGAAATGTCTAGCATTAGTGACATTTTCAGAAATTGTGGTAATTAACACAGTGAAAATGGAAAATAATTTTGAAAACAGTGGTTTGAATAGTTAGAAAGGAGAAACTGAAAGAAATAAAATATTCTTACATGATAGTTTCAAATAAACTAGTGAAATATGATTCAAAGGAATAATGATGGATACTGATAAAGTAATAAATATACAAGTGGATGTATAATCGTCAATTCTTTATTAATCAATTATAAATAGAAGTCAATTTTATTTTTGTACAAATCATTGTATAAAATGAAATTCACTAGACATACCAGATTCTTCATGGAGGAAAATTTAATTAACTCTATAGTAAAAAATATTGGATTAAGCAATGGAGTGATAGCAGATCCAGAGAAGCAATGTTTACAAATAGCAGATTGCAAATTTTATACTATTTGGCAAAAAAACCCAAAACAAATGTATAGTGCAAAATATAGTTCTTGCTCAGGTTTTACTGATTATATTTACTAAGATTAGGAAGAAGAGTCAGTGAGGCATAGAGCAGAGGATGTATGAGGAAAACAGTAAGAATCACAAGTGTTTTCAAAAACATAACCTATGAGGGGAGAGCTTAACAGTAGTCTTATAGAAAAATGAGTATCAATAAATGAACATACAAAAATATCCCTTATCTTCTAGAGTTGTGAATTACCAGCCTGTTCAGGAATCTGTAGGTCAGGGTATAGGTGTTTGGAGATACACCAAAATTGGTCAGACATTATTTTGCTTGTGAGAACTTAGTTGATGATAATTTTGTGATTCCATTAAATTATAGCTATTGGAGCATGGATGTCTTGGCCAATTACTCATCAGCAAAAAAGAATGATATGGGAATGTATTACAGGTAGTTTATGTTAAACATTAGGAAAATTGGGGGGATCTGTATTGAAAAGTGAGATAGTAAGATAGGTTGTGGAATTTCCTTAGGTGACAATTTTAAGAACAGATTGGTTAAGGACAGAAAACCCTAGGTTCTAATGTTGTAATTGTTCTCAGAATACAGCAGGAGGTTGAGCCTGATGATCTTAAAGCCCATTAGGTTGCTGTTTTTCTTTTTATCACTTCACATTTGAAAGAACATGTGAAATTCAAAAATAGAACTAAAAAAGGCAATTGAAAGGAATGAGTCTAGGAAAGAGATTGAGGTTTAATACGAATTTCCATCTCCCCTTACGTTTATTCCCAAGAGTTACCATGGAAGAGTGTTTCCAAATCATTTCTTGCCTTTCCTGAAACACTCCTCCTCAGCCTGTGTACTGGAACAGATTGTGATTCACTTTCTAGCTTCTTCCACTGGGCCAGAGAATCCTTCTATCCCTCCCTTTGTTCCTTTCTTTATTCCTTGTTTTGTGAACATGTTTCCAATACAAAAGTTCTATGCACATGAACAATTAAGTTCTGAAAGATATTTAGCTTCCTTGTGTGGATTTCCATCCAGAAAAGCATTTGAGCCAGGGTTATGTGTTCAGTCAGACATTTCACTGTATCCCTTTTTTTCTCCATTGGTGAAAACTCATTCTATCAGACATCTTTCCACACTCCCCAAAAATCTAGACCAGTACCTGTTTGCCTTGAAAATCTCTCTATAGACAGGTAATGCTGTCAGCTAGTGTCTGCAGGGAATTCCTCAGCAGCTAGGATGTTTACATTCTCGGCTCCCTTTGATCCTGTGCAAATTCAAATAGATTTGAACCTACTGAACTATTGAGGTCTGTAACAGAAGTTTTGTCAGTAGCATTTTTACCATCAGACTCTAAGGTTTGGTAAACTTTTAGGCTTCTCTTTAATTAGTCTTAGGCTAAGAGGCATCTCTCAAATGTTTCTCTCCATTTAATCAATCACTTTTCCTCTTCTATAGCTTATGATTGTCCTACACATATGTAAGGCACTTTTCACATGATGGATGATTTTCTCTTTCCATCAGAGCAGAGATGTGAAAAGCATGACACATTCAGGGGTCTTTGATTATAGCTTGGAATCATTGTGGGGAATAACATAAAGAAGAGCTGGAGAGTTAAGGTGGGGGCAGACCATAAGAACTATGCTTTTAAGGGTTGTACAGTTTTAACAAGAGTAGCTTGTTCTGATTGTGTTTTAGCAGGATATCTCTGGCCATTTGGAACACAGATTGGTGGGATGAAAGACCAGAGTCATAAGTTTTAGATTTTGTTTATAGAGTGCTCCTGTATCTGCTTTAAGACAGCAAAGACAATTATGTGTCTCTGGATAATACTTTGCAAAGTGGTTGTACCTCTGGCAACAACAGAAGGCAAGTTCTTTACTAAAAATATTGTAGAACCTACTTCATAAGAAAATCAAAGGTGGTGGACTGTGTCATTTTCCACTGTAAAAATAACCACTTAAACTGAACATGGATTAGCTCCCAAACCAGTGGGCCAAGGAAATATTTGCAAGTGATTCAGTGATTTCTTTGTGGTTGCTTTGTTTAGTGCTGATAGAACACACTGTAAAATAGGAAGTCAGAAGTTAAGCATTTTTAGCTTGCTACTAACTTGCCATGTGACTTTAAATAAGTCTGTGTGTGTATATGTGCGAGTGTTAGCTGAATATTTTATATTGAATTAATACCTAGCGTGGAGAGTGAATGAACGGCTGGGGCTGGGCCTGAGTGTGAAGGAAGAGGGGTCTGGTTGGGTTAAAGTCTCCTGTGCTTGAAGAGTAGTTCTGAATTTGCTCCTAGGATATCAATATTAGATTGGTCATGGGAGCTCTAAGATTGGAAATAAAGGTCACAACCCAAAGGGAGGACTTCTCTGCTTCTCCCTATGGGATCCCTGATCTCACATTTCTGACAGATTTCTAGAGCACAGAACATAACCAGGGGCCACTGTCTCATATATTCTCTCCTATGAAAATAGCCTTGGAGGACTCTGCCTTAGGACAGAGCTCTCAGAGCAAAATGAAGTAGAGAATGAAGCAACTCTTTGCATAATTTGCCTTTTCTTCATAGGTCACATCTACTTTTCCATATTTTCTAAAACTGCATTGCCAGTTCATTCTCATTTCTATTTGTTTCAATAGGAAACACTGGTGTACTAAGTAGTATCTGAATTCATTTAGATTCAGCCCCACTGAACACACCAAGTGAAATATGTAACACAGCCAGTTGCTTAAGATGTATTTGTCTAAAGACAAAACAAGCAGCAACAATGACAAAATAGCAAGCAAAAATATCCTATAATATGTTAGGAGAAGGAAAGACTTTATAAAATAAATGCATAAGCTGAAATATTAAGTCCTCTATTGAGGGATAAAAGAGAGACAGTGAATGTTAATTACTTCTGCTTGATAGCAGTAATCTTAGAAGGAGTTTTAACCAGTATCAAAATCAGATATTGTACATGAAATAGTCTTTTCTCTTCCACAGTTGATAATAGTTAACATCCATTGGGCTCTCATCATGTACTAAAGACTTTATTACCTCATTTGAGCCTGACATGCCCTTGAGGCAAGTCCGCTATTGCCATTGTTGAGAAAAGTGAGGCTTTTGAAGGATAGGTAACTTTTCCAAGGTGACCAGTGGGTAAGTGATGGAGCAGCGACCTGGATCTAGGTCTGTAAGGGTCTTAGACCTAAGTAAACTCCGTAGTCTTTTCTGGGGAGCTTTTAAACTTAAACTGTATCTTTGTTGTTCTACTTTATTCATTTTGAACAAATGTTCTACTTTATCCCATTTTTATAGCAGAGAAGGGGAAACAGTTCAAGGGAGAAGGGTTGGGGGAAATCAGAAATCACAGCTCTGCTAAAAGTGGTTCCTAGGCTTATACATGGATAACGAGGTCTTTGACTACATTAAATCTGCAAAAGTGGCAGTTGCAGCGGTAACAAGGGACCAGGATAGATGGCTCTATTTCATAAAAGAAAGGGGCAAAGTGAAGAGACTCATTAATGTTGAAGCAGTAGATGGATAACCAGTGACAAATATCAAGCAGATTTGCTTCAGTTTGGTCAGAGAAAGGTCATTGATTATTTTTGGTTAAACTGGTTCACAGAGGCCAGGTCTCCACTAAAAAAGGGAATTAATTGCTTCCATTTCCCACTAATTGCCTCAACATTTCCCTATGCTTTGTCATTGGAGATTTGGTCAGAGAGGCAAAAAGTCAAAAGTCAGAGTTTGATGGAATCTACATAAAAAGGGAATCTGAGGAGACCAAATTATGGCATTTGGTGTAATAATGATAATGATATTTAGCATTTTTCCCTGGGAGTGCTGTGGATTTTTAGAGACCTTTTCAATCTTTAATCAGACCATAGGGCACATTTAAGAGAGTTCACTGCTTTTATTTCCATCTAGAGGATAAGGCATCACAGAGAGATGAACTGACCTAGGGCAAATCTCCTGAGATGTTAAACCTCTATGTTGGATTACACCCTCTATGTTGAGTTTTAGCTGGAAGGCTGGGCACTTCCCAGAGGTATCATTCATTCATACTCCTTCAGAGTCTAGACTTTTTGTACATTACTCTCTGAGATTACTACCTCTATCAATGGCAGAAAAATCACCCAAGAAATTGGCATGAAATAGTTTTGATGTCACAAGAATTACTTAGTTTTCAGGCTATTAATTGATTCTTGAGCCATCTTCAATTAATGAGATATTCTACCTGTATTTTCTTAATTAACCAGTCTTTAAAATCCTTTATAACTCTAAATCCTTTGGAATCTGTGAGTTTTGTTGTCCAGAAATTTTGTACTCTTTTGGAACCCAAAGTGGCAGTGTAGAGAGTGGGAAGAACATGGGGTCTGGATATGCCAGGTCAGCGTTCAATCTTCCTGGTTCCTCTGATTTACTTGTAATACCTTTGGAGGCCCAACAGACAAATGTTGCTCTTTAGGAAGTCCCAAACCTGCAACATCAGCTACTCTTCTTTGCTGGAAGAACCAGAAATATGTTATTATTAGTTAGATATTTATTACATTGTAGGTTCTTAGAAACATGGTGTATTAGAATGAGCATAGGTTTTAAAGCAAGGCACTTAGGTTTCAAAACCAGCTCTGTCATAATCACCTGTTTGATCCCAGACAGGTCATGTAATTTGATTGAAACTCATGTGTAAACTCATTTCTTCATATGTAAACCTGGTATACCTCATTGGGTTTCATATTAAATAAGGAAGTAAAGGTAAAGCACCCAGCTCAATGTCCACATATACTTATCAGCCATATATCTATTAACATCATTATTAGAAATGATAAAGATATTAAATGGTAAAACTATTAATTGGGGCATGACTTAAAACATAAAACCCTAGTATAAAAGAAGTCTAGTACTTTATAAAAATCCTTCCTTTGAATAAGATACTCTCACAGTTATGGTGAACTTGAGGTGGACCATCTTCTGGTCAGATGCCTCACTACAGCAAGTCCTCCTTACCTTCCCCAATAAAAGTGCTTTACTCACATTAAGTCATTTAGTAACCAGAACAATTCTGGAAATTAAGCAGTATTATTGTGCTCAGTGGACAGGTAAGAGTGTTTACATATGGGGAGGGAAATATGTGGTCCAAAGTCATACAACTTGTCAGTGAGGAGCCCAGCTTTGAAGCCAGGTGGGCTGATTCCAAACCCTATAATCCTAACTGCTCCTCTAACACTGCTTTGGAAACATCAGACTGCAGTTCAAGGTTGTCATTTGTGCAAGCTGAGAAATTAAATAGCCCTCACCCTCATTTTTAAATTAAGGGGATTCTTAAAGCTTATCTTTTGTCTGACAGAAATGGCTCTTCGCACCAAGAATCAAAAACCATTGTTAACAGTGATATCTATGTCACCAAACCCTTCCTTGGATTCTTTCTAAGTGTTTCTATTTAATTTCAAAAGGTACAACCAGCTCTTGTCAGAACACATATCAGTCCTCTATAACCAAGAAATGTTAGGAGCTGGGCATATGGTTTCTTCCTGCTCCCATGGTGCTTTTCCCTTGTCTGCCCCTGCCCTTGCCTCCCAGGCCCCATGAGCCTTTTCTCCCCAGTGCTGAAGCTGAGGTCCAGCTCTGAGGGGAGCCCTAATTGTCAAACTCGTTGCTCATAACTTTTTTGACTTGTTTCTCTTAAACAATGTAACTTAATAAAACTCTTTCAAATACTTAAGCAGGGCACAGCTACTAACACAGGAAGAGCTAAGACCGTGTACACATGGGAAAGCTGGTTTGACTGTTTTGATTAACTTGACTGCACAAGTCAGTCAAAAAGTAATCACCAGTGAAGCAAACCATTCTGACAGATTTTTGGCCCATGGTGACTGCTTATTTGACCGGCTTCAGCTTGAAGTGGTCAGATTGACTGGAGACAGTCTAACTGGAAAATTTAACTTCGGAGTATGTGTATACCAGAATCTACTTTAAATAACTTTATTCGAAATCTGTACATATTTTCCTAGGACCAGTGAGAGAAGTTTGAAAGTGACACATTGCAGCATTTGACTTTCTAGAGTGAGATAGATGTCTTGCCACTTGCTAGCACTGGCAATATATTTATAGGCTACAAAACAATCACATTTCACCCCATGCACATATAGAGTTCAATAAAATTGAAACTCTACCTTAACTTGGCCAAGTCCTAATGTAAGGCATTATATTCTCTTACTCTTCTGAAGCGTTGGTGATAGACTTATGACAGCAAATGACTTCTCAGATATCAGGTTACCAATTCAGTCATTAGTGACTTGGGGTAAGGCAAAGTTGACCTTGCCACTGAGAGTAGTCCTTCTAAGAATTTATGAGAGAAAGAAAAACAAAACAAAACCTTTGATGAGAGGCAAAAGAATCTGGTTGACGTTATTATTTGAGCTGCTTTTTCAAAGCAAGCCCCTTTATATCTATCTATCTATCTATATACCTATCTATCCTTATGTTCCTTTAGGAAATTTACTTTGAAATGAGCTCCAGCTTTGGGCAAGGCATAAACAACACTATAAGGATGGAAAGAATGATTTATTCTCACATTATAGTGTTGGATTTTATGGATTTTAACCTCAATAATGAGGTTATTGTCTGCTGTAAGCACATTTTTATAAGGTCTGGTTTATGCTAGTTGAACATCCTAATACATTTATGTTGAGATTTTGAAATATCCTGTTACTGTTTGAAAGACATTCATGTGCTTCTCTTCAACACTCCTAAAATTCTAACTTTTCCCATGGAAATGTTTTGTAAATGTTCAGGACTTAGATGCTATCTCCTGTACTTCTATTAAAGTTCAGTGGTAAGGCTAGATAGAACTTAAAGCCAGAGTGTTAGTAATGACTAAAATAATGATACTTTTCTTAAAATAGCTTGCTTAATAGTCATATTTTCTCTTGTGTTAGAGTCACTTGATATATAATTCTATTTTTAAAATTTTGTGATTAATAGAGAGAAAGGAAACTTACTTTAACTTTGCTTTCAAAGTTTATGCTTTCTAGTCATTTTACGATTAAGAGGCTTTAGCAGTAAAGCTCTTTGACCCGAGTAAAAGAGAGAAATAAATTAAATCTCACCGTTTGAAGAATGCTATAGAGAGTCCACTGGGGTATATATTTAAATTGTATATGTTCTCTACGTTATAGAATCATTGTTAATAATGTTTCAATGATCATCTTGATGCTTCAAACCTTTTACACATCTAGGATTATTTCCTTAAGCTATGCAAATGTACGAATTTACTTCCCCGGCAGCAACTCACACAGATGCCTATTGCATTGTTCCCTCCTCAGCCCTAGGTATTATCATTTAAAAATATTTGTTAATTTGAAAGGAAAACAGCTTCATTTTAATAATCAATTCTGATGAGGAACAAAGACTCAGTAGTGAGACCAGTGAGGCTTTGAACTCAGGATTTGCTTCAGAGCTCTTCAACCTATCCTTTATCTCCACTTTCTCATGAAAGTGCGGAGAAAGGCTACTCACCTCACAGCTTTCTGCGAGGACTGTATGAGACATGGTGGGTAGCACTCCGAGCTCTGTGCCTGACACAAAGCAAACTTTCTCTACTTACCAGCAATGTGTGTCATTATTATCATTATGATTATTAACACGCTTTTTCACTTTCCGGAGAACACCAGCATAGAGATGAGCAGACTTCCATTGATTTTAACTCTGCGTGCTGCTTTGTTAACATGCTTAACATGAGCCTTAATTAGCTTATCAAAAAAATGGGTCAAATAAGGGATCATAATCATAAGGGATCAAATGAAAAATGAAGTTGAATAGGTAGGTGGGGGACAACCTATCCATAGGCCACGATAAGGAAACTGAACTTTATTCTAGATGAAATGGGGAGCAACTGAAAGATTTTTAATCAGGAGAGAGGTTAATCCATTTTATGATTTAAAAAGTCCATTCTGAAGGGTGTATGAAGAATGGTTGAAGAGAGCAAAGGAGGGGGCTGGGAGATGAGTAATGAGAGATTCACAGTAAGGGATGACAGTGGCTTGTACTAGAGCTCTGGTAGTTAGAGATAGAGATGACTATATTTGAGGTCCATTTGTGCGTTAGAATGGATGGGGTGGATTATATATGAGGGTAAAGGAAAATGAAGGACAAAAGGAAGACTGCTCAGTTTCTGAGTTGAGAAATTGGATGAATAATTATGCCATTAACTGATTTGGAGAAGAATGAAGAGAAACAGGCTTTGGGGAGGATTATCACAAGTGGTTGGACATGCAAATTTTAAATTTTGCGATATTTGCGAGATTTCTATTTATCTAATATACATAAACCTCGGCCTCCCAGAGAGAAACTTTGGGATTTATGTTTTGTTAGTGTGTAACTGGTATTTATAACTGAGGGAATAGGCGATATCATCCACATACATGAGAAAGAGGTGTCTGGTGCTGAGTCCTGTGTCATCTCCAACTCACTTTTCAAGTTACTGCATTCCAGTTTCCATTTCATAGAGAGTTCTGGAAGAGAATTGCAAATTTGGGTATCATTAGCATATTGGTGGTATTTAAAGCCAGGGAAACCGATGAGACCCTCTTTGGGGAGAGTGTGGAAAGAGAGAAGTGCTTAGTGCTGAGCCCCGAGGTCTCCTCATTTACAATTTGCGATGTCCCTCCTGTCCCTGCAGGCTGACTTCTATTCTCACTATGTCCCTGAGATCATTCTCCTGAGGGTCACCAGTGACCCAGTTATTTCCCAATCTGCCAGCAATATCTCCTGCTCTTTCTATTTCCTCATCCCTGTGCTGTTTGACTCTGTTAACCACTTTTTCCTTGAAATTCTATCCTACTTTGGCTTTGTTGTATCATTCTGTCCTAATTTTCATTATACTTTCTTGAGATTTCTTTAGTCCTTTCTGCCCATTACATGTTGATATTCCTCAGAGTTCTTTACCTGGATTTTGTCTTTTTAATTCTAGTTCTTTGTCCTGTGTGATTTTAACTAAAACCCTGATTCAGTGATTTGTTCTAAGCTGGTCACCATATCTGTTTCTCTAAATCCACACATCTAGCTGTTTACTAGGCATCCCTGTTGGATGTTTCACAACCACTCTGATTTCATTATGTCCAATACTGAAGTTATCATCTTTCCTTCTAATCTTTTGCCTCCACTTTTATTCTTTATTTTGATAAATGCCATCTTCTCCACCACTTCATCATATGTGAATCTTCCCCTTCATCACACATATAAATGAATCAGAAATCCTGTACATATTTTAAAATTTTTATCCTCTATATTATGGGCAATATTTAACCTATCTTTTTAATATCAAATACTATTGCCTTAGCTTGGGCCCTCTATTCTTCTCTCCTGGAATATTACTAAAAACTCCTAATTGTTCTCTTTGTGCCCTGGTCTTTCAATAATTCAGTTTCCATATTGTTGCCTAAGGGATATTTCTGAAATAATAGTTGATCATATTACTGTCCTGCTAAAAGTCTTATATGGCACATCAGGGCTATAAGCACAAAGCTTAAGGTTGTATTTATTTCTCTTTATGAGCTGGCTTCTGCCTAGTTTTCTATTTTCATTTGTCCTCACCTACACTTTATTCAGATCATACTGAGGAAGAAAGAAGGGAAGAAAGGAAGGGAAGAAGGGGGTAAGAAAGAACATTTTGTCTTTATAACTTCTGCTATTGGAGCATTTTAATAACATTGAGAGCTTAATTAAAGACATTAGATTTGGGGAACTGAACTCTGTAGGATTTTCCTCAAATGACTTCAGCTATGATGAGGAAATCCCATAGCACCAGAATTTCCAGGCAGGGTGTTTCCTAGAAGCCATCATCAAGATTCTTAATGCTACAAGAATGAGAAACTCAGAATTTAAAAGGAGTACCTATTAGTTTCCTATTGCTGCTGTAACAAAATTACCACAAACTTAGTGATTTAAAACAATACACATTTATTATCTTACAATTCTAGAGGATAGGCATCTGAAATCATTTAAACAGGGCTAAAATCATAGTGTCACCAGGGTTTAGTTTGTTTCTGGAACTTCTAAGGGAAAATCTGTTTCCTTGCCTTTTCTAGCTTCTAGAGGCTGCCCACATTCTTTGGCTTAATTCTCATCACTGTGTCATCTGCTTCCATAGTCATATCTCTCTCCTTTATCTAATTCTGACACTCCTGTCTCTCTTTTATAAGGACCCTCCCTTGAGATTACATTGGACCTATCCAGATAATCCAGGATAATTTCCCATCTCAAGATCCTTAATTTAATCACAGCTACAAAGTTCCTTTTATAGTGTAAGGTCAGATATCCACAGGTTCTGGGGATTAAGATGTGGACATCTTTGGTGAAGGAGGCATTATTTCACCTACCACAGAATAATTGAAAATAAATGGAAAAAGTTTAAAAAGGCTAAAACAAATATGTTCAAATATATTTTTGTTTTCAATGAAAAAGTTTTGTTTTACTTAGTTTGTCTGCTCAAATTAGTGTGGAAAATAGAATCCTGTATCCTCATATATGAAGTTTCAGTAAGAATATTTTCCATATATTCCAAAGCTATAATATTAACTAGCACTTTGATTTTTCTTTATTTCTCAAAAGTAATTGACACAAAAGAAAGCTATTACAAAGAACTTCTTTATTATTTCAACTCTTACCAACTTTATATACGCAGTTATTCATTTCTTAAATTTATCCCCGAGAGCAGGAAGTTTAAAGATACTGAATAGAATAGTCATGATATTTATTTAGAATAAGCCAAGCTGAAATTAATATTATTTTCTGCTCTTTCCACCTGCTGCCTTCCCATCCACCCTTGTGAAAAGGAGTAAAAGGTTTTTGGGAAAGGTAACAGTAAAATGATATAAGGGAAATAAAATTTCTCCTGGGTAAGGAGGCTAATACTCTTTAGAATAGTGTATATTTAATACATAGATCTAGAGACTAAAGTGGAGAAAGCATCTTAAATAAAGGAAACACTTATCGAGAGTTCATATTTTCTGATGGTAGCTTTCAATTATAGCATTACCTCACTTGTATGGAAAACCCAGGTCTTGCACCATAAAGTGGTTACAATATAGATGAAGTGAAACACAAAATAATACAAAATCAAAAGTGAATCAAGCCAAACTCAACTAATAATGGGGAAGCAACCCCAAAGGTTTTTCCGCTACAGAGTAGAGTCAATTGATTCATATTTGTATACAGATATGGGACATATTTTTTCTAAGTGCAGGGCCTGGAGTTTTACTATTCTTGTGCACTGATAATAAATAACTTGCAGTTGAAAGAATACCCTCCTTGTACTCAAAAGACAAGAAGTCAAATTCACTTTTCTGCCTGTGTGATTGTAAGTGAGTCTGATAACCTGTTTGAGCTTCAGTTTCTTTGTCTATAAAATGAGGATAAAAGTCTTTACTTAAATCGTTGGAGTGTTTGATTCAACTTGTGATGGTGGCTTCTATTATCTTGCATTCTGGGGCTTTCAACTAGTCCATGAGGTCCTGTGATCAATCTTCTCAGCAAATTGATGTTTCATGGCTATATACTTTCCATAACCATAAAAAAATTAAAACGGAAGTATATATTTTTGATTCTAGAGGAACATTATTCTTCAGGGATAAGTGGAAAGTAAAACTGCAACTTTGTAACTGAAAGTTACATGAGGGCACAATTACTTGAGGAGTTTGATTTATGTAAATGTAGTAACAGGTGCCTTTAAAACATAGAGAACCAAAAGTAATTATATGTACTAGTTAGGTAAAACAAAGACAAGATAAAGTTTACTTTTTTTTTCTCCAGAAATACTAGTAATATCTACGAAAATTGAGTGATAAAATGTACTTATGAAACAAAGCCATTTTCTGCCGTTTGCCAATCAAAATGAATAATTTTAAAGTCTCATTTTCAATTAGATTATTTTAATATTTAACTACCTAAAATGCCCCAATCATATTTTTTAGAAAATGGTTACACTATAATACTGCAGTTCTAATGATGACATTTTATTATGATAAAAATGACTTCATTAATTGATGACCATATATCAACTCATAAAGTAGATAAGGGATATAAAAAGTTTTCAAGTCTAAGATAATATAAACCAATTTGAATTGTTTAGATTTTCTTTTTTTATGATCCTTTTATTCTTACAAAGTACATAAATTTGTTATAAATTTACCTGCATTAAGTGGCCTATGAATTTCTTTTATAAGGTCTGCATAAGTCGGCAATATATTGATGTTATCCCAAATCTTACCATTAAGATATACTAAAAATTAAAAATGTAATGTATTTGCAGCATAATGATACAAGAGATGACAAGTATTATATGGAAGTTTGTCCCAGATATTCCTATTTATGGCTTTGGATCTATTTTAGAACGTGTAAAAAATTTTTTTAAAAAACATTGATGACTTTCCAAGATATTTGAAATATGACCTTTTGAAGAAGTCAGTGTTGCTTCTCCTTTATTCTCTGCATCCTTGAAAGAACATTCACAACTTCATAATGAAAATGATATCAAAAAGTCACTATATGGAAGATGAAAAATAGAACATTTAAGCATTACATGAGAGCTTTGTTTTAAGTTGAAAGTAACTGTGAAGTATAAATCATCATTTAAACACAATTGTTGATTTCTGAAGCAAAATGTCTTTTGTTTTATAAAAGTCTTATTAATAAATATTAATGTTTAAGTCTTAATGCCATTAGATAAATATTTTTTTAAAGAAGTTAAGACTTTTTACTGAATCTAGCTTAAATAATTAACTTGTATATTTCCACATTTACAGGAAACAATTTAATTGTATGAGAAGCTTCTAAAAAGAATATAAACTGTAGTATTAACTTAAATACAGCCAAAGCACGAAACATAAATATGTCTAATAATATCAAAATATAATGTTACAACTGGACAATTCTTTCTTATTAAAGGAAGAATACATCATTCATTCATTCAACTGGTTTGTTGAATTGGAAAGGACATTTCCTCATCTCGTTATTTCTCCAAGAGAGAATACACTCAATTTTAATTTAATTTTTGATACACTATAATTTCTGAAAACAAAATGCAGTTAAATATTGTACTGAAGTTTTAGAAAATAATTGTGGAGGCCCAATTGAGTATTTATTTATGATATTGTAAGATTAAATAAGATAATATATGCAAAGTATATAGCATAGTCCTTTCTATAGGCTGTTCACCCAATAAACAAGAAAAGGTACAAAATCTATTATTTAAAAACCTAGGGCTAGATGTGTTTCAAAATTATCAATACTTTAAATTTTGAAAGGTAATATGGTACATATTCCTTGATACCCTGCAGAGCCCAAGACAGCATCCCATAATCAAACACATTAATATACCTGCAACAGTACATGTGAATATCTACTGTAAGTAGGATAAAGAAAGACTTTAACTAACCTTACTTCATTTCAGGTTTGATTTTGCCACCAATTGGGTTTGTGTCAAACATTAAAAAAAAAAAGAAAACTCCTACTTTCAGAGCTTTTTGGATTTTGGAATTGCAGTTAAGAGGTAGAGGACTGATAGAATTGTAATGCAATTGGATGAGGAAAATAGGGCTGTATCTACATCAAAAAGTTGAATGCATAATTTTAGAAATAGGGCAAACTGACTTTATTAAGGAGGATTTACCTGACAATGTAACACACACAAACTTCAAATAAGCATTTTGCAAAATGTGAGAAAAAAATCAATGGAACCAAAGGGAAAAATAAAGTTTAGAATCGGAATAGATTTCCCTACGTGTAGTTAGAACATGGGAGTTAACCATCTTTGGCACTAGGTCCTCTCATCTTCTATTCTGTACATCCTCCAACGATCATCTCAGTTATCACCTCAGTGTAGATGTTATGTAAATTTTATCCAGAGTCCATACCTTACCTCTGAATTCCATACCCATAAATGCAGCTGCCTACTTCACATACCTTCTTGGACACTTTCAAAACATCACAAACTCAACGTGTTCAAAACTGACCTTATAATTCTATGTCCCCCTCAAAAAACCTAGTCTTCTCTGTGAAAGCCATCACTATCTATTTAGTCACTTAAGCCAGAAACCTCAGGTGTCATTTCTTAATCCATTTCTAAACATCTCTTGAATCATCTACTTGTTTCCATGTGACTATGCAACCCTTATCACATGACCCTAGTTCAAGCAGCCCTTTTTTCTTTCCTAGACTCTCTCATTTTACCTCTCTAAAATTCATCCCACTGAACTGCTACTGCCCCTTTTCTTATGATAAAGAAAATAAGACATCTTTCTATACTGAAAAGATGGCATGAATTGGCCCTACTGGCCTCTCCAGCCTCATACCACACTCTGCTCTAGTCCTATCATCTCCTTTCAGTGCATTTTTTTCATCTTGTTTCTTCCCACCAGGGTCTTCACATATGCTGCTTTATCTCTCTAAATGTTTTTTTTTTCTACTCTTCCTCTCTTTATTTCCTACTCATCCTCCAGATCCAGCCCTATCATCCCTTCTCTAGGAAAGTTTTCCTTAACTTCTGTCTAGATCATCTTTTTCTACAGGCTCATAGTCATGTGTATCTCTCCTGCCTATCACTTGTTACACTTGAAAATTTCCAGTCATTTGTGTGATTATTGGATTAAAATCTGTCTCTTCCACCTGTCCATAAGCTGCATGGGGAGAGGGACCATGTTTCACTTTATTCATCATTGTTACCCACACAACTGGTTACTGCTATATATAGCAGCCAGTATGTATATATAGGCACACACATATCTATTAAGTGAATGAATCAGTGAAATTAATAGCAGAAACTGTCATTTGAATGACTCTTTCCCATTTTATCTAGGTCTTCCTGCTTGATTTTGTGACACCTTTTACTTTCACAGGGTTTATCACATTGTGTTATAATTATATTTTAATTATCTATTTCTCCTAGTAGACTGTGAACTCTTTGAAGACTGGGTTATGTCTATTTTGTTCATAATTATATCCCCAGAGCTTATCACAGTTGCATAAAACCTGATGTGTAGTGGCACTCAAAAATATTTATAGAATTAATGAATACTAAGCCTGAGAATGCATTGTCAAATATATTTTAAAGTATTATGGCTTAAGTTATCTGCATTTTTCATATTAACTTATTTTCGTTATTGATGATATTGCCAGTTGACTTTAGTGTGTACATGGCTGCTGTGTAATTTTGAAGCCAGTGGGAAGTGGTCAGTGTCTGCTGTGATTCTTAGTTGATATTTATGGCTCTAAATTTCTATATACACATACATTTATAAAACAGATCAGACTAAATAAACCACAGTTATTTCTGGCATTAGTTCTAATTCTTTTAAAGATATAAAATGGTAATTTTCCTGAGATACTAACATAAACAAAGCAAATCAATGCAAGTATAAATGGAGATAGATGGAGTTGTAAGGGAAGCTTAGTCTTTATAGTAATAATATAAGTCCTCATAGAGTGCAAGCATTTTTACTGCTAGAACACTATTGAATTAGGAAAACTATGCTTAATAATATTCATGCCTCTTTAAAGTCTCTTAAGTGTGGATCTCTTCTAAAGACACACCATTGGAATTATCCAAATTCAAGTGATAGGGACTGAAGGAATATGTTACAATCACATTTTATATTATTATCCATTAAATAGCTTTGGATTATATAATGCTCAGCTGAAATATGCTGACAGTTATTCAGAAACCTAAGTAAAACTTTTGATGAACCCGGCCCTACTTTGTTCAGTAGTTATATCTCAATCAGACAAGCTCGACTGTATAATTTTAGGTTTAGTCAGGATGAGATTTATGGGTATATCATATCCAAGGACTGCTGTGAAGAAAGTAAGATTTGAAGAAACGAGTTATTAATCTTTGCTACAGAATATTAACAAACGTCATGTGGCTTTTATGAGTAGGTATCTATGAGGTAGTAGATTCATAAGCCCCCCAAAATAGATTTCTTCTTATATACCTCTGCTACTAGGAACATAATTAATAGTTAACCTATTACTCACTTGTGAAGTCCAAGCTTTTACTTCATTTATTAATTTCAACCTTAGTACAAAATTAACAAAATTAAATGAGGGTTGTCATGTTGTAGTGAATGGGATTGTCTGTCTTGCTTTTTGATGGGGCTGTGTGTATACACCTGCCTGTATGTGTGTGCGTGTGTGTGTGTGTGTGTGTGTGTGTGTTTAGCTGTGGTGCATGTGTTTTTATTTACTATCACTACATAGTAAATATGTATAGAATAAATATTTTTCTTGCTGAAAATATTTCTGTTTCTGTTTTTGCAGATAGTCTAAACACATTCATTAAGTAGGTGCCCATATTTGCCTGATTGATTTGTTTGGCTAGTCAAATTAATGGTGATAAAATGTCTTGTTATTCAGATGATTGCTTGTGTGATGTTTGCCACGAATTTTTAGTTTTGAATTTCAAAAGGCCAGTACCCAGAGGGTGTTTCATCTCCTCCCAGATTCTGTGCCCTCAGTTTAGATAAGTGATCTCCAGGTGGATGGTGACACATGGATCATAGACCTGCTTTCTGGAGAGGAATGACTCCCTTGGGATTGGCGTTAACAAAGAACAAACTCTCATTAAATGTTTGCTGAGTGAATGTTAAAAGAATTAGCTGAGGGCTTTTATGATTATCTTATGGTTTCTCTATAAAAAGGTAACTTTTTAAAGAGGATATCATATATATGCATATATATGAATTATGTTTAAAAGTATTTATATGATTTGTAGCAATATTTAAGAAGATATGGTACAAGTAGACAATATTATAGACAGAGAATCACAGGGTTGGTGAACTCCTTCAAAGTTGTTTTTGTTTTTTTGTACAACTACCCACCCAATTGTTTCTAAAATTTCCTCATTCAAAATACTCTGCTTGTCCGCCTACCGATGCAGGGGACACGGGTTCATGCCCCGGGCAGGGAAGATCCCACATGCCGCGGAGCGGCTGGGCCCGTGAGCCATGGCCGCTGAGCCTGCTCGTCTGGAGCCTGTGCTCTGCAGCGGGAGAAGCCACAACAGTGAGAGGCCCGCGTACCGCAAAAAAAACCGAAAAACAACTCTTCTTGTTGTTTATCTACTGGATAGGACTGAAACCCATATGAGAACTAAATCAAAAGACTACAGTGTGGAACAATGAAACGTAAATTGGGAGAATTAATTCATGTATTTAGGAGCATAATTTGAAAACCACTGTGTGAAAATAAGAATGCCTCCTTCTAGCCAGCACTGCTTGCCTGGCCCGCATTACTCCATAGCTCTTCTACCTACCAGGAGATTTTAAATACAATGCATATAGGGCCACATAACATTTTGTTAGCCTTAATTTCTAATTAAATATTTGCTGATTTACATAGTTGAAACCTCCCAAGCCTGGATCTAAATTCTGGAATTAAAAAACAAAACAAACAAAAAAAACCTTCATGTATCAGATACCCTAAATCATCTTCTGTTGTGTCAGAGAATGAGAGATCTGACCTTTTTCTATGGCATTGGGCTGCTGGTTCATGAATTTCCATCAATGCTCTCAATACTCAGGATTCCTGCATCTATTCTAGTCTAAAAATAGGAGTAGGAAAAAAAACCCTACAGATACATAAATTTTTTTAACATCTTTATTGGAGTATAATTGCTTTACAATGGTGTGTTTGTTTCTGCTATATAACAAAGTGAATCAGCTATACATATATCCCCATATCTCCTCTCTCTTGCGTCTCCCTCCCACCCTACCTATCCCACCCCGCTACGTAGACACAAAGCACAGAGCTGATCACCCTGTGCCGTGCAGCTGCTTCCCACTAGCTATTTTACATTTGGTAGTGTATATATGTCAATGCTACTCTCTCACTTCGTCCTAGCTTACCCTTCCTCCTCCCCATGTCCTCAAGTCCATTCTCTATGTCTGCGTCTTTACTCCTGTCCTGACCCCAGGTTCTTCAGAACTTTTTTTTTTTAGATTCCATATATAGGTGTTACCATACGGTATTTGTTTTCCTCGTTCCTCGTTACTTCACTCTGTATGAGTCTCTAGGTCCATCCACCTCACTACAAGTAACTCAAATTTTTTTCTTTTTATGGCTGAGTAATATTCCATTGTATATATGTGCCACATCTTCTTTATCCATTCATCTGTCGATGGACACTTAGGTTGCTTCCATGTCCTGGCTATTGTAAATAGAGCTGCAATGAACATTGTGGTACATGACTCTTTTTGAATTAGATACATACATTTTGTATTTGTGATTGTGATTCCCCAGTGATTATATTTTCTACAACCAGAATGCTTTTTTCTTCCTGACCAATTTCTTCCCATTAGCTTGTTGTACTTGCAGGAATTTATGTATTTCTAATTTTAAAAAAAATACTTCAATTGACCCATTAAGCACATTGCTCTGGTTCTCTTATTAATGAATCTAAGCATTTTTTAAAGCTCATCAATACATGCATTTCTAATTTTTAAAAATACCCACATCCCTTTATTAGAATATGAGAACTTAACTACATTTGAAACATATTTTAAAAAATAATTGGATGTTTTAAGCTAAGTTTCATTTTTGTAACTCCAAATAATGGAACTTTTTGAAAAAAAACAACATAATTTCTATTGAAAGCCTAGGTTGAGATAATTGATTAACCAGGTGATCCTCTAGGTTAGTGTATTTAAATATGGAGTCTGAAATATAAATTGATTTGGAAAACATTGCTCTGCCTGCTCTAAGTGCTGTCTAAGGTATCTAAGGGTCAAGTCAGATCACTATAAAGTTATATGTTTGGGCTTTCACTTGAGCTGATTCATATTATGCTTTGGGCCTTTGATCAAGAATAAATGTAGTGGATGTCATGGTGCATGGCCAACATTATCCCCTTCATGACTGAACCACTCTTGCCTCCACCTGATCCTGTTTCCCTCACCCTACTGCAGCGCAGATTCTGAGAGCACCCCCCAATAAACATCCTACAGGCAAGTTTCAGATTATGTTTCCCAGCTAACTCAATTGAAGATGATAAATATTTATTTTTAAATATGGGCATATAAAGAACTTCACTGCCTATTTTGCAAGTTGGAATTTTGTTCAAGATATCATTCAAGTCTTCCATGAAAATATCTAGTTTATAAATTCTCAGATATTATTCTGAAAAATATTTGTCTCTCCTCAGAGCTGGCATGATTTAATTACTTATTAAGAAATATATATTAGGTTGAACTATACAGAAGGGACAATTCGTAGATCAAAAATTTTCAAATATCTACAATTTCACAAGGCTCCACCTAATATGTTTTTAAAATTTTCCTTTTTCCTTGGCTGTCAGGATGCTCATGGGTAAATTTTGTACTCAATTGCAATATTAATCTTCAGCCTACATTTTCTGGTATAAATACCTCTCACCACATTTATGCCTCATATTTATTTATAATGTTTTGGAAAAGAGGGAGAATATAAGTAAATAAATTCTTTTAATTTGAAATAAAACAGATCTCTGCACATAGACAAAACCTTGGACTTAAGCTGACCATCATTATTTTTAGTTTGCAATAACAGCATGCCAGAGAGATAATGCTGAGTTGGCATAATTCAGAGTTAGGAGATAATGTTTTACTTATTACTCTCAATAGCAAAACTTCCCTACATCTGGGTGGTCTTAATCTCTTTGATAGTCCAAAGAACGAAATCACAATCTACAGCTGCTCTAGCCTTCTAGGTGAAGACCTTGGTATTCTGATTATGGTTTACCTACTTCCTCTATTGGGTTCCCAAAGCTCTCTGTGGTCACCCATAGTTATTCACACACTGTACTTTAATGATTCATTCATAAAATCACTCATTGAATACATGTGAACACATATTTTTAAGTGCCTGCTGTGTGCCCCTCTCTGGGTTATGTATAGGAAGTATGGCAGTCCAGCAGCCAGCAAGATAAATGCAGCCCTTGCCCTTGGAGATCTCTTATTTTTCTTCCCTGACTAGACTACGAGCTCTTTGAAGGCAGATACTGTAGTTATCTCCCTTTTACCTTCAATGCACGACTCAGTGCACACACACTTGACACTCAAAAATATTTCTTAAATGAATAAATGAACAATGGCAACATATAGTTTCATTTACTTCATCTCACCAACTACCAAGACCTTCAGTGAAACCAATCCAATAGATAGTTTTATAGTTGTGTCTTCAGATCCCAGGCAACTTAAAAGTATTTTAAAATTGACTGCACATGGTTTAACTGATGTTTTACAGTTAGTTGTCTCATTGTTCTGATATCAGTCCATGCTTGGAAAAGACGGAGGTTTACTGGGGAGTAATTTCATTGCATTCCATTTAATCTTCCCTGGCTCCACTGATCTTTCAGATTCTCATGCTTAGTTTATAGATGTTGTATACAGATGTTGTATATAGATGTAGGATCCAAGAGAGTCTTCACTTTGCCTGCTAAACCCTTGTAATTCCCTATAAATAACCAATAATTTAGGCAGAATTAGAATTTCATATTTTTTATTGTGTCTCTGTATAGAGTGATCTAATGAGATGGTAGTTTTGCTTTGAGAAAGGAAAAGTATTCATGTGAATTCCTTTTCATGACTAATATTTGTGACTGTCTCCCAACTTCTTTTCTTCTTTCATTTTGATCTTTTACATTTGAGTTTTCCTTCTTTCTGTCCCCTATCCCAGGATCATCTCCTTCCAACACCTGATTTATAACCATTTTCTCTTTCAATTAGTTTTTTAAAACCACTGCTTCTTGTGGCATTCTAAATTCATTGTATACATTACTGAGCTTTTGCTTTGTATTCCAGTCATTTCAATCAGGAGCCAATATCATGTAGTATTTAGGAAGCTAGGCCCTGCATTCCAGTTCCATCTCTTACTAGCAGAGTGATAACAGCCACACCATTTAACCTCTCTAAGTCTCAGTGGCTTCAATTATATGGTGCAATGGGGGTGCTATTGATACCTATCTCCTAAGGTTGTAACAAGGATTAAATGAAACAATGTGCGTAAAATGCTTGGCACAGTGCCTGATACCTGCTGCATATTATTATTTTTATCATCATCATTTTTGCTGTAGTTGATATTAATATTGCCCAAGTATATTGTAAATTCCTAGAGCCCTAGGATCACATTTATGACTTCCCTTGGACTCCTGATGTAACACAAAACACAATAAGTACTATAATGATGCTTTTAGCATCCATAGATGAAAAATGAATTAGTTAATGAATGTTGTAAATTCTGATTCAACATACTTTTCTTAAAATAATATACAATGTTCTTTAGCATTCAGTTACGTTGTGTGAAAGTCATTCAGATTTGTGAACCTGAAAATGCTGTTTATAGTATATATTTTGTAAATGTATATGGATTAAGGATTAATTTAAAACTGTAGGATAATCTAAATAGCTACTCCCCAAAAATTACCACAACCATTTTAATGAAATGTTGTTTTACAACTTTAAAGCTCACAGCAATATAATTAGTAATATGTGTAATCTTTATTACCAATCTTAATCTTTTTTATATGACTGAAAAATTACTTTATGGTAGTACAATTAAAATAATGCTAAAAATGTCAGCATAACAGAATTAAACTAAAGTAACTACTACAATATTGTACCCCAAACCAGCTAATTTAAATGCAAAATACTTTGTAAAGGCTATTTATCTGAGCTAATGCATGTTAAGGGATTTAAGGAGTAGTTTGTGTAGCTGAAATAAAAGGAAAAATAAGCACTGTACAGCAATCTTTACTATTGTTTAACACGAGGGAAATATTAAATAGGTTTATATATAGGCCACTTGAGGAAAATGTATTAGAAGTCACATCTCAGCATAGTAAATATAAAGGGGACTGGCAGGCAATACTATTTTCAGAGGTTTTTAAAGGGAAAGCTTGAAATACTTAAAATTGTCCTTATACAAATAATGGTATATCATTAACTATGATAGCTACACTGAAGACGCCCAGAATTTTATGTCTATGATTTGAAAAAGGGATTTCAATATACTGGTTAGTTCCTTAGTTGGCACTTGACACTGCTTAGATTTTTCTCTGAATGCTTCTTTCTGTCAATTCATAATGATTCTACCAAAGTATTGTTATTATAAAGTGAGAATATGGAAGAGTTTAAAATTAAGATTTTTAAAAAATTAAAATAAACTCAGTAGGGAAACACTGGAAAATACAGAAAACTGAAAAAAATCACCTAGATTTTCACCACCCATAAAGTATCAGACAATATTTAGTATATGTATTTCTAGTCTCTGCTCCCTCATGGATAATTTTTTTAAATCTTTAATTAAAAATAGAGATTATAGCCAATGGAATATTTATATGTAATATAAAGGAATACAAGAGATATATGTTATATAAAAATCACTAATAATAGTAGATCAGCTGTGTTTTCCTTTTATTATTTTAGTCATTCTTTTTCAGACCCTCAAAAAGTTTTGCTGCTTTTATATTTATTCCAAGTTGGTTTCAGTTGCATATTATTTTAAGAGCTATTCTTAAACACTTGGTTAGCATTTAAAATATTTTAGTAAAGTTTAAATGACTTCTCAAAAACTATAGTCCATTAATACCTTATGTAAATTATGACAAGCATAGACAATAAATTAGAAACAAACTAGATGTTATAGTGTTTATTGTCATAATCCAATTGTTGAAAGTGGAATTCATTTACCAGATGATGCTACACATTGCATTTGTTTGGTTTTTATTTGGTAGGTCCCAGCACACCTGGAAAGTTCTGCTAGGACTCAGCTACAGAAAGTTCAGAGACAGCAAGTAAAACCTTTCATGACCCTTGACCACCAGATCGTCCACCAGACTCTTAAACGGTCACACCCTCCAACACCAAGCAGTGCACTTCTGGTACAGCATGGACACCAGTCTCCCGAGAGTAACACTGGACCCACTGGAAATCCACTCACCAAGTTGCTAACTCTTGGGAAAGAAGATGACAATGTGGAATGGCATGTATGTCTAATGGCTGCTTATGAAAATATATCATCAGTTTCTTGGGAAAAAAAATACCTCAAGAAATTGAAGTCAAATTTTTATAGTAAACATTCCATATGCAAATTTATTTAACAAAAGGATGTCTTAATTTATTAATTTGTAATAATTAGTTATGCCCATAAGAATTGTTATGCATAAAACATAACAATTCATTTTTTAACACTCATTTCAGTTTTGTATCAATGTGAGTCAAAGCAGGTTCTAATAGTAATATGTTAAGAAGATTTAGCTTTAATTGTAATGGTTTTCTGATAACTTTAGTTAAAACATTTATCAACAGTTACATTATCCGAAGTACCCATTAAGATAAAACAAGCAAAAGAATAAATAACAGTAAACATGTGCTCTAGAAATGTTTATCAGAATGAGACTAATAATCTTCTTGCACTTAATATTTTGTAGAATTATATCGGAATTTATTACTATTGATTATCCATTCATTTCTATTTTCAACAAATACTTGCCTACCATTTACTAAATAAGAGGAAATTAGAGGTGCTGAGGATACAAAATTAATGAGTGTCTAGCTTCGTGGAGTTCATAATTATTGTGACTTGCTTGTAAATGAAACTTCAAAAAATACTGAAGAATGAGTAAAAGTGGGAGAAAACTAGTACTAGAAAACTAGAACTGGGAAAAAGAGTTCCTTTAATATCTCAATGTAGAAAAACTACATCAGTAACTGAGCTTTCTATTCTTTTCTTTTTCTTTTTTTCCATTTGATTTTTAGATGGAGACATGGTTCTATGATCTCCCAGATTTAATCTCCCAATCTACATTCCTGGTGATTATTACTGATTTCAGGTCACTGCTTTTTAGCTAAGTCTGTAGCCTCCAGGTACAAAATAGATGCTCAGTATATCATTATTTGAATTCCAAATGATAGAGGAAGATTTTCTTTTGCAAATTTTATGTTAATCTAGAAAAGAGAAAAGAATAAGGACCTGGTAGATTGTTTAATAAAATATAAAACAACCACAAAACAGGACTAGTTGAAATCCAAACATAGATCTCTACATGTATATTTACTTAAACTTTTCAGTAGTGGATATACAAAGAATTTTCAAAAAAAAAATGTAGAACTAGGTTCTCTATTCACTCTATGAAGATAATAAAAATACATGTAGGTTGAAAATCATCTGTACAGTAAATATTAGAACTCACCCAATACAACTTTTCTTACAACCACCTTCTTCCCAAGTTCATTTCCTTGCGTGGAAGAGTGATTCCCACAGGAAAAAACAAATCGCAAAGGATATGCATATGCCAGTCAATTCTAGGCAAAACCCAGAAAATGATCTTATTATGTGTCTTATGAAATATGTCTTCTAAAAGGATAAGTAACATATATCAGTATTCTAGGTTTTTCTTAGATAACATTTTTATTCCTTAGGCACACAGATTACCTTTTATTTTATAATAAGTTTGTATAAGAGAAATTCACCTGATCTTAGTGGACCTTTAGGTGGTGTCAGTCAAAAGGAGCTGCATGGCTGGGAAGGGTTGAAAGCCTCATTAAGTGCAGTGGTCTAGGGACAACATGCACATTGGCTGCAGACAAACACTTTCTATTTTTTTAACCATTGTTCTTTAAACTGTGTATATAAGTCTCTTCAACCATTAATGTCAATCACAATTTTATTCCATCTGTTATAGTTTTAATGTGTGTTTTCTTTGAATTTGACTTATCGTGTACACATTTTCACATAGTGCCATCAATTCCAGTCTTGCTATCTTTAGTAGCTAAGATGTATACTACCTTGTTGCCATTTCCTAATATTCTTTTTTTTTTTTCAAACATCTTTATTGGAGTATAATTGCTTTACAATGTTGCGTTAGTTTCTGCTGTATAACAAAGTGAATCAGCTATATGTATACATATATCCCAATATCCCCTCCCTGTTGCGTCTCCCTCGCACCCTCCCTATCCCACCCCTCTAGGTGGGCACAAAGCACCAAACTGACATCCCTGTGCTATGCAGCTGCTTCCCACTAGCTATCTATTTTACATTTGGTAGTGTATATATGTCAATGCTACTCTCTCACTTCGTCCCAGCTCACCCTTCCCCCTCCCTGTGTCCTCAAGTCCATTCTCTACATCTGCGTCTTTATTCCTGTCCTTCCCCTAGGTTCATCAGAAACTTTTTTTTTTTTTTAGATTCCATATATATGTGTTAGCATGCGGTATTTGTTTTTCTCTTTCTGACTTACTTCACTCTGTATGACAGACTCTAGGTCCATCCACCTCAATACAAATAACTCAGTTTCGTTTCTTTTTATGAGTCAGTAATATTCTATTGTATATATGTGCCACATCTTCTTCATCCATTCATCTGTGAGTGGACACCTAGGTTGCTTCCATGTTCCAGCTATTGAGAATAATGCTGCAATGAACATGTGGTACATGACTCTTTTTGAATTATGGTTTTCTCAGGGTATATGCCCAGTAGTGGGATTGCTGGGTCATATGGTAGTTCTAGTTTTAGTTTTTTAGGGAACCTCCATACTGTTCTCCATAGTGGCTGTATCAATTCACATTCCCACCGACAGTGCAAGAGGGTTCCCTTTTCTCCACCCATGAGCATTGTCTTTACATCCTTCCTAGGGTTTCCTTTGCTGTGCAAAAGCTTTTAAGTTTCATTAGGTCCCACATGTTTATTTGAATTGTGATTAAAAATCTTCCAACAAACAAAGCCCAGGACCAGATGGCTTCACAGGCGAATTCTATCAAACATTTAGAGAAGAGCTAACACTTATGCTTCTCAAACTCTTCCAAAATATAGCAGAGGGAGGAACACTCCCAAACTCAATCTACGAGGCCACCATCACCCTGATACCAAAACCTGACAAAGATGTCACAAAAAAAGAAAACTACAGACCAATATCACTGGTAAACATAGATGCAAAATCCTCAACAAACTACTAGCAAACAGAATCCAACAGCACATTAAAAGGATCACACACCACCATCAAGTGGAGTTTATCCCAGGAATACAAGGATTCTTCAATATTCACAAATCAATCAATGTGATACACCATATTAACAAACGGAAGGATAAAAACCATATGATCATCTCAATAGATGCAGAAAAAGATTTTGACAAAATTCAACACCGATTTATGATAAAAAACTCTCCAGAAAGTAGGCATAGAGGGAACTTGCCTCAACATCCTAATATTCTTTGATTGGTGCTAAGAGTCATTGTCACAAAGCAGAAAGTTTGGAGTCTTCAGAGTCAGGCACCATGAGATTAGCACCACCACTTAGTTGTTGTGTGGTCTCAATCCTTAACCAACCAATCCTTAATCTCTCACCAACATTTCAATGGTTTGAAGAGTTGTCTTATATATAAATTTATATATTTATTTACATTTTATTTTTGGCTGTGTTGGGTCTTCATTGCGGCAAGTGTGGGCTACTCTTCATTGTGGTGTGTGGGCTTCTCATTGCAGTGGCTTCTCTTGTTGTGGAGCACGGGCTCTAGGCACACGGGCTTCAGTAGTTGTTGTATGTGGGCTCAGTA
This sequence comes from Neophocaena asiaeorientalis asiaeorientalis, assembly GCF_003031525.2. Classification (NCBI taxonomy): domain Eukaryota; kingdom Metazoa; phylum Chordata; class Mammalia; order Artiodactyla; family Phocoenidae; genus Neophocaena; species Neophocaena asiaeorientalis. The sequence continues at coordinate 9,214,084 of NW_020174561.1, forward strand.
CTTGTGGCTCGCGGGCTCTAGAGTGCAGGCTCAGTAGTTATGGCACACGAGCTTTGTTGCTCCACGGCATGGGGGATCTTCCTGGACCAGGGCTCGAACCTGTGTCCTCTACATTGGCAGGCGGATTCCTAACCACTGCACCACCAAGGAATTCCTTGAAGAGTTGTTTTGATGCTTACATTTCCAGGTGGGTTGGGGGGAGCTTCTGTCAACTTTTATTTTTATAATTATTTTAACATTATTTTATTTTTTCAGCTTGATTGTGAAATAATTGACATAATCATTATATATGTTTGAGGAATACAGCATGATGATTTCATTTACACATACTGTGACATGATTACCACAATAGGTTCAGCTAACATCCATCTTATCATATAGATACAGTAAAAAAAACAGAAAGAAAAGAAAAAAAATTTCCTCTTAACGACTTTCCTGTATGTCATACAACATTGTTAAATATAGTCATCACATTGTAGTACATTATATTGTATAAGTACTAGTTGTAGTACTTATATAAGTACTAGGGTACTTATTTATCTTAGTACTGAAGTTTGTACCTTTTCACCACCTTCCTCCAATTCCTCACCACTCCGACCGCCAACTTCTGGTAGCCACAAGTCTGGTCTCTTTTTTTGTTTGTTTTTTAACATCTTTATTGGAGTATAATTGCTTTACAATGTTGTGTTAGTTTCTGCTCTATAACAAAGTGTATCAGTTATACATATACATATGTCCCAATATCTCTTCCCTCTTGCATCTCCCTCCCTCCCAACCTCCCTATCCCACCCCTCTAGGTGGTCGCAAAGCACGAAGCTGATCTCCCTGTGCTATGCGGCTGCTTCCCAATAGCTATCTATTTTACATTTGGTAGTGTATATATGTCCATGTCACTCTCTCACTTTGTCCCAGCTTACCCTTCCCCCTCCCCGTATCCTCAAGTCCATTCTCTAGTAGGTCTGCATCTTTATTCCTGTCTTGCCCCTAGGTTCTTCTGAATATTGTTTTTTCTTTTATTCTTTTCTTTTAGATTCCATATATCTGTGTTAGCGTATGGTATTTGTTTTTCTCTTTCTGACTTACTTCACTCTGTATGACAGTCTCTAGGTCCATCCACCTCACTACAAATAACTCAGTTTCGTTCCTTTTTATGGCCGAGTAATATTGCATTATATATATGTGCCACATCTTCTTTATCCATTCATCTGTTGATGGACACTTAGGTTGCTTCCATGTCCTGGCTATTGTAAATAGAACTGAACAATGTTAGCTGTGCATTTGTCATATATGGCCTTTGTTATGTTAAGTTCCCTCTATTTATTGTCATTTGCTTCTAGGTATTTTTTCATTTCTTCTTGATTTCTTCAATGATCTCTTGGTTATTAAGTACTGTGTTGTTTACCCTCCATGTGTTTGTATTTCTTACAAATTTTTTCCTGTAATTGATATCTAGTCTCATAGCGTTGTGGTCAGAAAAGATACTTGATACGATTTCAATTTTCTTAAATTTACCAAGGCTTTATTTGTGACCCAAGATATGATCTATCCTGGAGAATGTTCCATGAGCACTTGAGAAGAATGTTTATTCTGTTGTTTTTGGATGGAATGTCCTATAAATATCAATTAAGTCCATCTTGTTTGATGTATCATTTAAAGCTTGTGTTTCCTTATTTATTTTCATTTGGGATGATCTGTCCATTGGTCAAAGTGGGGTGTTAAAGTCCCCTACTATGATTGTGTTACTATCAATTTCCCCTTTTAGGCTGTTAGTAATTTCCTTATGTATTGAAGTGCTCCTCCGTTGGGTGCATAAATATTTACAATTGTTATATCTTCTTCTTGGATTGATCCCTTGATCATTATGTAGTGTCCTTCTTTGCCTCTTGTAATAGTCTTTGTTTTAAAGTCTATTTTGTCTGATATGAGAATTGCTACTCCAGCTGTCTTTTGATTTCCATTTGCATGGAATATCTTTTTCCATCCCCTCACTTTCAGTCTGTATGTGTCCCTAGGTCTGAAGTGGGTCTCTTGTAGACAGCATATATATGGGTCTTGTTTTTGTTTCCATTCAGCAAGGCTGTGTCTTTTGGTTGGAACATTTAATCCATTCACGTTTACAGTAATTATGGATATGTATGTTCCTATTACCATTTTCTTAATTGTTTGGGGTGTTTTTTTGTAGGTCCTTTTCTTCTCTTGTGTTTCCCACTTAGAGAAGTTCCTTTAGCACTTGTTGTAGAGCAGCAGCCTCTGTGCTAATGGGTGGGGTTGTGTTCCTTTCTTGCTAGTTGTTTGGCATAGGGTGTCCTGCAGTCCAGCTTGCTGGTCATTGACTGGAGTTGGGTCTTGGCATTGAGATGGGGATCTCTGGGAGATTTTCACTGTTTGATATTACATGGAGCTGGGAGGTCTGTTGTGGATCAGTGTCCTGAACTTGGCTCTCCCATCTCCGTGGCAGAGTCCTGATGCCTGTTTAGAGCACCAAGAGCCTGTCCTCCACACGGCTCAGAATAAAAGGGAGAAAAGAAAGAAAGAAAGAAAGAAGAAGATAAAGTAAAATAAAATAAAATAAATGTATTAAAATAAAAATACTTATTTAGAGAATAAAATTTTTAAGCAGAAAAAAAAAAATGGCAAGACAGAACCCTAGGACAAATGGTAAAAGCAAAGCTATACAGAAAAAATCACACACAGAAGCACAGACATACTCACAAAAAGAGAAAAAGGGAAATATACATATATATATCATTGCTCCCTGAGTCCCCCTCCTCAATTTGTGATGATTCGTTGTCTATTCATGTATTCCACAGATGCAGGGTACATCATGTTGATTGTTGAGATTTAATCCAGAGATTTAATCCACTGCTTCTGAGGCTGCTGGGTGAAATTTCCCTTTCTTTTCTTTGTTCTCACAGCTCCCAGGTTTCAGCTTTGGATTTGGGCCTGCCTCTGTGTGTATTTCGCCTGAGGGCATCTGTTCATCACTCAGACAGGACGGGGTTAAAGGAATCGCTGATTCGGGGGCTCTGGCTCACTCAAGCCGGGGGGAGGGAGGGGTACGGAGTACGGGGCGAGCCTGCGGCGGCAGAGGCCGGCAGGATGTTGCACCGGCCTGAGGCATGCTGTGTGTTCTCCCGGGGAAGTTGTCCCTGGATCACTGGATCCTGGCAGTGGCGGGCTGCAGAGGCTCCCGGGAGGGGAGGTGGGGATAGTGACCTGTGCTCGCACACAGGCTTCTTGGTGGCGGCAGCAGCAACCTGAGTGTCTCATGCGCAGACAAGCCTCTCAGGCTGGTGAGTGCTGGTCGGCTTCGATCCTCTGTGCGGGAATCTCTCCACTTTGCCCTCCGCACCCCGGTGGTTGCGCTCTCCTCCGTGGCTCTGAAGCTTCCCCGCTCCGCACCCCCGCAGTCTCTGCCCATGAAGGGGCTTCCTAGTGTGTGGAAACCTTTCCTCCTTCACAGCTCCCTCCCTCGGTGCAGGTCCCGTCCCTGTTCTTTTGTCTCTGTTTTTTCTTTTTTCTTTTGCCCTACCCAGGTACGTGGAGAGTTTCTTGCCTTTTGTGAGGTCTGAGGTCTTCTTCCATTGTTCAGTAGGTGTTCTGTGGGAGTTTTTCCACGTGTAGAGGTATTTCTGATGTATTTATGGGAAGGTGATCTCCGAGTCTTACTCTTTCGCCATCTTGAAGGTCCTCTGATCTCTTTTTTTTTTTTTTTGTGGTACGCGGGCCTCTCACTGTTGTGGCCTCTCCCGTTGCAGAGCACAGGCTCCAGACACGCAGGCTCAGCAGCCATGGCTCACGGGCCCAGCCGCTCCGCGGCATGTGGGATCTTCCCGGACCAGGGCACAAACCCCCGTCCCCTGCATCGGCAGGCGGACTCTCAACCACTGCGTCACCATGGAAGCCCCTCTGATCTCTTCTTCTACGAGGTTTTTTTGTTTTTGCTTTAGTTTCCACATATAAGTGAGATCATGCAGTATTTGTCTTTCTTTGTCTGACTTCCTTCACTTAGCATAATGCCTTCAAGGCCTGCTTTTGCTGTATCCCGTAAGTTCTGGTTTGTCGTGTCTCTATTTTTGTTTGTCTTAATAAACTTTTTTATTTCCCTTTTAATTTCCTCTTTGATCCATTGAATGTTCAGGAGAGTGTTGTGTAATTTCAATGTGTTTGTAAATTTTCTAGTTTCCTCTTGTTGTTGATTTCTAGTTTCATGCCATTGTGATTAGCAAAGACAGTCTTATTCCATTCTTCTTGAATTTGTTAAGACTTGTTTTGTGGTCTAACATATGGTCTATCCTAGAAAATGTCACATGTATACTTGAGACACATGTGTATTCTGCTGTCAATGGATAGAATGTTCTTTATGTATCTTTTAGGTCCAGGAAATCTATAGTGTTGATCAAATCCACTGTTTCCTTATTGATTCTCTGTGTGGATGATCTATCCATTGTTGAGAGTGGGGTAAAAAAGTCTTCAACTATTATTGTTTATAGTAACTATACCCTTTATTTTTCTCTTTAGCTCTGTTAGTTTTTTCTTTATATACTTAGGTGCTGTGATGTTGGACTCATAAATAGTTACATCTTTTTGATGCATTTACCCCTGTATCATTATATAATGACCTTCTTTGTCTCTTTTTACCATTTTTAGTTTAGTCTGTTTTGTCTGATGTAAGCAATATAAGCTGTCTACCCCTGCTTTCTTTTGGTTACCACTGCTTGAAATGTCTTTTTCCATCCCTTCACTCTCAGTCTATTTGTGTATTTAAGGTGAAAGTGAGTCTCCTGTAGACAGCACATTTTGGATCTTCTATTTTTAATCCATTCATCCATACTATGTCTTTGAATTGGAGAATTTAATTCATTTATATTTAAAGTAATTACTGATAGATAAGGGCTCACTACAATAAAATGTTTTTAGTTGTTTTCTGGTTATTTTGTAGCCCCATCATTCCCTGTTTCTTATCCTGCTATCATTTTTTGTATTCTGCCTTTTGGTATCAATATGCTTTGACTTCTTTATTGAGTTCTTTTGCGTAATTACAATACTATAAGATTTTCCTGTGGTTATCATGAGGCTTACATAAAATAACTTAAACTTATAACACCCTATTTTAAATTGATAGCAAGTTAACTTCAATAGAATTTGTATTCTTTACACTTTTACTTCTTCTCCCCATCACACTTTAGGTTATTGCTGTTAAAATTTATACTTTTTTTAATATTGGGTTATTAATAATAGATTATTCTATTTCTTAATTTTGTTTAGTTATCTGTCTATGTTTTCTTGTAGGTCACTAAACTTCCTTAAAAGGATTATTCTGAATTCTTTATCTGACAGTTCATAGATCTCCATTTCTTTAGGGTCAGTTATTGGAGTTTAATTAGTTTCCTTTGGTGGTGTCATATTTACCTGATTTTTTATGATCCTTAATTCCTTATGTTGGTATTTGTGCATTTGTCAGCCTATGGGTAGTACTTGAAAATTTGAATGAGGAAGAAAGCTCCTGAAGAACATGAAAACAATGAGGAGAGTAGGAAACCAAGGGTGGGATTGAGGAGATCACCCACATTTAAGGGGTGGTCAGAGGAAAAGGACTGTAAAGGTAAAGTAAAAAGATAACTAGTGTGGTGCCACTGAAGGAACTGGTTTAAAGAAGGAGGAAATGACCCACACACTCAAATGTAGTGACTGAGTCTAGTAAAATAAGGACTGAAAAATATCTATTGAATTTATCAGTCAAGCAGTCAAAGAAAATAGCAACAAAAGGAATTTCAGTAAGATGGTGAGCAAGAACCATTCTACTTTGAATTCAGAGTTAACAGGAAGTAGAGAGATAGAACTCCTGGGGAGTTAGGGGTGGTTGGGCAGAAAGATAATAGGGTAAAAGTGTAGAGAGTCATAATGAAAATTGTTCAGTTGATTTGCCATAGGGGGTCTAAATTGGATCTAAATGGAATATTGCATTTGATGAGTGAGATAATTGAATTTAAAATTTCAGAAATGGAGTGGTATAGACTAGAAGGTGATAGGACCCAGGCATGACCTAGAGAATAGGTGAAGAGAAGGCTAAATTCAGATTTATGACTTTGAGAGTGGTGAGCTAAAATATTCAACTACAATTGAATTTATTTTTCATAGATTTCTGACAGCTGTTGCTACAGAGATTTTTAGGTTTTTTTAGGTTTCATGGTCATTTGGTATTATTTTAAAATTATTTTTCCTTTAACATTTGATCTTGAATTTTATATGGTCTAATATTAACATTGCTACTGTTGCTTTCCTTTTGGTCATTTTTGTGGTACATCTTTGCACTTTATTTTCTGCTTTCTCTATTGTTTTATTTTAAATGTGTCCCTTATAGACAAAGTATTACAATACCTTTGAAAAATCCAATTTGAATGATAATTTCTCGAGCACTATGTTAACTCATTTACATTCTTGTAATTACTTTACCATTAGGATTTAATACTTACCTTTTTTCACGTTTTTTTTTAATTACTATGCTTTCTGTTTCCTTATTTGCCATCTTTTTTCTATCCTCTATTGGATAGGTTAAATTTCTCTCTCTCTCTTTTTGGTTACACCTAACTTAAGATACATAGCTATATTTCTTCTTTATCTATGTCATTGTTTAACAATATCTATGTCATACCCTTAAGTAAAAGTCTATCTGAGTATGGTCTTCTCCTTCTTGTTCTCACCTATCTTTCTGAATTGATATTTTTAGAATGAATACACACACATACATTCTTCTTATTTAGACCACAAACATTTTACTGTTACTTCCTCATTCTTATATTTTGTATTGATTTCATAGTTTTATTTATTATCTGACTAGTGTATTTCCTGAAAGAGTGTTTTCCGAAGGTCTTTTTGCCCTAAAACTTCTGAGTTTTTATGTCTAAAAAAAGCTTTATTTCATGCACATACTTAAAGGATATTTTATTGGTTATAAATGTCTAGGTTCAAAATTCTTTACCTTTAACACTTCAAATGTTATCCCATTGTTTTCTTGCACCCAGGGTTGTTGAAAAGCTTGATTCTTAGTCTTTTGTAGACCTTTTCTTATAATCTTTTCCTTTGTCCTTGAGCCTCATTCTTTTCATAACTATTATTTCCATTTTTATTTTAGTCAAAATATTGTGTTCTTCCTTTGTATTTCATCGTCTTCATTTATCACTTTGAGGACACTTATTCTGCTGATTTGTAATTCTTCTTTTGTCTAATCTGTTCATTCTGTTTCATCTGATATAAAATGATGTGTTTGTTGTCTTTCTTAAAGTAGCAACTGGATTCCAAGGTGATTAATTATGAAGATTCCTGGAAGCTGTGAAGCAAAGTTTTGGTTTAGATTTTAAAGTCAATTTAGAATAATGGAAGAGACAGCAACTCCAACAAATTAGGGGAAAAGATAGTCATGTAGGTGGATGACAGAAATTATGGATAGAAGTGTTAGAGGCAAAAGTAGAGTCTCCAAGGAGGATGAACTTTGACATGTAGGAAAGAAGGGTTTCCTTCTGGAATAGAAGAAACCTGAGTATGTTTATAGGTAAAAGGAAAAAATGAGAGATGCAGCAGACTGAGTAATTTATGATGTAAGCTTCCAGAAAGAAAAGGGACAAATGACATGTGTAATTTTTATTGAAACTATCAGAAATACTCCAAAGTAAACCATTTACCATGAATTGTGTTTAGCATCCTTCTTCCCTCAGGTTTTCTTCACATCTGTTCAATACAAATTTGTTGTCCATTTAATGGTGGAGTAGTAATAAGAAAAATGTCATGAAATTAAAATTTGAGTTTGGTAACAATCAATAATATACTTGAAAACTTTCAGAAAGTGGACTAACCAAAAGAAAGAAAACATGTATATTTATTTTCCTAGATCCTTTAGAGATCTCTCAGTGCACATGGAATAACATCTAAAGTCCAGAACAGGGCCTAGAGCCACACTCTGGAATATGGTACCCAATGGCCACGTGTGTGTATATGTGTGTGTGTGTGTATTTTTTTTTTGTGTGTGTGGTACGCGGGCCTCCCACTGTTGTGGCCTCTCCCGTTGTGGAGCACAGGCTCCAGACGCGCAGGCTCAGCGGCCATGGCTCACGGGCCCAGCCACTCCGTGACATGTGGGATCTTCCCGGACCGGGGCACGAACCCATGTCCCCTGCATCGGCAGGCGGACTCTCAACGACTGCGCCACCAGGGAAGCCCCCTATCAAAACATTTTAAAAGAAAAATAAAATTTGTAGGAAGTCATCTCTCTACAAGCTAAGTATCCGAGCTCTGGCTCAAGGTATTCATGATAATCACTCTATTTATGCAGATACTAATTTCCAAAGGACTAACCCAGGGTGATTTGCCCAGCCATCACCTGCCAGCTGGCGTAAGCTAATGCAAGGAAAAGCAACACAGATCAGAGTGTCAGGATTACTTCATTTTAAGTTCTAAAATATTCTGCGTTTTGATACACATATAATCTAAATATTCTAAAAAAACTTTTAAAGATTGCTAAAATTTTTCTCTCTGAACTCAGGCTGACGTGCAACTTTTATCATTATGCACAATATTCTAAATGTATTATATTTTGCTAGATGGAGGACGTTATTGAGGATATAATCGGTACGGAATCAAGTTTTAAAGAGGAAGGAACAGACTCTCCTCTGCTAATGCAAAGAACAGTAAGTGTTTCCAGACCTGAGGAGGTCAATGAGATTAAAATCAATAATAGCATATGATGGTAAAACAAGAAATTCCATTTGATTAATAAGTGGTGTTTTCTTCTGCACTTTTGAAACAGGTACAAGATAGATAAATATTAAAAAAAATATTTATTGGGGCAGAAAAAAGATACATAATTTTATTGAGGAAGATAATAGGACGTGTACTATTCTATCTGTCTATCTATCTATCTACTTACCTACCTAATCTCTATAAACACCATCTAATTATATATCTAGTCTGCTATAGCATTTTCTGTGAAATCTTCAGATTTCCGTTTGAAGCACAACATATCATAATACCCTCATAAGTTCATGGCTAAATTTTAACTATTTTACCATGACTAACAGCTATCAGATTCAGAGGCTCTACACCTTATAGAGGAAAGAAAAAAATTATAACAACAAAAATATAACTTTACTTCTGAGCCAATAACCAAAGGTTAAAGATGAACTGAAGAAAGGTAGAAGAGCCTCACACTACTTTAAGGCATGTAGACAGATTTCTGTGTTGAAATCACAAATTCCTGGAATAATATGCAGTGAAGAGTTATCTTATCTCCTATTTGATTACTGTTGCCTTCTCATTGTTCATTTATTAATCTCTAGAAATGAATCTGTAAAGGGTGTGCAAGCTCTTTCTATACAGTTTGAAGGGTTGTTGTTGGTTTGTTTATGGTTTTAGACCTTTTAGAAAACATGAGAAAAAATATGAAAGATTGTGATTTAATTGTTAAACATTGCATTTAAAGAAAGTGAATTCTGACTAGATACTGTCCATCAGTAAATCAGTGGGCTAAGTTGTATTAATATTAACAATGGACATTTTAAATTTAAAACTTTAAGAAAAAAATTAGACAAAGCATCCCTCTTTTCTTTATTAACTTCCAAATAGACTACAAAAAGGAGAATTATCTCTTTCCTCCTTTTCTCTCGTACAAAGGACCTCCACTTTATAACAAGTCATTAATACCACTATTAGACAAAGATCAAATGAGGTTTAAAATATAGGGTTTTTTTGGTGGATTTTTTTGTTTGTTTTTTGGCTGTTTGTTCGTTCGTTTTTTAGAATGAAGTGACAATTCTTTCTCCCTCTTCTCTCTTCAGGTTTCAAGCAGCATATTTATAGGAAATCTAACAAATTATCTATATAAATGTTATTAATGCTAAGTTTCCCCATCTAATTCCACAGCACGAGGTTACTATTTTCTTAACTAGTATTCAACTTCTGGGTTTGAGGAAATGATATTAATTTCCTGCAATCTTCTCTTCCTTGTATGTGGTACTTACTTCATTGAAATTGTATATTGAAACATTCTCTTTGTCAAATTATCTTACTTGTTTTGTAGAGGTTGCATAGATTGCTTATTCCATGCAAACTGGTGACAGTGACTATTGGGAATTTGCTTTTGATATACGGAGTAAAAGATATATACTACTGGCCTATTTGTACTTATATAAAGAAGTATCTGCTGTTGGCCAATCAACAATCATTGATAAATCAAGATCAAGATATAACCCCAAGCAGTTCAACTGACCAAATATTTATTCAATAGTTATTATATGCAAAGCACAATACGTGCACTATAGGAAACTAAAAGTTGAGTGAGACACAATTCACATATCAAGAGGCAACATGATAGTGAGGCAGTGCAGTGAGGCACACCTGAGAGGCAGGGAGGGAAAGAATATGGATCTTGGTATTAACCCAAGTTGTCAGCTAGGTACTGTGCAAGTCACTTCTCTTTATTTCACTTTCTTCTTCTGCATTATGAGAATAATTGAAAATATTTATTGCCAAAGCTATTTTTATATTAAATCTTTGTAGATGACATATATATATATATATATATATA